>NC_046160.1:16110215-16469123 GCF_011064425.1 Rattus rattus | reverse complement strand
GAGGTTACTCAATCACAGAAAAACACACTTGTATACACTCATTGACAAGTGGATATTAGCCAAAAAGCTCAAATTACCCAAGATGCAATCTACAGACCACAGGAAGCTGAAGAAGAAAGATAACCAAAATGCAGATGATCCCACTCCTTCTTAAAAGGGGGAAAATTATTCATAGGAGGGGTTATGGAAGCAAAGTTTAGAGCAGCGACTCAAGGAATGGCCATTCAGAGACTGACCCACATGTGGTCCATATGTATATATATATATATATATATATATATACAGCTACCAAAACTAGATAAGATTGATGAAGCTATAAAATGCATGCTGAAAGTGACAGGATATAGATCTCTCCTGAGAGACACATCCACGGCATGTCCAATACAGAGGTCAATGCTAGAAGCAAACCACCGAACTGAGAATAGGACACACTTCTGGGGAATTAGAGGAAGGATTGAAAGGGTCGAAGGAGCTTGCAACCCCATAAAAACAACAATGCTAACCAACCAAATCTTCCAGGGACTAAACCACTACCAAAAGACTATACATGAACTGACCCAGGGCTCCAACTTCATATGTAGCAGAGAATAGCCTTGTTGGGGCACCAGTGGAAGGGAAAGCCCTTGGCCTTGCCAAGGTTGGACCCCCAGTGCAGGGGAATATGAGGGAGGGCAATAAGGGGGATGCATAGGGGGAATACCCGTATGGGGAAGGGGGAAGGGAAGTAATGGGGGGGAATGGACAGGAAACCGGGAAGGGGAATAACCTTCGAAATGTAAGTAAAGAAATATATAATAAAAATTAAAAAAAAATAAATGTTTAATGCTTTTAGTATGATGGAAATGGAAATCATATTGACTATGAGATTCCATCTTAGACCCTTTAGAATGGCTAAGATCCAATATGGCAATTGCTCATATTGGAGAATATCTGAAATGAAGAGAATACTCTTCTATTGTTGTAGGAGTGCAAACTTGTACAACCACTCTAGAAAATTGGCAGTTTCTCAGAAAGTTGGAAATTGTTCTACCTCAAGACCCAGCTAGACCACTCCTGGGCATGTATCCAAAAGGTGTTGTACCACAAAGACAATTGTTCAGCTATGTTCATAGCAGCTTTATTTGTAATAACCAGCAACTAAAAGCAACCCAGATATTGTCCCTCAACCAAAAAAAAATGGGTAAAGAAAATGTATTACATTTATACAATGGAATACTCTTCAGCTATTAAAAACAATGATATCATGAAATTTGCAGGAAACTGGAGGGAAATAGAAAATATCATCCTGAGAGAGGTAACCAACATACTAAAGGACATGTATGATATGTACTCATTTATTTATTTATTTTTTTACTTTTTTTTTTCTGAGCTGGGGACCGAACCCAGGGCCTTGCGCTTGCTAGGCAAGTGCTCTACCACTGAGCTAAATCCCCAACCCCATCACTTATAACTGGATGTTAGCCATAAAGGGCAGGAAAAACATGCTCCATTTCATAGACCCAGAGAAGGTAACAAATAAGTAGAGCACAAGGAGGATACTTGGATCTCATTGAGAAAGGGAAAGACAATAGCTATTATAATTTGATGGAGTAAGGAAGCAAATTTGGAGACTGATGGGGAGGGAACCGAAGAGGAGAACAGCAAGAGAGAGAACTGGTTGAGAAAATTGCAATCAGTGGCAGAAAGCATGTTTGGAATAAGCTAGAAACCTAGGATAGTGGGATCAACCAGGAATTTATGAGGATAATCCTAGCTAAGACCCCTATCAATGAGGAATGTGAAGACTGAAATGGCTTCTGGTACTAGGTAAGTCTAGTAAAAGGAACACCCCAACCTAGCCCAAAAACCTTTGTCCCACAATTTATTCTGCCTCTAAGATATGTAGAGATAAAGATGAAGAAATTGAGTGAAAGAGTAACCACTAAAAGGCCCAACTTAAGATCTATGCCATGATATTTAGCCTAGCCCTGAGACTATTAATTATATTCTGCTATACTTGAAGACAGGAGCCTAGTATAACTGTCATCAGAGAGACTTCACCCAGCACCAGATGAAAACAGATGCAGAGGCTCACATCAGATATTATACTAAGCTCAGGAATCTTGTCAAAGAGAGGGAGGGAGGATAGAAGGAGACAGAGTAGTCGAGGACACCACAAGAACGCCAACAAACCTGGTCCTACAGGGACTCATAGAGACTGAAGCACCAACCAAAAAGCCATGGGATGGACCTAGGCCCGTGGCATATATGTAACAAATTTGCATCTTGGTCTTCAGAGAAGACCCCTAACAACAGGAGCAGGAACTGCCTCTAACTCTGTTACCTGCATTTGGATTTTTCCCCCTAACTGGACAGCCTTGTCTAGCCTCAATAGAAGAAGATGCACCCAGTCCTACTAGAACTTGATATGCCAAGGCAGATTGGTGTATGTAGGAGTCCTCTTCTTCTTTGAAGAGAAAAGGAGGGAGGGATGGTGGGAGGGGAGATGAGAAGGAGGGATTGAGAGGAGAGGAGGGAGGGGAAGCTGCAATGTGGATTTAAAGGAAATTAATTAATTAATAATTAATGGGAAAAGGAAGTCTGACTTGAAAATATCCAAAACTGAATGTGTGATAAATATATGTGTGAATGTGTGTGTGTGAGTATGTCAAAAGAAAAAAATCTATCCAAATATATTTTATATAACAGTAATATGAATAGAATATAAAATATTACATTAAATATTGACTCCTTTGAGTTTAGCACGAATAATTAAAACAAGATATAGAATATCATAAAAATGAGATTTTTTTTTTTACATTTTCTCTAACAGTGCTTTTTGGAATATGATTCTTCTAGCATCTATTCCTTGATACTCTCTTCTACTTCCTCCTCCATCCTTCCTCTTGGTGGCACTGGTACTTTCTCTACAGTACAGGGTGCTGAAGTATAGACCTCATGTACCCATCTGACTAACAACTGTTCCTGAGCCCCAGCAGGGAGGATGTGTTCCACTTAGACACATAGTTCTGCAATGTTCCAACACAGCCCTTGATTCATGAGCTATTTTGGAACAGTATACTTAGCAAAGTAATCAATTATCTTGGTTGTTTGGCTGTCCTGATTTTAAATAGGCCTCAGAACATTGTTCATTTCCTCATAGGTCTTAGAACATTGTCATTTCCCAGTAACTCTCTCTTACTTATTGGAAACTGTTGAAACTAATAGAAGCGTGTCTATTCAACTGATTAAAACAGCTTTTAGTAATCATAGACTTTTGAGCTGATCTGTCTCATAAATAAGAGTGTTTTTTTTTCCTACAGCAGTAAAATATGACCACTAGATTTCTTTTACAACTCTGTCACTGGAATTGACAAATTAACAAATTAAAAGAAAAGCTAATTGTCCATTCATACAATAAATCAAAGTGCTATAAAATAGGTAATTAGAAAAATATAAATTAATTCAGTAAAGTGAGACAAGTAGATTGGAATTAAAATTAAATTGTAGCATTCTGTGTTGTGAAATAATTCTCCTCATCCAGAAAATGCAGTTTTAAAAATCATCGGTCTTTAGTTTTTAATTGAAAATAGATTTTTTAACAGAATATATTCTGATTATGGTTGCTGCTTCCCAAAGTCTAGTCAGAGCCCAAATAATAATAATAATAATAATAATAATAATAATAATAATAATAATAATAATAATATACCAGAATAGGACAAAACAATCAGACAGAAAAAGTAAAGAGCCAAGAAAAAAAATCCACAAGAAACACATGAGACACAAGAGACACAAACACTGACACACATAGACATTCCTTAAAATCTTAAAATTGAAAAGCCTAATACACAAACAAAATAAATAATAATAAGAAAATCTCTAAGGATACCAATGATTTTATTTTGCATTGGCCATCTACTACTATGCATGACAATGGGCATGTAAATGGTGCATACATCCAGTGAGACTAAACTCACATATTTTAAAGTTGTTAAGAATGTTTTTCCATAGGATTGTATTTTTTGCTATTTAATCTTTAGAATTTATTCCTTTTCCTGTTTATCTACAAAATATATTTCCTAACAAACTGATGCCGCATTTTAATTTAGTTTCTGTGTTATCAAAATCAAGTATAAATTAAGGCTCTAAGGGGTCAAATACTTCAAAATGCAAATGTTCCTATTGTAATTAGTTTTTTAGTATAGTGTTTTTTTTATTTACTCTATTCTAGAGTGTTTTTCTTTTGTTCTAATAAACCACTGATCAAAAGTCAGTGGGGAAGCAAAAGGTTTATTCTCTAATTGGTTGCACTCCATATTCAATGGGAGTCCATGTAGGAGCTCAAGGCAGGAACCTGGATTTGGGAACTAAAGCAAATGACATGAAGGAATGTTGCTTGCTTGCTTGGTTTCCTGACTTGTTTAGCTACCTTTCTTAAAAAGCCAAGGGCTGCCATGCTTACAATGAATCGGGTCATCCAACACTAATCAGTAAACAGAGAATGTTCCACAGACTTGCATATAGGCCAGGGCACAGAGGTAATGCCTTTACCTAAAGCCTTCTTTCAAGGGCTAGTGGGAGTGAGGGTGTCTCTGAGTCTTCAGTCTACTCTTGCAATACCCCCACTCCTACTGGGTTGCCTTGTCTAGCTTTGATATGAGGGTTTTTTAATGCCTAATCTAATTGCATCTTGCTATGTTGTGTTTGGTTGATCTCCCTGTGAGCCCTGCTCTTTACTAAAGGAAAAGGAAATAGGAGTGGATCTGGGGGAGAGTCAAGGTGACGAGGGAGAACTGGGAGCAGTAGAAACACAAGAGGCTGTGGTTGGCATGTACTGTATGTCAGGAAAAAAAAGTGTTTTTCACAACCCTTATGGCTTATTATATAAATCTAAGGATTATGTTGTATTTAAAATAAAATAAAACTATATTTTGCTACCTGTGCTTTTTGTGATCATCAGAAGAATCAAATAGCACCTCTGTGTTTTATATATAGCTTGCTTGTTTTCTTGCTGAAAGATACTCCATGTGCTTAACAGTGTTAGACAATCTAAGATAACACTATGGATGGGCAAATATATTGCCTATTAATTAGATAAAGTGCTCTGTTAAAAATTTATTTCTAAACTGTAGGGCCTCGCATAGAGATATATATTATCATTCCCATTATTGCTAACAATGGCCAATATTCACAATTAATGGAAACACTGCCACTATGGTCTGAAATGAGAGCTTTATGAAAGAAAGTTATGATGAAAAAGACATATAAAGGCATCTTCTGGCAGAAGATGAATTCAATTCCTGGAGCCCCTAGGTTGGAAGGACAGAACAAAGTACTTTTCTTATGTATATATAAGTCAACATGCATGTGTGCGTACAGTCACAAATATGGACACATAAACAAAGAGACAGAGAAAGGGTAGAAGGGAAGAGAGGGAGAGAAAATACATACATACAATACATACATACATACATACATACATACATACATACACATCTACAAACTTACACAAATGCCTACAAATATATACATACAAATGCATTCATACACATACACACATACAAACACATGCAGAGTATAATTCTACAAAAGAGCATAGTTGAATTTTCTAACTGAACATATTCAGTAAAAACTATTTGCTTCATGTGTTTTCCTTCCGTTTATATTATAAGACATTGATGCAACTGTTATATCCTGCTCTTGGAAAGTCACTTTATATTGATATCAGAGAACTTAACCTAAAAAGATACCATAATCACATCATTTCTTTAATCCTGAACAGTATCATTATATTGCCAATGGATGTAGAAGCACCATAATGTTTTCAAATTCAAAGTCTATTAGCGTATGTGTCTCAACTGTCTAGAAATTACCAAGCAGATGACAAATTCATTTGACTAAGTTTATTCTCTCTTTTGACACAGATTTGGATAGATTTTCTTTTGAAATATGCACTTGAAAGATCAATCATTGTGACTGTGACTGTGTAATGTGAATTCATCAGAAAAGGTATTTTTCTAAAATGAAAAATATACAAAATGATATTGATTTATAAGCTGAGAAGACAGGAACAACTCCATTTTTAATGAATATTGATATGCTTACAGAACTAGTTACTTAAAACTGAATATGATATCTATAAGGTTAACAATTATTTTCAAAATATTCTATGAGACTTAAAGCTTTTCTAGATTTTCTAGAAAGAAACTAGAACTTTTTTATTTCTTGTGTCACCAAAAATTTGTAGAAAATTAATGACTTATTAATGTGTGAAAATTTGGAGAAGATATTCTTATGTTTATCAAGTCAGTTTTTTCTACTTATTGCAAAAAGTTTTTAAATTTTTACTTTTTGTCTACATGATATAATTCAATATTGAATTATCTGAGTGCCAGGCTGAGTAAAACTATGACTACATCTATAACCGTATGATGGCTACATAGAGGTTCCATGGGACAAGAATAGTTCCATCGGTCAATCAATATAAGTAGGAAAAAACTCATAAACATGAAATACAATAAATAAATATCCTTCATAATGGCTTTTGAGTAGAGAGATCTCCTATGTAGCAGTTAAAGGCTGTGGTATTGTCTGCACCGTGGTAGAAGCCTCAATGTCACTCCTAAAGAGTAGCCTGTTGAAATATTGTACCTATGATATTATATTTCTTAAACAGAAGTAAGTCTGGTTAGTTACTATGGAAAGGAGAATTTAGCTGTAATATCAAATGCTGTACGGACATATGTTATATTATTTCTTAAGGTTTTAGTGAAAAAATATGAGACCATAAGTTGTGATGCTGATTCTTGCTTGTTAACTGCCTTACACAATTGTATTATTTTTTTTTACCTAGGCATGCATATCTTCTGCTTATCGAAATATCTCAATGACTTAAAGAATTACTACTCACTTAACTGATTTCTGTGAATATCGTAATGTTGTACAGAGTATCCTCACTTACAGTTGTAAAAAATATATATTACATCTGGGACAGTATATTATGTGGTGCTACTTGACAAAGCATAGGGAGAAATGTTCTTCTGTTCCAAGACAATAATATGAACAACAAAGAGGATTTAGAGCTAATACACAAAATACTTGCATGACATGGGCAAATAACAGAAGGACACTGGCTGGAGTAATTAAATTGATGATTTCATGCAATCTGCAAAGAAGATTAAACAATTAATCTATAATAGGTAAGCATATTACATGTTATTCGAGAGAAAATTAAAATGAAATAGCATGAAGCTATTTAGTTAGAGGTATGGCAGAGTGAGGAGTGTATCAGGACAAGCACTTCAAGTGGAAAAAGAGGCTGAAATAATTTGGGTAGACAGATACCAAACCCAGACACTATTCACTATAGCTGATGCCAAGAAGCACTTGCTGACAGGAGCCTGGTATAGCTGTCCCCTGAGAGGCTATGTCAGAGTCTGACCAATACAGATGAGGATACTTCCAGCTAACTATTAGATTGAGCATGGGGACCCCAATGGAGCAGTTAAGGAAAAGACTGAAGGAGCTGAAGGGGTTTGCAACCCCATAGGAAGAACAATATTATCAATCAACCAAACACCCCAGAGTTCCCAGGGACTAAACCACTAACCAAAGAATAAACATTGAGGGACCCATGGCTTTAGGTGCATATGTAGCAGAGGATTTATCTGGCATCAATGAGAAGGAAGATCCTTGGTCTTGTGGGGGCTAAAGGACCAAGTGTTGGGGAATGCCAGGGAGGGGAGGAAGAATGGAATAGGTGGATGGGTGGGAGAGCAGTATCATAAAAGCAGGGAAAGAAGGGATGGGATAGGGGTTTGTGGAAGGGAAACCAGGAAATGGAATAACATTTGAAACATAAACAAATAAAATAACAAATAAAAATAAAACAAACAACAAGAGAAAAAGAAGTGAAATTTTAAAGGCAATAAAACATGAAAGTAAGCTATTTTCACCAATTGGGTTTTCATTTAAAACAAAGGAGAAAACACTGCTAGACTGGAATAAGAATAATGATTGAATCCAAAGTGAAGCCTAGAGTTAATGTAAGGCTTACTGTTACTGAGGCAAAGGGCAAAAATTTTGTGCTCTGACGTTTTGTAGTAGTGAAGAAGGTGTGTCCCATTTGGATATAGTTAAAGACCATAGGTTGCATAATGCCATTGTTTGGACTTAGGGAGAAACTTTTGAATTTAAAAGAAACAAGATTCTAATTTCCAGAATAGTAGAATGTTATTTCCTTGGGTAAAAGAAAAGATAAATATCCTCGACCAATAACCCCTAAGTTCGTGTGTTCATTGTGTCATATTTGTGATATGAACTAGAAATCAGAGTAGCAATCTTAATGGGGAAGTTGATTATATGGATTGAGTGGAGATAAGAAATCCCGTAAAACATACATTTTTGGGGAGATATTGACACACCAAAGATTCTAATTGTAATGTAAGTGTTAACTTTGACAGAAATACACTACAGTCTGCTCACTGACAGACTGAAACATCCAACTGTGTCAGTAGAGTAAGCTATAAGGGATAATATTAAGTTTTGCCAGGTGATGTGAAAATGATGGCAAGAGAGTTTTCCATGTTGAAAATATAAACAGAGGTTGACTATGGGCATTAATCTAGGACAAATTGATGATGTCAATGTTGAATAAATTATAAGGTAGTGAGATCTTAGAATTCAGAGACACAGTGGTTTTTGTCACAGTAATGGAAATAATAATAATAGCAGTGTTCTCAATTCCTATCCTGTCCCTATGATAGATAACTTGATGTTAATAATGTCCAAAAAAACCCAGTTTGTTTATTTCATACTTCTAGTGTCTGGGGATTTGAAGTACAATGCTGACATGTACTGAGAAATCCCTTGCTATATAACAAAATGATAAAGAAGCTAAGGGGAAAACGCACATGTAAGAAGAAAACTTAAGAGGGGAAATGTTGGAATTCTTAGTTAACCACACTGGTGACAAGCAGACCTATTACTGTCTGCCTAGGCACGTCTATCACCTGGGTATTAATCATATCTAAGAGCAGCCACAAGTCCGTGATCTCTTGATGAGTGACACTCTTTAAAGTGCCCTTCTACTTTGCAGTGATATTCCATTAGAATGGGCATGACAATGAATTTTTGTAAAGATAAATCACATTCAAAGATAACAGAGATTTTAGCTGCAAAAAAAGAGAGGGAGGAGACATAGCTGAACAATATTAGAACATACTCACATGGTCGTTGTTGTAAAAATATAAAAAATAAAGGGTATCTTTTATCTCCACTAGATCCAGCCCTGCAATTCCCCAAGATAATCTGGTAGATATCTTAAGTCTCAGCCAGCAAAGCCTCTCACTCACTTTGCTCCATCCCATATCACATTGTGGAAGACCTCTCTCTGAGCCTGACAGCAATCTCTCTACTTATCACATTCCCAAGGCAGGTTTCCATGCCAGAAACACACATCCCAACTCCACGGCAGCCCAGTGTGTCTAGCTACCGCACACTTTCTTATGTTTAAATCGCTATATGAAAGAACACACAACACAATAACCTTTGACCAAATGATAAGATATAATTGTCCACCTAAACATGCAAAACCCTGTACATATCCATCCCTTAAGAACATTCATAAGAACCTGTAAAGGTACAGCATGGAATCTTAACGACAGCTTCAATATTGTCCCTGGCTACTCTCCCTTCTCCTCTCTTCTGTTTTTTTCTCCTCCTCTTCATTCAAACTTTTCCCTGCTCATCCTTCCAGCCTAGTGACAGGCCTCATTCTATCTTGTGCCTGTTTACCTGTGACATCATTCCCATTATCATTATCTTTAATGTTCAATGTTAATATAATGCTCTAACATAATACAGAAATAAAACATTGGAGCCTAGTATATCATTAACTTTAAGATGTGTACAGACAACTATAATATTGTACTTTTTTGTTTTATAATTGTTTATTTTAGCACGTATTATTACTTGAGAAATAATACAATCCGTATTTTGATTACATCTGTTAATTCCTTCCTCAATTCCTCCTAGATATTTCCTAGTACTTTTTTAACTTTTTTTTTTTTTTTTTTTTAAGTCCCTGAAAACACTTAGGTTTTTCTCTGTGTGTGAAAAGTACAATATGTGTGTACTTTCCAAGCTGCCTCTGAAGAAAAGCCTGCTCCAAATAGTCATCAATTACAAATAGATCCACTTAGAGATCCTTCCTAGAAAATCGTGCTCCTCCTACATTTTGAGTGTTAGGTTTTGCCTACCTTGATCTTGCTTGTATATGCAGTCTTATAATTGTATGTCCATCCTGTAAACATTCTACCTTGTAGCTACACATGACAATACAGTGTCTCGCCTGGTTTATGTTGTGAGGGTAAGTATGGTTTCTGATGCATACTTTCTCCTTTTCTCCTTTTCATAGCAATGATTTGTGAAACTTATGAGGGTCCTACTTAGAGATGACCAGTCCATGCATATACTGTTCTTCTGCACATTGATCCATTTTTAACTCTAAGTAAATCTCAATTTTTTTTTTTTCTGATGAAGGCTGAGAAAGCAACCTTATGGTTATAAAGATCAAAAATTCAGGATATGTTTTTATATTGTCCATTTTGTTGAATAAACTAAATGATACTAATGAGTTCTAACCTAAATTATGATCTAGCCTGTCTCACAGGCCGAGGCCCAGTTAATGGTACCAGGCATGAATTCCGACAGTAACAACTTTAAATCAATAAGAATGTAGTCAGTTATTCCATAACATTCATATCATGATTACCAGTAAACTATCTTTGAAGATCAATCATTACTATAGTTCAATACTCTTCAGTTGAACTAAACTATTGATTATTTTTATCGCCCCAAAAACTTCAGCCACCATAAAATTAGCTAATTCAGTTTAAAACTTCAGGTTTTTATCAACTTCATTTTTTCAGCACAAGTTATATATCTTCGAGACCTATGTTTCACTACACAGATAATAACCTGTCTGTGTTCCTGTCCTCTGTTTCCTCCATAGCCTTCCTCATTGAAAACACCCCAAACAAATAATCCATTGATTAGGTGGATAATGAAAATCTGTTTACACTGAAAGAGAGACACAGAAAGACAGAGAGGCAGACACACAGAGAGAGAGAGAGAGAGAGAGAGAGAGAGAGAGAGAGAGAGAGAGAGAGAGGGAGAAGAAAAGGGAGAAGAAAAGTGGGAGAGGGAGGAGGAGGGAGAAGGAAAGGCAGAGGAGAGAGATTGAAGAGTAAATTGATAGAACCAGGTATAAACTATTTTGAATGATGGAATGATCCAGAAATATAAATGCTCTATGTTCTCTCTCATAAATGTATACTAGCTACAACTGTTTCAATATGTATGTTTAAACTGGAATCGCCATATGAAAAAATAATAATGGGCCATCGGCATGGATATATCAAGGGAAAAGGGAATGAACATAGGTGTCATAGTTGGGGAAGAAGGAACAATGGGGTAGAAGGGGCCAAGTGATTGTATAGAAGTAGAGTAGAGAAGTGGAGAATGAAGTGTAGAGAGGAGCAAATCACTCTGAACCCTTTGGAAAAAGCCATATAGAAGCTTACTACTGTAGAATTACTGTAAAATATATACATATGCACCACAATACGAGTCTAAGTGGAGTTACCTTAAAATATGGGGCAATTTTCTTTCTTAGATAACATAGAGTATCAAATAAAAGCCTAATTCAAGGTCGGTTTATTTCCTTTGGTTTATTGTTGAGTGGGATCCATTATAGGCTATTGTCATAATTTCTGATTATTCTCAGAGCTTAATGGTATTCTAAATCCTTTATTATTTAACAGTTAGCATTATATGTAAATATAAACAAACACATTTGTGACTCTCAGAAGTTTAACTAAGGAGCTTTTTCACCTTTTGTAAATTTTAAAGATTAATGATGTGTGTGTACTTATATAGGGAAATTTTGTTAAGTGGAACTAGGTATATGATGTGAACCTGAAAATAATGCAGTTGTCTTGAGAGTAACTTTGAATGAAAATGATAGTAGTATTCCAAGGCTTAGAAAAGAACAAAGATGCTTCAAATGGTTATATCAATGTCTTAACATTTAAACCTATAAAGTGTCCCCACTCGCTAAAGTCAGGCGGACAGCCAGACTCATTTTCATAGATATTAAAGGCTCCAGATTTGGGCTTTGCATGCTACTAATTTTGCATGCTACCTTATATAGTAACTTTTGATTTGCCTGTGACACATGTATGTCAACTGTACTCAAATTACAAGGATGATTACCTCACAATATAATGAATACATTTTTCCTATTATAAACATGTTAATAATTAATTTTACTATAACCAGAACAGAGACATATGGTAGAGCTCAATAATCATTTTAAATAAATCACTCATATCAATGTACTATACACGTAATATTGTGCAAGCAGATGTAGAAATGCTTACTTTATGCTTCTAAAATAACTGTGCCTATTGACTAAATTTTATGTTTAAATAAAATTTTTATTTATTTTAGTTTTCATTATCACATATCAATTAAATCCTGGCTTCCATTGAAAATAATGTTAAAAATATATTGCCCTTGAGAAAAAAATAAGAAATGTGCCAAACACTTGTACATTTAAAACTTTGGCTCTTAAATCTAAAGTTACTAATACATGACCATTCGAGCAAAATCAAGACAAATGTAAGAAAGAACATACAATTCATTGTAAATAAGCATTTACCTTATGGTTAACCAGCTACTTGCTACATATTTAATGAGTTAACTGGTGCATATTAATTAAATCTTGATTGTTTGTTTAAAATCTCTTTTGGAGGATTTTCTACCATCTGGTTAACTTACTTTAAATGACAAAAGCCATAAGCACTTAATTGCATTCCTATTAATGCGCTCTTGTTTCTAAACATGTTAGGCTTCTAATGAGCACTTCAGAAGGTTTACTGAAAGAATATTTTATCAATGAGAGGAGATGTTTGTTGACTCCTCTGCTACTAAGAGAATGTACACAGAGAGCCAAGCTGTCATTAAACTCTATTTGAATTGTTATTTAAAAGAAATCGTCACACTCTAGCAGTAATTGACTTTCTTATAACATCTATGTACTATCATTTCCTGCAATGGCTTTTACAGCACGTAAAGTGAATGCTTTCACTTTGTTGTTTTGACATGAGTATACATAAGTATGTTAGTAAATACGACTGTAGGTCAAAACAATTATGAGTTGTAGTGTTTTGGGTTGCTTTGTAAGCGAGCCATGTATTATTATGGATACCTGTCAATCTAGTAATTATACACTTTAATGCATTGATAACCAACCCAAAATCTGTTAATAACTTCTTCAGAAGACAATATGAAATCATTGTTTGAACTTGATAGCAACTTGTATTCTCTCCATAGAAATTCAAAAAACTTGTCTTTCAGTCTGAATATTGATAAACATGTACAAAGAGAATAAATTTAAAATAGTAATTGCCACAGTAGAAAATTTAGACAGCAGTAATATTTCAAACTGCCAAGAAAGTATTTTAAATGTTACTACAACAAACCCCTGATGTATTTTTAATAAAATTTATGTACGGTCCCCATTTGACTAATACAAACATAATGTGCATCAAAAATGTCACATAAAGTTCAATAAGTAGGAACAGATTGCATCTTCTAAAAAAACTCCCCCCACTAAAAAAAAAAATTAGTGCTCTGTTAGGCATGGTGGTGGTGATGACTCCTGTCTTTGATTCCAACACTTGGAAGGTAGATGCAGCGAGCCTCTATGAGTTCTAAGGCCCCACTCTACTTCTACCAAGTTAGTTCCAAGACAGCCAAGTCCACATAGAAAAAAAAAACGTTTCTAGCAAAACAAACAACAAACAAACAAACAAATAGTGCTTTTTTGTTTGTAGGAACAACTAGTTTGGGCTTAGAATTAATTAAATAGTAAATGTTTATTTTTTCTATATTAGAGCTATAGAAAAGATCTTGTTAATTGTGCAGGGTAATAAAAAGAAGGAAAGAAAGGAAAAAGAAAGTATATATGTCTCTAGATTCAAAGCCTATTTTGCTGAATTGCAAAAATTTGCTCTGTTTTTCTGTAGGTCAATGCCAAACTGTTTGAAAACACTGTTTAGCATTCTATAAATGCCAGAAACTAACTCTCTGTCTCCATTCTGTTCCCTGACAGACTTTCTAAAGTTGGTGCTTCAAACCATTTTTAAACACTTGAGCCAGTGGCTTTCCGATAGGCCATGTGAATTGTGTACGGAGTTATATTCCAGGAAAAAAAAAACATAACTAAGTAACTTCTGTCCACGAATCTCTAAATATAGTCCCTGCTTTGCCTTGAGAAAAGGACACAGTAACATCTCGAGTTAAAAAACATGATGACAATATGTGCCTGTACCTAAAAATATCTGAGTTTCAGTAAGCTTTGGTTGAAATGAGATTGTACGTGTCACTTGGATTTTGATTCTATAATTTTACAAATACATGGGTGAAATTCTATGAATGAAAAGAGAACAGCAAAGTAAACCATGTTCAATCACAAAGAAAAAAGCAGGGAAGAAGATGTTATTGTTGTTTTGTTCTGTCTTGTATTGTTTTCAAGAAAAGATGGGTCAAAGATAAAACTCCCAGTCTCCTGACACCAAAAGAGACATGTACAAATGGCAAGGTTTTGTTTTATAATGTAATGTGCTTAGCAGAATTTGACGGGAAAATGGAAAAAAAAGAAAACCTTGAAAGAAACTTTATAGACCTCTGTACATTTTAATTTGTTTAGCTACCCAGATTAAAGGAAAGTCCAAGTGTGTTGGAAAACATTGAGATTAAAATGAAGGAAAAAGTAGTATGAAAAGTCTGCATTATCAGAAAAGACTAAACAAGGCAGGATGCCCTGGCTACAGGAAAGAGAAGCCTTTCTGACAATGATTCTGTTCCCTGAAATACATCCAACCATCATCAGAGAGGATTTTATACAGCAAGCTGTAGAACTCAGCTCTGATTAATTAATTGGCAAGTTACATTAGGCTCACAGATAATGAATAAAGAAGAAGAGAAAGAAAAAATGAAGACATTACTGCTCTTAGGACTGATGGAGAAGACTTATTGTGATATGAGAAAATATGAAAAGAAGCAGGACAGAGACACGTGGGAGAGAGTACAGAGTGAATATGGGCCAGAGTATGCTGGGCCATGTGAGGAGAGATGGTAAAGAAGGAGTAGAGAGGAGCCAGTGCCCAAGAGGGCCTACTCAAATAAGAGAGACCAAAAGGCTCAAACAACTACATTAAACCAAACAAATAAAAAACAAAAACAAAACAAAAAAACAAAAAGGCAAAAACATGTAGGTAAAACAAACAGCTGGATTGCAAAGGGAAGACTGGTTCCTGAAGGATAACCCAGCTTCCCGGCTGGAGACATCAGGGTAGGTTACAAGATATGCCAGTTAGGAGGACTCTATAACACAGTGGTCTGTTACGGTAATTATTTCAAGAAGAAACATATCTTCCCAGTAGTGACCACACCAGGGCCACACAGCATCTTCAGGTATTTTCATCTCATCTATGGCCAACTCAACAGCACCAGGCCACACTTCACCTTTCAGCTCTCCTCTGTATCTAGTCCCTCCACCTATTAAGCTAGCCAATCTCCTCTCTGACAGTGGGGGAACCTGGGTTCCAGTAACCCCTGCAAAATCAGAAATCTAGAAGTCCCAATAGCAGATGGTCTCCCACAGCCTGTGACCGCTAGTCCCAGAAGTGGCCAAACACCTGCCAGCCTCTGCCACTGTTTTTAGTTTCTAAAAGCACCTGCCCCTGATAGTTATAACAATATCTACTCCCAGCAAACCCATTAAAATCAAACTTCAGATATTTGTAACACAACGATTTATATGTTAAATTCTCAATCAACAGTATGTCCACACAATAAATTCACAACCAATTGATAATGATATAAACTGCCCACCTAGATAAGAAAATTTACTTATAGAAATCCATCCCTTAAGATATATTCATAACTACTATGGCTATTTAAGGCCACACTGATCTGGGTCAGTCTTCTCTGTCTCCATCTTGGTTCCCTTCTTTCTCTTCTCTCTCCTCTTACCAAAATTCTGTGCCTGCCCCACTTTCTCATAGTCCAATTACAGGCCTTGGCTTAATTGTGTCAGCCCTCAACTGCATATAGACATAAATCTACAGTTGTCTTCATCTTTCTTTTTTTTTTCTTTTCTTTTATTGGATATATTATTTATTTACATTTCAAATGCTATCCCTTTCCTGGTTTCCCTCCCAGAACCTCCTATTCTACCCCCCCTGTTTCCTACGAGGGGTGTGCCCTTACCCACCCACAGACTTATCAACATACTGGCTGACCCTTCCAGATACTGAGGAAACAAATCCTCCACAGGACCAAATGTCTCCCTCCCATTGACAGATAAAGCAATTATTTCCTACATATGCAGTTAGAGCCATGGGCACCTCCCTATGTTCTCTTTGGTTGGTAGTTTATTCTGTGGGAGCTTTTAGACATCTAGTTGGTTAATATTGTTGTTCTTCCTATGGGGTTGCAAAACCCTTAAGATCCTTGAGTCCTTTCTCTAACTCCTCCATTGTGGTCCCTGTGCTCAATCCAAAGGTTGTCTATGAGCATCTATCTCTGTATTTGTCAGGCTCTGGCAGAGCCTCTCAGGAGACAGCTACATCAGGCTCCTGTCAACAAGCACTTCTTGGCATCTGCAATATTCTCTGGGTTTGGTGTCTGTATATGGGCTGTATAACCAGGTGGAACAGTCTCTGGATGGCCTTTCCTTCAGTCTGTGATCTACACTATGTTCTTGCATTTCATTTAGAAAGGAACAATTCTGGGTTAAATTTAGGGACAAAGTGAGTGACTCATCCCCAACTGGAAGCCTGCCTGATTCTAGATACAGAAGTCACTATGCAGTTTTCCCACTTGGGGGGCATTTCAGCTAATCTCATCCTCACTGAGTCAAGTGAGCCTCTGCTTTGCTGGTACGAACTTACTTCGGTGCTACCCAAGTTCCCATCTCCCATTGGTGCTACAATAATTGCTCAAATTCCTGAATCTCTATATATCATCTCCATTTTGTTCCATACATGATACTATACCCCTTCCTTCTCCTCTTATCTTCATACCAAGCCTCCCAACCTCTACTTCCTTTGAGTATTTTCCTACCAAGAAGAACTGAAACATCCACGGTCTTCCTTCTACTTGAGCTTCATATGTTATGGTGGATTGTATCTGGGTACCAGAGCTTTGAGACAATATCCACTAATCAGAGTGCATATCGCATGTGATTTTTTGTGATTGCTATTCCTTGAGGATATTTTTCTATTTTCCATCCATTTGCCTAAGAATTTCAAAGGAAGTCATTGCTTTTGATAGCTATAGTATTTCATTGTGTAAATTTCCCACATTTTCTGCATCTGTTGAAGGGTATCTGGGTCCTTTTCCAGCTTCCAGTTATTTGGTTTTGAATATAATTTTGAGTTCTTTGTATATATTATATATTAGTCCTCTACTAAATGTAGTACTGGTAAAGATCTTTCCAAAATTGTTGTTGCCATTTTTCCCAAGGACAATGTCCTTTGCCTTACAGAAGCTTTGGTAATTTTGGTGTCCTGTTTATTATTCTTGATCTTTTAGAGCATAAGTCATTGAGTTCTGTTCAGAAAATTTCCCCAGTGCCTCATGGGTTGAGACTCTTCCATACTTTTTTCTTCTATAAGTTTGAGTATCTAGTTTGATGTGAAGGCCCTTGATCCACTTGGACTTGAGCTTTGTACAGGGTGATAAGAATGGGTCAATTTGCATTCTTCTACATGCGGACCTCCAGTTGAACCAGCATCATTTGTTGAAAATGCTATCTTTTTTCCACTGGATGGTTTAGCTCTTTTGTCAAAGATCAAGTGACTATAGGTGTATGAGTTCATTTTTGGGTCTTCAATTCTATTCCAATGATCCACTTGCCTGCCTCTGTAGCAATACCATACAGTTTTTATTATCATTACTTTGCAATACAGCCTGAGGTAAAAGATGGTGATTTCACAAAAGTTCTTTTATTGTTGAGGATAGTTTTCGCTATCCTGGGATTTTCTTATATCAGAGGAATTTGAAAATTGATCTTTTTAATTCTATGAAGAATTGAGTTGGAATTTTGATTGGGATTACATTGAATCTGTCTTAATGCTGTGGTCCTTTAATATGCTTCATCATGTTATAGGTAAACTCAACTACAAAATTATTTTGCTGCTACTTTAATTTTACTGTAGTTAGGATTGTAATGTAAATCTCTGATATACAGAATATCTGATATGCAGCCCTCAAAAATATTGTGACCCACAGGTTGATGACCACTTCAGGAAACCGAAGACTCCTGGGAGAACTAGTGAGCAGTGTCAATTTTGATCTGATAGTAAGCACTCTATTCTGCTAAATGTTATACCTAATAGAAGTGCTTGATGAATAAGATTAGAAACTAAACTTTTAGAATATGAAAACCTGGCTATTTTGCTGTGCACTATAGATTCAATCCTTCAAAATCCCTGTCAAAATTCCAATTAAATTCTTTCAGATTTAGAAAGAGACATCTGGGATAACAAAAAAATCCAGGATAGCAAAATCTATCCTCAAACAATAAAAAGAACTTCTGGGGAATCACCATCCCTGACCTCCAATTACAGAGTAATAGTGGTAAAACCTGTATGGTATTGGTACAGAGACAGGCAGGTAGATCAATGGAATATAATTGAAGACCCAGAAATGAACCCGCACACCTATGGTCACTTGATCATTAACAAAAGAGCTAAAAAAATCCAGTGGAGAAAAGATAGCATTTTCAACAAATGGTGCTGGTTCAACTTGAGGTCAGCATGTAGAAGAATGCAAATTGACCCATTCCTACCACCCTGTACAAAGCTTAAGTCCAAGTGGATCAAGGACCTCCATATCAAACCAGATACACTCAAACTAGTAGAAGAAAAAGTGGAGAAGATCTTCAAACACATGGGAACAGTGGAAAATTTCCTGAACAGAACACCAATGGCTTATGCTCTAAGATCAAGAATCGACAAATGGGACCTCATAAAATTGCAAAGCTTCTGTAAGGCATAGAACACTTTCATTCAGACAAAATGGCAATCAACTGATTGGGAAATGTACTTTACCAATCTTACATCTGATAAGAGTGCTAATATCCAATATATAAAAAGAACTCAAGAAGTTAGACTCCACAGAATCAAATAACCCTTTTAATATTGGGGTACAGAATTAAATAAATAAAAAATAAATTAAATAAAGAATTCTTAGCTGAGGAATACAGAATTGCTGAGAAGTACCTAAGAAATGTTCAACATCCTTACTCATCAGGGAAATGCAAATCAAACAACTGTGAGATTCTACCTCACACAAGTCAGAACGGCTAAGATCAAAAACTCAGGTGACAACAGATGTTGTTGAGGATGTGGAGAAAGAACACTCCTCTATTGTTGATGGGATTGCAAACTGGTACAAATCTTCTGGAAATCAATCTGGAGTTTCCTCAGAAAGTTGGACATTGCAATACCTGAGGACCCAGCTATACTATTCTTGCGCGTATATCCAAAAGATGCTCCAACATATAAAAAATGCATGTGCTCCTCTATGATTATAGTAACCTTATTTATAATAGCCAGAAGCTGGAAGGAGCCCAGTTGCCCTTCAAAATAAGAGTGGGTACAGAAAATGTGGTACAACTACACAAAGGAATCCTATTCAACTATCAAATATAATGACATCATGAAATTCATAGGCAAGTAGATGGAACTAGAAAATGTCATCCTGAGTGAGGTAACCAAATCCCCAAAAAACACACATGGTATGTACTCACTGATAAGTGGATATTAGCTCAAAAGCTCAGATTACCCAAGATACAATCAACAGATCATATGAAGCTCAAGACGAAGGACAACTAAATTGCAGATGTTTCAGTTCTTCTTGAAAGGGGGAATAAAAATATTCATAGCAGGAGTTATAGAGACAAACAAAGATGATAGAATGACCAGTCAGAGCCTGCCCCACCTGGAGACTCAGCTCATTTATATACAGCTACCAAACCTAGACAATATTAATGAAGCCAAAAAGAGCATGCTGACAGGAGCCTGACATTTCTTTCTCCTGAGAGGTTCAGCCAGAGCATGACAAATACAGAGGTGAATGGTAGCAGCAAACCATTGAACCGAGAACAGGGTCCCCTTTGGGGGAGTTAGAGAAAGGTTTGAAGGAGCTGAAGGGGCTTGCAACCCCATAAGAACAACAATACTAACCAACCAGAGCTCCCAGGGACTAAACCACTATCCAAAGATTACACATGGATAGACCCATGGCTCCAGCTGCATATGTAGTACAGGATGGCCTTGTTGGGCATCAATGAGATGAAAGACCCTTTGTCATGCCAAGGATGAACCCTCCCCGCCAATGTAGGGGAATGTCAGAGAGGAAATGAGGGTTGTTAGGGGGGGGAACATCCTCATAAGAAGGAGAGTGGAGGATGGGCTTAGTGAGCTTAAGGACAGGAAACCAAGAAAGGGAATAAATTTTAAATGTAAATTTAAAAAACTATTCAATAAAAACATAAAAATAAAATATAAAACCTAAATCTGTAGTGGTTTTGGCATTATGCTGATTCTATTCTTATGTTATTTTGGATTGGAAAATGTGTTCAGGTGAGAGTCTGTAAGACACTGAGGGACCCTGCCCCCAGTTGGTTCTGATTGGTAAATAAAGGTGCTGACGTCAATATCTGGGCACAGCAGACAGAGGCAGGACATTGAAGTTTTCCAGGCTAGGTCTGGAGAGAACAGGAGAGGAGAAGGAGAAGTGCCATGCTAGAAGAAGGAGAGGAGAAGGAGAGAAGGAGTGGAGAGCCGCCATACCTGAGGAGAGTGGAGGACACGGGTCACAGCTGGCATTCGAAGGAGTTGGGAGACTGTGCAATACTCTAGGTCTAGAGCAGCCAAGATGAAATGTAGGATTTGGTAAGTGATAACTCAGGTTTGTCAGTGGGAATTGAAATGGAGGTTAGGCAGTAGCCCAGCCACTGAACTGATTAAGACATGTCAAAATGTGAAGGCTATATGGGCAAGGGGATGTGGACCTCTTTAGAAGTAGTGCTTGGGGCCGTTCCAATCTTCATTATCAGGACACAAGCAGTCCAGTTCAAGATCAGTAGTATCAGGATTCCAAAATTCCAGTTTACCAAATGACTTTCATACAGGAACCTAGAACATTGGGGAAAGAATGGATGAATTTATTTAATTATTTTAAGTCTACATAAAACTAAGCTAAAGTGAGAATATCATGATAATCAGTAGCAAACCTTGTTATATGCACTGCTTACAGAAAAGGGACCACTGCTGTGTCTGCCACTGACTAAAGCCACTTTTAGAGCATCAACTCCTCTTAGCATACTAATACTGTCCTCAAAAAGGAATAGCTCAGGCACAAAGCTCACTATAAAGGGGAGATTACTGGGCATAATACACTGTTTTCTGATCAAGAGTATTCCCCAGCCACTAAAGGACATTAGTAAAGCCTCGATCACTAGGTTATGTCAAGATAGAGTATTATAAAGGTCAATTTTGGGAGGCAGGTAGGGCTTAATTTTTGAAAAGACTGAATAATTGTAGGCTTAGATTTTTCAAAACCTACTTCAATATGGATTCTCAAATTCTGTGAGCTCCCCTCCCCTTCCTCTTTAGTTCACAGTCCAAAGGTGGGGGGGGGATGGTAAATAGAACAAGGGGATGTGGACCTCTTTGAAGGAGTGCTTGGGGTCATTCCAATCGTCATTGTCAGGACACAAGCAGTCCAGTTCAGGATTCCAAAATTCCAGTTTACCAAACATGAATCAGCAGGTACAGCTGAAACAGACAGTCCTTTGATGAATCAGCACAACTCAACTGGAGCAAGGAGAACCAGCCAAAGATCAAGGAGAAAGTCTCTGCTGTACCTCTCTCCTTGTAGTGAAGATCATTGAAGACTAGGATGCCTGTCATTGTCTGTTGGGTCCTACTTTTATACTCCAAATATCATGTGTCCTCTTACAGGTCTGGCTTTAGCAAAACATCACATGAGTCAAGATCACATGACACAACTAGAAATTTCCACTTCAAATAATTTTCTAAATGAGCTAGAAAGACCAAAATATTACTTGGCATGAAGGACCTTGACATGTGTTGCTTCATCTTTGCAATGCCCGCTTGAAGATTAGAAGTTGATATTTCTGAAATGCCTGGATAAAAAGTCACTATTACTTCTCCAGAGATCCTTCCCGAGACCTTCTTAACCCCTGACATAAAGCAGCTATCCAAGTTTCACTTACTTCCTGCCCTAAACTCTAAACTCATGGACTCTTGCCAACAGTGAAAAGTTTAATACACTATTTTTTCTTCTCTATAGAATTTAAGAAAGGTATTGATAGCTGTGAATGGAAAAGATGGCTGGGAAATACCCTGTTCTCCACCAATCTTTGTTCCTCTTACACATAGCTACATGTATAATTCTAATAGCCTTTGTTAGGATGTCCTCTCCTTACAGTGTTCATGCTGCAATGTGTGCTTGAGCCTAACTCCCTCCAAGATTCAACCATGATGATTCATTCCTCTTAACTTACATTTGATCCAACATATACTTTGACTTTGCTATGTCATAGGAACAAGTTGTACATGAGTACATGCTCTCTTTCTACTCGTGTTTTCTAAGCTCTCTAAAGGAATCCACATCCATGTTATTTATTATTTGATTAGCTATTTCTCATCCACTGTGATGCTTTTGGATGAAAATCACCTCATTATAAATTAAGGATATCGGGATCAGCCTGACTCAACTCAAATTTTGATGCTGCCTTTATGTGTTCTGTGAGAAATACATTTACTGTACTGTCATTTACTTCAGTTAGAAAATAAGGCTGACAGGCAGGATCTGCAGTAGAGAGATAAGGATACCAACCCACCCCTAAAATTTTGGCCCAAAATTTGTCCTGTCTACTAGAAATGCAGGGACAAAAATGGAGCAGAGACTGAGGGAACAGTCAACCAATAACCGGCCCAATTTGAGACCCATCCCATAGGCAAGCACCAATCCCTTACACTATCAATGATATTCTTTTTTTTTTTTCACACACACTTTCTCTCTCTCTCTCTCTCTCTCTCTCTCTCTCTCTCTCTCTCTCACACACACACACACACACACACACTTTATTTATTTATTTTTAAAGATTTATTTATTTTATGTATATGCATACACTGTATGCTGTCTTCAGACAAACCAGAAGAGGGCATCAGATCCCATTACAGATGGTTGTGAGCCACCATGTGGTTGCTGGGAATTGAACTCAGGACCTCTGGAAGAGCAATCAGTGCTCCCAACCACCGAGCCATCTCTCCAGCCCCACACTTTATTTTTAAAAGGCATATCTGAAGCTGGGCAGTGGTGGTGCACACCTTTCATTCCAGCACTCAGGAGGGAGAGGCATGGGTTGGGGATTTAGCTCAGTGGTAGAGCGCTTGCTTAGCAAGCGCAAGGCCCTGGGTTCGGTCCCCAGCTCCAAAAAAAAGAAAAAAAGAAAAAAAAAAAAGGAGGGAGAGGCAGGCAGATCTCTGTGAGTTTGAAGCTAGGTGGTCCACAGAATGAGTAACAGGATAGCCAAGGCTACACAGAGAAACCCCACTCAAAAAAAAACCAAGAAGAAGAAGAAAAGAAAAGAAAAAGAAAGGAAAAAAATAAGGCATATCCAAGGAAGCACAGGTTGAAGGATTTAATAAAGTAATAAATTTACAAGGCCAGCCTAGTCTACAGTGAGTTCCAGGCCAGCCTGGTCTGCAGACTGAGCTCCAGGACAACCAGGGCTACACAGAGAGACCCTGTCTTGAAAAAACAAAACAAAAAATGTTTTGGACACTAATACAGCCCTGATTCACTAATAAAGATCACTTCAGTTTCTCTAATGTAATCTTTAGTTTCCTTTTATTATGTTTCCAGAGTAAATTACTATTACTATTATTAATATATTATTAGGGCTCATGCAGTTCAGGTGGGCCCCAAACTCCCCATGTAGCTGAGGTTGACTTTTGGATTCCTAGTCTTTTGACTCCTTTCCCAAGTGAGTGATGCCATCAGGCCAGACCTGGGAGACTGTGATGGTTTGTATATGCTTGGCCTCGGGAATGACACTGTGTTAGGAGGTGTGGCCTTGCTGGAGTAGGTGTGTCACTGTGGGTGTGGGCTTAAGACCCTCACCCCAGCTGCCAGGAACTTAGTCTTCCACTAGCAGCCTTCAGATGAAGATGTAGAGCCTGCCTGCACCATGCCTGCCTAGATGTTGCCCTGTTCCCACCTTGATGATGATGGACTGAACCTCTGCACCTATAAGCCAGCCCCAATTAAATGTTGTCCTTTATAACACATGCATTGATCATGGTGTCTATTCACAACAATAAAACCCTAATTAAGACAGAGACTTTATATTTATTTTTTTAATTTTGCAGGGGATCCTGCCTTGAGCATGATGGCACCCTTCAACCAAGTTGCTGCCAGGACAGTCCCAGAATGATATTCTTTTATGTTTGCAGGAGCCCAGCCTCTCACATGAGAGGTTCCGCCCATCAGCTGACTGAAGCAAATGCATAGACCCTCAGCTAAACATTTACTGGAACTTGGGGAGTCTTGAGGGCAGGATTGAAGGCCCCAAAGGAGAAAGAACCTCTTTAGGAAGACTCTCAGACACTGAACAACTAACCAAAGAACATATACAGACTAGCAGATGGGAAGCTCGAATTTCATGCAGATCCTCTAACAACTGTAATGGGGAATTGTCCTAAAACTGTCTCCTGTCTGTTGAATCAATTCCATTAATCTCATAATCTGATAGTCTAACCTCAGTGGGAGAAGATGACTTCTTTTCCTTCCTTGCAGAGACTTGATATACCAGGGTGGGGGGAATAACCATGGGGGCTTCCACTTTGTCAGAGGAGATGGGTTGGGGGTTGTGTGAGTGGGGAACTGGGAGGGAGGGTCTTTAACTGGGATGTAAGAGTGAGCAAGTACATAAATTAATTAAAAAAAGAAAAGAAGGATGATAATTGTAATAACAGCATATGATTGTCATAAATATTTCTGATGATTGCTCTTGTCAACTTTGCAAGGTCACCCAGGAGGGAAAATCTAGGCAAGTTTCTGTTTGAGTTTCTAGATAAGGAGAATTTAAGAGGAAAGGTGACTCTAAATGTAGATGGCACCTCCCAATGGTCTAGAGTCCTAGACTGGACCAAAAGAAGAAAGGAAGCTGAGAGACTGCTGAGGTTGGTTATGTGCACAGTGTATTCAGATGAGGAGCTCTGTCCCCTAAGATCAGGTCTGGACATGTGCATTGTATTGACTGATGACCTGTGAAGAATGCTTGCTAATAATCTCTGATTGGCAAATAAAAAGCTAGACCCTGTGACTGGGCAGGGGTGATAGGAAGGGAGAATGTCAGATTGAGTGAGGAGCTCCAATGTAGAGATCATGGGGAGGATAGTGAGGACAAAGGAAAAGGGAAGATGGAGATTGCCATGAAGCAGGACGGATCATGAGGATGAGCACAAGCATGGGGCCAAGAGCTCTCCCTGAAGACACAAAAGAACAGAGCAAAGCAGATGGCAAGTAACAGGGCATTTATCTGAAATTGATAGTCTAGACAGGTTAGAATAGCTCAGAACCTACTGTGCACAGTGTTAACAGCCTGGTAACAAAACCTGATGGCTTTGTGTGGTTGACTTGGGAAATAAATGGGACAGTGTACTTGTCCTGTACTTGTCACACTATGCTTTCTGAATGTGCATACCTTGTGAGCAGATACATGAAGTTTCTGCTACTGTGACTTCTCACAACGAGGGGCCATACACTTAAACTGTGAACCAAAATAAATCTTTCCTTCAGTTGTTGTTCTGTGAGGAATTTGGTCATAGAAATAAGAAAAGTGCTAATAATGCAATTTGGAGTGAGCGAGTTCAGTTTCAAAAGAGTATTTCTGTTCTTTCTTCACAAGAAATGTTACACAGAAACATTTTTATCATTATTTGAAATAAATTCTCAGTGCATTTCTTATATCTCTATGACCTAAGCCTTACTTTCCTGTGAGTGACCATGTGTCATGTTTTCTCTAGGCTTGCTTTCTGTCTGGTTCCTTTCATTGACTTATTCTCTGACCCAGAATATTGGTTCAAGAGGCTAGGCAAAGACAGAGGGATGACAGGAGGGACAGATGGAGAAGCTCACAAGAACGGTCCTTTTCTACTTCATCATTGAATCCAGTTGGGGCCTGATGTTTTCATTTTCTTCTTTCAAAGAGTGAAAATGAGGATTTCTCTAAGTGAAGATAAGATGAACATGGTCAGCTGGCATTAAATAACAATGCCCCCTTTAATTCACCAAACATAAATGATTCAGATCATCAAAAGAATCATTAGAACTGAAGCCCTCAACCCGTGAAATTTTATGCATCATATCCCCTCATTTGTTGCAGAGACACAAAGAAGTAGTAATGAGAAAATTAAAATGTTGTGAGTTTGTAAAAAGATGTTGCCTGAAATATTGCTATAATATATGTAAAGGACTAGATATGTGGATATGATAGGTAATTTATGTTTGAGATTGTGTCTCTTCTTAACCAGGAACTTTTTTTTTCATGCAGACAAATGTCTTTAGTAGTTAAACAGACATAGTTTTATGGCAAAACCTGCCACACTCACCTTTTTTCCAAGGAAGAATATGTAGGAGACCAAAAACACAGAAAATTCAAGTCCAGCAACTGGTGGTCTACTTGAAAACATTGACTACTTTTAATTATTTTTAACATTATAATAATGTTAATATCTCATACAGGTCTCCAAATCAGCATTTAGTAGCATAATGCAAAACCTTTATTTCAGTGAAGATGATGCCAAATTTTTTATGTGCAGTATTTTTGATTCGTCTTACTAATAGGTGAATAAATATAATTGACTCTATTGACCTTGAACTGTATATATGAAAGTACTGGTTACAGAGAAATGGAACATTCTCTTTTTTTATTGCTGCTTAGATACCCTCCTTTGCAGTAATTTACCACTATGGAGCCCTATTCTAACATGAATAACAACAGCAGAATATAGCCTATTTATTTTCCCATCATCTTTTTCAAGGCAGTGTCCCACAAATTTAGAAAACTGTCTACCTTGCTGAGCCCAAGTTATTTCAGGGACATGGAGACAGTCTGGAATAGCAATAAAACAATGGGAAAGTCCTCTGAATGCATTCCAAGTAGGCATTTTTTTCAATAAAATTTCTAATACAAATCTACTTTTTTTTTTCATGGAGATATAAGTTGCTCACAGTACCAATAAAGACCTGAGACTCATGAGCGCTGTGATAAGAATGCTTTTCTCATGCTCCTTAACAGGATGCTTCAGACTAACCACAAACATGAGAGTGTCTGTCACAGGATTATCTGATAGCTGAAAAAGTTGCCAGCTTTAATGTTTTCTTGGGTAAATAAATATAATTTCACAGACACAGCTTATCCTTATCTTCAATTTAAAGTGGAAGTCCATCATTTAGTGTGAGATGTTGTTTGAGTACACGTGAGCAGAAGAATAGCCTGAATTAAACTAGAACTTAAGTTCTGGATTTGCTCATATGCACAGTTACATCTTCCAGGAAGTATGAGTGAAGCTTACAGGATAGTGTTAAAGGAATTAGCTCACAGTGAAAGAGGATGGACCGAGGCTACTAGGGATGCACAGCTGGAGCTCGAGCCTTGGAAGTTGTTCAATAAAACAGCCATTTGGTCCCATCTGTTGCATTCAATACAAAAAACAATGCTTTTCAGAACACATTTATTTCAGTCCTAAATTTAAAAGTTGTTTCTTTGTTTCCTTCACTGTTTTTTTAAAAACATAATTATTACTTTTAGGAATTGGAATTGAAATGTAATTATATCATTTACAGCCCCTTCCTTCCTTGAGACTTCGTGTGCCACTCTTGCCCTCTTAATTTAATACACTCTACTTCTGTAATTGTTGTTACACACACACACACACACACACACACACACACACTTAAAATCTTCCTAGATACATAATGACATAATGCTTTGTACAATAAAAGCACATACATACTTAAAACTTTATATGAACTGAAAAATGTCTCCTAAAGGGGATATTTTACATGAGCCATTTGGCATAAGTCGACCATAAGAAAGACAGGACTCTCTCCTGACTATTAATACCACATTAATTTAACACAGAAAGAGATAATATGAAAATTAACTCCTTCCTGTACAAATATCAGCCTTTCTCTACTTTTAAAAGTGGGGAAGTCCTATCTGTTGTGAATGATAAGTATGTAGGAAAAATGGCAATAGTGAGTGTCAGCAGGTATAATTTTATTTTTACACAGAAGTTCTGTTCAGGACTATACTAAATTTAGAAATTCTATAGTCATTTCTGAATTGGTCGTCATCCCTATATTCCCTTTTGAAAAACCAGGAGTGTTTATTTTATACAAACGGTCACACTGGCCAGAGAAGTAGGTAAACTAACTGCAGGTCTTTATTTCACTGTCCTCACCTCTAAATTATACCCCACCCACCGTGTCTAACCATGAGCTCAGTAGTACACCACCTGCAGGAACCTCCTCCTTCTCTCTTCCCCAAACTCAAACAAATCATGAAGCTCTCCTTTAATCATGTTCCCCACTCATCCTGTTCACCTAGCTGTTAATGCCTAATTTCAAATCAGGCATTCCCTGAGATCCAGCCAGCCAATCCTGAGCAAGAAGAAAGTAGGCCAGTGAAATTGATAGGCAAGCTTCAGAACTGCACTTTACCTTCTCTCCTCCAAATCCAAACTTCCAGTCTCATCCCCAAGTGTGTAGCTGACTACCTCTTAGCAACTTTATCACTCTCTGCCTGCCTTTCTAGGGTTCTAACCAGATCCTTGTGCTTTCTTTCCTCCTGTGGACTCTACTTCAACCCTCCCATTTGGTAGCATTTCACATGTCCTAAAAGTAAGCTCTCAATGCATAGAAACACATTTAACCCCTACCAACAGTGACGATGCCTAGGAGAATCCCAGTAGAGTAACCTTCCAGGCAAGGCACATACAACTAAAACACACCCTCATAAAAATCAGAAAGCCCAATAGAAACAAAGGAAAAACATAACCACCCAACAAAGACAAGTCAAGGAACAGCACCTAGATTTAAAATCACCTCAAACTCAGTTGCCTGGATACCAGTATACAAGTCCAATCAGCACCAGCCAGAACATTAAGTGCCATCTAGAGCCCAGCAACAAAACCACTGTATGCCCTAGGAATTACAATGTAGCTGAAACACAAGATAAAGACCATTATTGTAATGATGATTTTGGAAATTTTGTTTTCTTTAAAATCCAGAAGTATTATAAGAATTTTTTTCTTTTAATCCCAGGTATGAAATACTGGGTTTTTTCAGATTGTTCACAACAGATCCCTACAATTTCTCATATGCACAATAGTAAGTTCCTAAAAGGAAAACTACTGCTGTGTAAATCACACATTGACTCCCACATACTGATAGTGAGAGACTTCAATACCTGAATTTTGCCAATAGGCGAGTCATCCAAACAAAAACTAAACAAAGAAATGTTAAATCTAACTGATAGTGCTTTTTTAAATGGACCAAATAGCTATCAACAGAAAACTTCACAAAACACAAAATAATATGTTTTGTTCTGGACACATCATTTTATTTTCTCCTAAATTGACTACACGGGCAACACATATCATGTTGTTACAAGAAAGGTAACAATAAGTTGCAACTGAACAACTCATTACTGAATAAAAGACGTATCAAGATAGAAATAAAGGACTTTCTAGAATACAATGAAAATTAATATACCCAAACTTATGGGGCACAAAAAAGTCAATTTTGAGAAGAAAATTCATTGGAGTAAATGCAGGAAAAAAATAGTATAATCTCATACTAATAATTTAACAGCAAGCCTGAAAGCTCTAGAACAAAAGAAATCCTATTATACAATAAGAGTAGATAACAAAAACAAACAACCTCAGGATTGATATCGATTAAATAAAAACAAACAAAAACATCAATACAATGAATCATTGATATAAAGAGCTGATTCTTGGAGAAAAACCATTAGATTGACAAACCTTTAGACAAACTCAAAAGGAGACAAAGAATCTAAGTTAATAGAGTTAGAAATGAGAAGTGGGACATAACAATAGATACAGAAGTAATTCAAACAATCATGTTGGAAAATATGAAAAATATATTTCTATATACCACATATCAAAGTTAAATCAAAATTGGATGAGCAGATTAAACAGACATATAACTGCTAGTAAAATGGAAGCAGTCATTTGAAGCCTCCCAATGAAAAAAGAAAAGTCCACGTCTAGAGGATTTTAGCAAAGAATGCTACCGATTTTCAAAAGGAATTCATGCCCATACTTTTCAAATTAGTCCACAAAGTAGCAACCAAAGAACGTTGCCTAATTTGTTTTATAATGCAATAATTACTACGATACCAAAACCTTTTAAAGACACAACATACCAAGAGGAGCATAGATCCAAAAATTCTAAATAAAATACTAGCAGGCTTAATCTAAGGAACACATCAAAAGATTATCTTCCACAATCAAGTAGGCTTCATTCCAGAGATACAGGGAAGGCTCAACATAAGTAAATTGGTAAATGCAGCCCACCATATAAAATACATGAAGACAGAAAAGAACAAAAAAACACGGAGTCATCTCATTATATGCAGACACAATCTTTAACACATACAACAGCCCTTTATAATAGAAGTTCTAGATAGATCAGTGCTATATCTCAATATAATAAAGACAGATCTAACCAAGTTCATTGCTAACATCAACTTAAAAGCAGAGAAATTCAAAGCAAAAGACTTTGCTTTAACCGGGAACATGACAAAGTTGTTCATCTTCTCTGTCCTCACCCAATGTAGTACCTTAAATCTTAACCAGAGCAATAAGACTAATGAAAGAGATAAATGGGATACAAATTGGGAAGCAAAAGTCAAAGTACCCTCATTTGCGATAATACAATAATATACATAAGTGATCCTAAAAATTTCATGGAAACTTCCTACAGCTGATAAACACATTGAGCAAAGTAGCTGGATTAAAAAAATTAATTCACAGAAAACATTGGGGAATAGTCCTCAACTTACTGGCTCAAGAAAAGGCTTCCTTAACTGTTAGCACAGGTACTCAGAACAATGATGAATAAAAGGGACCTTATGTAACTTTTCTAAACTTCTGTGTGGAAAAGGACAGATTTTTTTCCCGAAATCACATTCAGTAGGGGATTAATACCTAAAATATACAAAGAAACTTAAAAATTAGACATCAAGAAAATAATCCAGTGGAAAAATAGGACACAGAAATAAACAGAGACTTATTAATAGAAGAAACTCAAATGGTTAAGGAATACTTAAAGAAATGTTCAACATCCGAAGTCATGTGGAAATTCAGATCAAAATTACTTTGCAAGTTTTATCTTTTACAAGTCTATGTGCCAAGATCAATAGCACACATGACAGTTCATATATTTTAGCGTTGATGTTGAGTAAGGAGAACATTCATCCATTGCTAGGAGGAGTGGATACTTACATAGTGATTATAGATATCAGTGTAGCAATTTATCAGGAAGCTGGAAATAGATCAACATCAAGATTCAGGTATACCGCTCTTGGGCATATGTCCAAAGCATCCTTCATCCTACCACAAATACACTTGTTCAGCTATACTCATTACTGTTATATTTATAATAGCCAGAAATTAGGACCAGCCTAAAGGTTAATGGTGAATTGAAGTGGAAATTTCCGGTTTCTGAGGAAAATCAGTTCTGTCATGTGATGTTTTTCTGGAGACTGTCTTATAAGAGGATGTTTTCACTGAAGCAGACACAGGGAGGATGTTTTGCTAAGAACACACTTGGTGTTTCTCTGCAAGCAGCTTAGGAAAAGAACATGTGATATTTTACTGGGGAAGCTTCATCCTACAGCAGACAGAAACAAAGACAGAGACACTTAGGAAGAGGATATGCAGATAGAAAAAGACCATGAAGCATTCAGCTCTACAATGCATATCTTTATTGGACTCCTTAGAGCTCAGACATCCTTGCTAAGGAAGCAGAAAGTATAGAAGCGCCAAAGGAGATGGAGCACCCTAAGGAAACAGGTATTCAACACGCAGAATGAATGCAGATAAGAACTCTCGAGACTCAGGCAGCATATACAGGGCATGTAAGAATCTAGAGTAAGTTAAGATCTACAAATGAAAGAAGGGGAAACGTGCTCCAGCCCCTAAACCAGCAGCTATCTCCAACTGATAACCACTTGCAAATGTATACTCAGTTTTCTCTAAGAAAGTCTCACTGGGAAAGCAAACTACTCTTAAGTGTAGGCTGCAAGCCCAAAAGTAAATGGTCAGATAAACAAACAAACAAACAAGCAAACAAACAAACTCAAGGGCATTTTTGGAGGTTCCTTTCTTATAATGTCATGCCCGTACTTTTTAAAAATATTTTTACTTTATTAATTTTTTATTTGATCTCCCCTTTTTATTCTTTTGAATATTTATTTTTCTAATTAATGTATATCTTTGTTTATATCCCAAAAGCTGCTCCTGCTAGAGGGGAAGGCCCTTCTTTATCTATTCCCTTCCCCCACACACTCCATCTTTTCCTATGAGACGGTGGGACAGTCCTGGGTATCCTGTATCCGGGCACATCGAGTCTGTGTCAATTAGGCGAATCCTCTCCTACTGAGGCCGGATAAGCCAGTCATGAAGACTGAACTGCCTGTCTACTATGTATGTGCCAGGGGAGCTTGTCTGAGCCCATGTATGTATTTTGGTTGGTGGCTCAGATTTATGGATTAGGATTTAGTAATTTTATGGGATTTCTGAGAGTATGAATGAGTAGGTCTCAGGTTGTATGTCTGTTTTTTGTTTGTTTGTTTGTTTGTTTGTTTTTGTGCCTTTTCATTGGCTCTTGCCTTCTGTTAGTTTGTTATGTCCTATTCTGATGTGGTAGGTTTTGTTTATATTATATTTATTATATTGTAATTCTTTTAGACCTTGTTTGTTTTTCTAATGAGAGATAGAAGGCACATAGATCAGGATGGGAAAGCAGGCAGGAAGAAAATTGGAATGTTTAGAGGGAGGGGAAAGCACATTAAAATATGGTTTTAATATATGAAGTAAAATCCATATTAAATAAACAGAAGAAAAAGGAAAAACACATTCTGTTATTTATTATCTAATTATTATAAAAGCATAAATGAAACATTATTTAATTATAATAAAATAAATAATGATTAGAGAACAAAAAGAAACAAAATATAGGGATCAAAGTAGAATTTAAAAAGTTTGAAATGTTTAGGATTTTGTAATGATATTTTTTATCAAGGTAGCATGAATTGTCTAGTCTTTATTGTTAGGTTTTATATACTATAGGTAGTGGTTTGATTCCACTTTAATCTACAAAAATTAATTAAATTTCTGATGTTGTGAAAACTCTATATTTTAATTTTTTTACATTTACCTAGAGAAATTTACATACATATATATGAAAATTTTAAAACAATTTAGAAATGATCAATATTGTCTATGTTAACAAAGAGCATATATAAATATTTTTGCTCCAATTTTTAAAATAAAGGCCTGAATGGTGATTTCAGGTGAAGAATTCTTCAGAACAAATTCTGTGATTTTTAAAAATTCTTAATAAGATTTTATATCATGCCTATAATAGTCATGAGCTCTTGGCTATTTGCATGTTCTTTACAATGTACCTTTTTTTTCTCCATCTTTACATTTCCATTGTTATTCCCTTTTCTGGTTTCCAGGCCAACATCCCCATGACCCCTCCCCCTCCCATTCTATATGGATATTCCCCTCCCCATCCTCCCCCCATTACAGCCCTCCCCCCATTACCGCCCTCCACCCAACAATTCCATTCACTGGGAGTTCAGTCTTGGCAGGACCAAGGGCTTCCCCTTCCACTGGTGCTCTTACTAGGCTACTCATTGCTACCTATGAGGTTGGAGCCCAGGGTCAGTCCATGTAGAGTCTTTGGGTAGTGGCTTAGTCCCTGGAAGCTCTGGTTGCTTGGCATTGTTGTTCATATGGGGTCTCGAGCCCCTTCAAGCTCTTCCAGTTCTTTCTCTGATTCCTTCAACGGGGGTCCTGTTCTCAGTTCAGTGGTTTGCTGCTGGCATTTGACTATGTATTTGCCGGATCCTGGGTGTGTCTCTCAGGAGAGATCTACATCCGGTTCCTGTCAGCCTGCACCTCTTTGCTTCATCCATCTTATCTAGTTTGGTGGCTGTATATGTATGGGCCACATGTGGTGCAGGCTCTGAATGAGTGTTTCTTCAGCCTCTGTTCTAAGCTTTGCCTCCCTATTCCCTCCCATGGGTATTCTTGTTTCCCTTTTAAAGAAGGAGTGAACCATTCACATTTTGGTTATCCTTCTTGGGTTTCATGTGTTCTGTGAATCTAGGGTAATTTGAGCATTTTGCTAATATCTACTTATCAATGAGTGCATACCATGTGTGTTTTTCTGTGATTGCCAGCTCACTCAGGATTTCCTGTATGTTTTGGGCCAGTAGATTTTTCTTTTTTACATTATCTTTGACAGTTGTGTCGATGATTTCTATGGAATCTTCTGCTCCTGAGATTCTCTCTTCTATCTCTTGTGTTCTGTTGGTGATGCCTCTATCTAGAGCTCCTTGTCTCTTCTACTGGTTTTCTATACCCAGGGTGTCTCCCCTTGTGCTTTCTTTATTGCTTCTATTTCCATTTTTTAATTCCTTCACCTGTTTGATTGTGTTTTCCCTGGATTTCTTTCAGGGATTTTTTGCATTTCTCTCTATAGGCTTCTGCCTGTTTATTTGTGTTTTTCTGCATTTCTCTAAGGGAGTTCTTCACGTCTTTCTTGAAGTCATCCACCATTATGATCAAATGTGATTTTAAATTTAGGTCTTGCTTTTCTGGTGTGTTTGGATATTCAGTGTTTGCTTTGATTAGAGAGTTGGGCTGCGATGATGTCATGTAGTCTTGGTTTCTGTTGCTTGGGTTCCTGCGCTTGCCTCTTGCCATCAGGTTGTCTCTGGTGTTAACTTGTTCTCCTATTTCTGACAGAGGTTAGAACATCCTATAGGCCTGTGTGTCAGGAATGCTGTAGACCTGTTTTCCTGTTCTCTTTCAGCCACTTATGGGAACAGAGTGTTCTGCTTTCAGGCGTGTAGTCGTTCCTGTCTATTGGTCTTCAGGTGTTCCTGTGGGCATGTGTCCTGAGTCCACAAGGCAAGTTACTTGGAGCAGAAAAGTTGGTCTTACCTCTTGTCCAGAGTCTGGAGTTGCTTCTCAGATCCGGGTTTCAACTCTCCATGAAGGCAGCAACCAGAAGTATAATGTACCTTTTATATTTATATACGCATCACGAGATTTCTAGTTTTCTTGGTGATTGCAGAATGGACAGAAAAATTTTCCTCACCACTAAAAGTGTATTCACAATAATGGTTTTATTTTTTTTTCTTTAAATGTATACTTTTATTTGTAATGTTTATCAATATAATTCACCATATATTAAACATTATTGGTATCTTGGTAATCAAATTAAAAGCATATACATCTACAAACATTTAGTTATAACATGCTTTGTCAGTTCTCTCCTTTTCATGTTAGATTTAGCACATTGCAAATGGATAAAAGAGTTAAAAGTGTTTGTTTCTGAGCCCCAAGTATCTTCCTTATTTCTACATGGTGAAAGTAAAGAACTGACTCGTAAGTTGATTTCTGATATCTCCGTGGTTCATGTGAACACAGAATACAATTGAATGGTCTATATTTAATGCAAAAAATAAACCCTTAAAGCATAGCTTAACTTATTCGATAATATGTTTTAAGTCACACACACACACATAAGCATAAACACACCTATAATATCTTTCCCTAAAACAAAATGTGTTAATTGAAAACCATATTTTTAACTAGAAAATACTGTGTTGAGAAGAAAAAAGTCAATAACTGAATTACTAGTCTTAGCTGTAATAAGCCAATGATTATTTTCCGAGGAGCAATTATTCATTAACAATATATACAGCACTATATTACCATATAGCAATAATCAAATAAAAATATTTCATACATACTCATTTGTGATAAGAAAGCTCATAAAACACTGATAGATTTACAATTTCTGTAAATTGGGAAAAATTAAATATGCTAAATGCTCATATGTTAAGAGGTTGTAATATTGCCAAAAAAAAAAAAAATAAATAATTCCTTTCCCCAGGCAAAGAAGGATTAGAAAGATTGCCTAATGTTACACAAATGAAACTGTTGAAGTCTTATACCTCATATGTTCTTGTTTTCACTCCTGATTCTTGACCTGTCTTGCATGCCTATAATTGTCTGATGTGTCCTGCATCCCTACAGTTCCCAACACTTTTCAGTAGTAAGGTATGTTCTTTCTAACTAGAAAGGGGGAATAAAAGAGAAGAAACACAGAAGAGAAAACAATGGGAATAAAGAAGAAATGTAAAGTGGTGGGTTCATTAATGAAAAGTGGTAGGTTTGATCAAGAATATAGGGGAGACAAAATGTATGGAGGGGACAAAAGTCCCTCATTTTATTTGGAATTTCAGAGTTTCTTTGCTGGTCAATAGTAACAACCATTCAATACATATTATGGTTGTCAAAATATATTATACAATCAAAGGAACTAAAGAAATTTGAAGGCAATCATCTGTAGCAAAATAGTTTTCATTCTGTCCCTGGTATTTTTCTTTACTTATTCTGGTGGGAAACCACATTTCTATAAATATGTACAAGTTTGGGAATACCTTCATATAATGTGGGTAGGTTACTGGTCCAAATATATAACTTATAAATGACCTAGAATACCTAAGAGTAGATACTCCAGTGCTGTGTGTGTTGTTTGTTTTGTGTGTGTGTGTGTGTGTGTGTGTGTTAGCTTAAGCTAGTGACAAATGTCTCAAGGAGAAAAATCAATGTACTTGATGCAAGACAATGTTGCAAAGTTAAGAAGCTCAAAAAGGCTGGGATATATGCAAAATTTAAATTCACAACATATATAATAAAATAGTATTTATGCTTTTCAATGATAAAATGAATGTCATGTAGCCTAGAATTAAATATAGGAAATAAATGCCTTCTCAGTGTATCAGAAATCTAACAATAAATGTAATTAATAAAAGCATATTTTAAAACAATTATTTTATCAAAATATAAGCAGATAGCTGATAGAAACTAATATTTCTTTCTTAAATCCTAATTCCCCATTGAATTATATGCTTATATTATTGCTTTCTTTTGGAATCTAAGGTTTTAATAAAGTTTAAAGATAAAAATTAGATTCATATTCTTTTAGAAATTCATTTAAAAAAACAAGGGAACAAAAATTATATTAAACTTATTAAATTATACTATGGTAGATGGTAAATTGCTACTAGGTTTTATGTCTTAGTTCTCATTAAAACTAATTCAATCTCTTAGGCATTGGTGTGGGACAATCCACTTTTAAATATGTAACAGCACATTTTTTTTACTTCTTAAATATTAACTCTACATTTCTTATGTCAAAGATGAATACAGTCACATCTTTTCTTTGCTGTATATTTTGTTGTCAGTTGTCTTTGAGTCAACGTTACTCAAGACTCTTAATATCAATATATTTGAAAGTAGAAACTCTTTTTTTTTTAATTAACTTGAGTATTTCTTTTACATTTTTTTGTTATTCTTTTCCCTGCTCCGGCAAACATCCCTCCCTCCTTCTTTATGGTGTCCCCACCATCCTCCCCCATTGCCGCTCCCCCAACAATCACGTTCATCACTGGGGGGTTCAGTCTTAGCAGGACCCAGGGCTTCCCCTTCCACTGGTGCTTTACTAGGATATTCATTGCTTTTATGAGGTCAGAGTCCAGGGTCAGTCCACGATAGTCTTTAGGTGGCTTAGTCCCTGAAGCTCTGCTGTTTGGCATTGTTGTGTCATAAGGGGGTCTTGAGCCCCTTCAAGCTCTTTTCTAGTTCTTTCTCTGATTCCTTCAACGGGGTCCTATTCTCAGTTCAGTGTTTTTGCTGCTGGCATTCCTTGTGTTTGCTGTATTCTGGCTGTGTCTCTCAGAGAGATCTACATCCGGCTCCTGTCGGCCTGCACTTCTTTTGCTTCATCCATCTTGTCTAATTGGATGGCTGTATATGTATGGGCCATATGTGGGGCAGTCTCTGAATGGGTGTTCTTCTGTGTCTGTTTTAATCTTTGCCTCTATTCCCTGCCAAGGGTATTTTGTTCCCCTTTATAAAGAAGGAGTGAAGCATTCACATTTTGATCATCCGTCTTGAGTTTCATTTGTTCTAGGCATCTTATTTTCCTGATGATTATGGTTGTTGAAAATTTCTTTAGGTGCTTCTCGGCCAGTTGAGAATTTCTTTGTTTAGCTCTGTACCCCATTTTTAATAGGGTTAATTGGTTCTCTGGAATATAACTTTTTGAGTTCATTGTATATATTGGATATTAGCCCTCTATCTGATGAATGGTTGGTAAAGATCTCTTCCCAATCTGTAGGTTGCTGTTTTGTCTTATTGACATTGTCCTTTGACTTATAGACTATATGAAACTCAAGAAGAAGGAAGACCAGTGTGAATGTTTCACTCCTACTTTGAAGGGTGAACAAAATTATCATGGGAGGTAGAGAGAGGGAGAAGTCTGGGAGGAACAAAGAGGGAAAAATGTGGGGCTGCATCAGTTGTGGGAGGAGATATGGGAGAAATGCAGAGGGTAAGCAAATTGCAAACAGGTATATAGCAGTTAGGGGATGCAGAACTGGGGGTAGCCACTACAAAGGTGCAGATGCCAGGGAAGCAAGAGGTTCCCAGAACCCAACGAGAATGACATTAGCCAAAATACCCAACAAAGGGGAAATAGAACCTGTAGACACATATCCAGTGGGTGGCATAACCCCTAGGTGAGGGATGGTGCTACCTAAACATTTTAAAAATATTAATCCAAAATTGCTCCTCTTTAAAGGAAATTCAGGGATAAAGAGCTGAGCAGAGACTGAAGGAAAGAACACCTCGAGACTGCCCACCTAGGGATCCCATATGCAGTTACCAAATCCAGACACTATTGCTGATGCCAAGAAGCACTTGCTAACAGGATCTTAGTATAGCTGTCCCCTGACAGGATCTGCTAGAGCCTGCTAGAGCCTGACCAATACAGACAAGGATACTTCTAGCCAACTATCAGACTGAGCACGGGGACCCTGGTAGAGCAGCTAGGGGAAGGACTGAAGGAGATGAAGGCTTTTGCATCCCCATAGGAAGAACTATGTTATCAACCAACCAGAACTCACAGATCTCCCAGGGACAAAACCACCAACCAAAGAGTACAAATGGAGGGACCCATGGATCCAGCTGCATATGTAGCAGAGGATGGTCTTATCTGGCATCAATGAGAGGGGAGGCCCTTGGTCCTGTGAAGACTCGATGTCTCAGCACAGGGGGATGCTAGAATGGTAAGGCAGGAGTCAGTTGGTGTGCTGAGGAACAACCTCGTAGAAGCAGGGTGGAGGGTGAAGGGAAATAAAGTTTGCTAAGAGGAAACCAGTAAGGCTGAAAATACTTGAAATATAAATAAACAAAATAACAAGTACATTTAAAAAATAAATTAGAAATTCAAAGGTTTGTGATTAACTAGTACCCTCTATCATCACTTCAATTAGGATCTACATCACTGTTGGATATAAAGTTGTACATGATAGATGACAGTGACGAATAATACTGGCCTCTAAACATTTTCCTTCAAAGTAGGCATCTGCTTAGAAGACTAAACAGAAGCTGGGCATGGATGTGATTCATTCAGCTAATGCAGAGAAATTTGCTCTCCATTCAATGTTTGTAATGGGTTCCTACAGTCTTTAACATCAGAACGGATGGCAATAGAATGAAAAGAGGGAAAAATAATCCTGCTAGGTAATTATTGTAGTCAGGAACTGTCCTTGTTAAGCTGGTTATGTGCTTACTTCCATCATGGAAAAAGAAAGTTTTTGAAATTTGAACCATATGTCATAATTAATACTGTATAATTATCACATAATATCATGCCAACACAGAACACCCTAGAAGGCACAGCTTTAGGGAACAGGTATTATTAGTTTAAAACTCTTTGAATAAAATTGGTGGGAAAGGTTAAGTTTATTCAATAAATAATAATCATTAAGCATGTGTTTCCTTGCAGACATCACTGAAGCCGAGGCTTACTTTGAAATGCTTAGGTCAAGAATAGTTTGTAAACATAACCACAAGTAGCCTGACCTACATGTGGCCCATATATATATTACAGCTCCAAAACTAGATACGATTGATGAAGCTAGAAAATGCATGCTGAAAGGGGCATAGATCTCTCCTGAGAGACACATCCAGAGCATGTCCAATGCTAGCAGCAAACCACCGAACTGAGAACAGGACCCCCTTGGGGGGAATCAGAGGAAGTATTAAAAGAGTTGAAGAAGCTTGCAACCCCATAAAAGCAACAATGCCAACCAACCAGAGCTTCCAGAGGCTAAACCACTACCAAGACTATACATGGACTGACCCAGGGCTCCAACTGCATATGTAGCAGAGAATAGCCTCTTGGGGCACCAGTGGAAGGGAAGCCTTTGTCCTGCTAAGTTGGACCCACTGCAGGGGAATACTGGGGAACAATAAAGGGATTATATGGGGAATACCTACATGAGGGGAGGAATGGGGACTTGGACAGGAAACCGGAAGGGAATAACATTTTTGAAATGTAAGTAAAGAAATATATCTAATAAATGATCTAAATCTGGACGTAAGAAAAAAATAAATTCGAAATGCAAAAAAAATTAATTGAGTTCAATAGAAGATTGAATTTGGGGCTTTTAGTTTGGGTAGAGCGCCACTAGGAGCAAGGCCCTGTTCGGTCCCCAGCCCGAAAAAAAAAAAAAGAAGATTGAATTTAAGATGCTCCCATAAGAATAGTATGCATAAAGAACTTAAGTTTAAGTTTACTTGAGGTACAACACAATTTAAAGCTTTGAAATGTGTATACAGGAAAAAGTTTTCAGTCCAAGCTACAACTGACTTAAGACAGAGATCAGTTTAACGAGGGACATAAAACACACAAAGCATGGCAGCCAATTGGAGACTCACATGCGCATGCATAGGCAGAGGAAGCAAATTGGGGAAAGGGGTCAGGGCTGTGCTATAATTCATAGCTGCCAACACGGAAAGACCCAAAAGAGCTGCTGACCCCATCTGTTCCAGTTCGATCTATAAGAGCCAGGGATTTGTATTTCTTTTGATATTAGGTTGAGAATTCTTCTTGTATTTATTCTCCATACTTTAATCTCTCCTGAAAATGCACCACACACTCTACCAGAGACTCAGAGTTTAATTTTAGATGGCACCTACTTCAGTTACTGTTCTATATTAAAAATTTCTCCACTTTTTATTAAATTCAACCGAAACTTCATCTTACGGACAGCTTTATGATTTGAAATGGTAATTTCACTTTTAAACTTTCATATTAATATTGTAATTGGGATCTATCAGATTTAGAGAGTTTAAGACTTTTGGAAAGTCGTGTTTATATTGAATCACAGCACAAATCTGAACATATGTGACTTCTGAGACCTTGCTACTTAATGCTGGAAAGTTTTTGAGAACTATGTTATACTTTTACCAACATAATGTATTGCCCTCTCACTACAACTGGTAGCTAAGGGAAATTGGTTTTTAATAACGTCAAATATTATCTCTCAATACATTCTCAGAGCAGCCTTTGAGAAGAAGATTTTAGTCATTTAATTATGTGTTTACTATACATTGTGATGGTTTGATCATGACATTTGAATATTTTAAAAGTATTATTGGTTCATAACCACACCTCATAGCCTTCCTTGGCTCTCTTCCTCCTGCCCTGAGTCTTCTTTTTCTGTTTGTGTGTATTTTCTTTATCATTATTATTTTGTTTGTTCCCTAGGTTTTATATATCAAAAATGAAATACATTTAATTTTCTTATTTATTTGTAGGTCCTCATTATGTAACCCTGGTTGCTATTAAAATCATGAATTTCTTCCTTTGCCTCACAACAACCAGGGACACATATATTTGATACTCATTTTTGTGTTTCTAGATTGGTTTGAATAACAGATTAACACTATTTTCATCCATTTTCTAAAATAATATAATCTTATCCTTTTTGTATTGGAAATACATACATACACACACATATAAAACACATTATTTATTAATTTTCAGTAACATTTGGCCATGGTGAATAATGCCATGGTGAACATTGTTATGTGGGAAACTCCACTGTATTTTTGAGTTTTATTTCTTCATAAAATAGAAATGGTATATTTATACATTTCAGATCTTCCTTTGCTTTTTACAAGGAGCCATGTAAATTTCCAGACCATGGATTAGGTACCCTCCCAATGTACACATTATGAAGATTTACTTTTTGATAATACTCAAATGGTGATGAACTTTAAAATGTTTATTTTTTTATTCACTATGATTATTTTAACTAAATTTATTTTATTATATACTTACATATACTCTTTTGCTATTATTGTTTCTATTTTTATGCATCTATTAGTGTTTCAAATTTCTCTTATGGATTTAAAACACATACTTTCATATTCCATGTTTCTTTTTATATTTCTTTTAATTAGTGTTCTTACAGGCTGCACATTGGTAATAACTACTTAGTGTCAAGATAATTGGAACTTTTATATTATATGGTTACATGGTACATGAAATACTTTTTCCTTATATATATTGTTTCCACATAGAAATTCAGGAACATGAAAGAGGTTTTCATACAGTGATATGGATTACTGTGAATTATAGCTTAGTCTTTTTATACTTTGAGAGTATCAAAGACCAAAGATAAGGATTTGAATATGTCTCTTCCAATTTACATAAGGATGCCCCATTTCCATTTCATTATCTGTCTTAGACATGAACTATATTATATCTGAAACCTCTCAAAAAATTATTTTAAAAAATCCATATTACTAAGCCTCTGAGATACTCATTATAAGTTTTTGACTTATATTTGCTTTTCCCTTTATTCTACATTTATACACTGGAGAAAAGACAATGACCCCTCATACAGACTATAAGAATTTTTAAAATGTCCTTCATCTCCAATACATACAAGGATCTAGAACTCCTGTGGTGTCTGTGTTGAGACATTTTTAATGTAAGAGTCAGGTTGAGAAGGAAAATGACAATTATTTATTTGGTGGTGGATTGTTGTCTGAAAGCCACTGTTGTTTCAGAATTCAATGTTTGTTTCATTGGAGAGTAAAGACCTTCAGTGAACTGAAAACAGCATAAACAAGTGCACTAATGGCAACTTTCTCAGACAGAGAACAGGGATATTATAGAATCTTATTGTTGTATAATATGAGGAATAAAGAATCCTCTGCTGAGTTTTGCACAACATAGACATATATTTTTCTCCTCAGTCCTAGTTCAGAAGATGGACATTTCTTTCCAAAGATGCCTAAGCTAATTCCCTTATTTAAACTCATTGAAAATTATGGATAAGGTATAGTTCTGGAATTTAAAGACTTTCAGACATACTATCTTAAAATCTCATCTTCAGCATTTCTCAGCATTGTTCGGATGTCTTGGTAAAAGACATGTATATAATATATGTTAGTGTATAATTATATATGGTACATATATATTTAAAACTCAAAGTAGAACACAAATAGGTATTGTGTGCACATGATAAGTGTCTTGCTTTTTTATGCATTTGTATATGCATATCATGATAAACTCTATTCTAGAAATTTATATATATTGGGTGTTTTGTACATCACTGAAAATTTACCATTCCCAGGACATTTGAGGATTCTCTGTGCAGTTCTGTTAGTCTGTAACTTGCAATTTCCCAATTCACTATTCTGATTATTTGATTATAAATGTGTACCACAATGTTGAAAATTTTGTTATGCAAACCAATGACTAATTTTTTAAAACTTTTGCGTTGATTTTGTCATTTTGATTCAATATTATTCCTTTGAGAATGGAATGTATTCTGATATTAAAAATTGGGAAGTCTCCTATTTTATATCCTTAGATAGAAATTGTGATAAATGAAAGAGTTCTTTTATGAGAAAATACTTAATAATTTTTAAGGTTTTTCTCATAAATTAGCAGAAAAAATTGTTAGTAGTTGGTAGTTTTATGAAGTCAGCTTTACCTATGGTAATCCCAGCCTGACAACACTAGCTGCTTTTTAAATTTATCATCCTGAATGTCAGGGTGGGGAGGCAGGAGAGGAGTGGGTGGGTGAGTGGGCAGCATCCTCTCAGAAGCAGGGAGGGGTTTGGAGTAGTTTCTGAGGGGAACCAGGAAAGGATAAATATTTGAAATGTAAATAAAATATTCAATAAAAAATTCTATCATCCTTTGCCCTATACGGGCCCATCTTTTTGAACATTACCAATAAATGTCTCACCTTTCTAGGTAAGTATGTTTCATAAAAAAAGTTATATCCTGAATATCTATATTTTGTTCTAGTATTATAATATTCTAGGCAGTCTTAAACAAAACAAACTTATCAAATATGCTTAATAAAGAATTTCCTTAATAAAGAACTCTGACAAAAACAGATAACCAAAACTGGAAAATTGGATTGTCAAATGGAGATTGCTATCAGGTATTTCAGAGTTGAACAAGATGTATGCTGGGTTTTTCCTACAAGTATTGACATATTAGCCTGAGGTTGCAATGTACAAAATTCCTTTCACTCACAATCCCTTTATGTACTTAAACCAGTGTATTACCTAAGATTGAATAGTTTTTTTCAATCATAGATTAATTTCTATGTTATTTCAACAGAGAATTTTGAGTTCTAGGTAGTTTTTCAGATTTGTTTTTATAATCTTGATTACATGGCAGAGAAACATTTAAAAATATAATTGTTCATACCATTGTTAAGAATCTGAAAATTTAGAACATTAAATCACATCTTTCCACAAAAGCATGAAATGGAGCTACACACCTCAGGTTGTTGGCAAATTACAAAAAGTGATATTCGATTTAAGGAACATACGAGTTTATTCTATAAGACATAGTTAATCATACTTGAGACCTAAAGTTTATGATAGGATTCAAAAATAAAATAAAATGGGAAAAATTGCTAAAGAATAACTCAAAGGAACAAAATAATATGGAGTGCATACAGGCCTTTGCTATTTTAAAGTGCTGTTAACATCTCAAAATTTTTCACGTTTATTATAGAGCATATGTCACTATATGCTTACCTTTAAAGACTCTACATCTTTGTGTAAGAATTACACACACTTCTGTGATGTTGGCATTGAAGGTACACACACAAATTCAGATAACACTTTTTTTTTAGTATCCAATAAAGTTATTTTTAATAACAACATATTTGTGTTTCATTTAGGTATCTAGATATGACTGGAGTGTTTTTTGTCCTTGTTTATTTTTTTAATCACTTTTTTATCTTTATTAATTTGAGGTATTTTTATTTACATTTCGATTATTATTCCCTTCCTGGTTTCTTTCAGGCCAATATCCCCTAACCCCTCCTCCCCCCTTCTATGGATGTTTCTCCCATCCTCCCCCATCACCGCCCCCAACAATCCGTTCATCAGGTTTAGTCTTCTTGGGACCAAGGGCTTCCCTTCCACTGGTGCTCTTGCTAGGCCATTCATTTACTACCCTATGAGGTTTAGAGCCCAAGGGGTCAGTCCATGTATAGTCTTTGGGTAGTAGCCTTATCCCTGGAAGCTCTGTTGGTTGGCACTGTTGTTCATATGGGGTCTCAAGCCCTTCAAGCTCTTCCAGTCCTTTCTCTGATTCCCCAATCGGGGTCCATTCTCAGTTCATTGGTTTGCCGCTGGCATTTCACCTGTATTTGCTGCATTCTGGGTGTATCTCTCAGGAGAGAACCAGATAACATTATAACAAAGGCAGACTATGCTGTGTCTACCTCAATGCGGACACTTTATCACCATCTGATCCAAGGTGTTTCCTCTGGGTTGTCAAGATGTTTGAACAATACATCTTCTGAGGAATTATGTAATTAGAAAGCTAACCACTGTACCACATTCAGTGTCAGCAGGAAAGGGGTCATGTCAAGTCCAAGTTTGCGTAATAACCATGGGACCATTATGCTGATGGACAGATGCCCATGTAACTACAAGACTCTTTGCTCTTTAATTAATTGAAAGATGGAAGATTCAGCTCCTCTCTCCTGCTCAGAAACCCTTATGAAGAATAAAATCTATTAACTGCCTAGATTCTATATTCTAATTATAGGAAGTGGTCTAAAGATAAATTTGCACTTTTCCCTCTTCCCTCTTCTCTCACTTCTCTCCCTGTCTAGTGTTAGAGGCATTGAAAGGGTCGGGGGAAGGTGGAAAGGTAAAGAAAAACATATCCAAGGTAGCAAATAGTCAATACAAACAGTCATTTTAATTAATATTTCTTTTAACTACCATGAGTAATTCTGGTATTCACATGCACATACAGACCATATAATTACTAGAGTTAACTTCATCCTTATAGGTACAGTGAACTTTTGTACTTCAAATTTGATAGGTTTGTGTATAAATTTATAAGAACTGTGAGGGCTTTTATCCCAGATAATTTTCATATCTGAAAATGTGTCTGAGAGATATGTGTCTTTCAGCCATTTATTTCTCTGCCACTTTTATTGAAATTATTGTAGTAGATACATAGTCCATAGCTGATTGTGAAATAAATTTGTGTCTTTTTGTTTTGGAATATTTTTATTCTTATGGCATTTCTCTTACACATGCACATGCACTATGATTTTGTTGAGGGCCACTGAGGGCAAAGATACAGTCAACATCCTGGGTTTGTAGAAAAGATGTTTGCGCAGGCCACTGTGGGATAGAGTTAAATCTGAACCTGGTTCTTTCCCTAGAGTCAGGGCTTTAATCATATGCATCACTTGAGCCTCATTTTCCTTTTGTTAATGATCACGGTGTTTAGAAAGGCTGTCAAGTTCCACTAACAATAAAAAAAATATATATAAAACAACTTCAGCGTTAGCTAATCATAAAAAACATAATTTACAATAATAAAAATTAAAAAAGTATGGGTATTTTTCTGTATACATAATATAAATAAAATAATAAATTTTAAATATATCAAAAGATTAAGCTAGTTAGATACCTTGTCTCTCTATCTCTTATCTATCCATTATTCATCTACTCATTTTATATCTACCTGTATCTTAGTAAAGGATGAAGTATCTGTGTATTTATTCTTCTTCTGTCTGTATCTGTCTGTCATCATTTATCTATCTATCTATCTATCTATCTTCATTTGTCTAGTTATCTATCTGCTTATCTAGACATCTATATATTCTATGGATATCTTATCTCCCTGTTCTGATAAACACTGCCCAAATCATGTTCAGACTTTTTTTGTGTGTTAGCATCTGTATATAATTTATCATTTTCTTTTTCAATCTCTGTTATCATTCTAACGGACACCTTAAAGTTCTATTTTAACTATACACAATGATAATTATACAGTTGTCAATAACCAAAGTCTTTCTACATTGATAACGGGGACTTGAACATGATGGGTATGTTCCTTCTGTAAAGCGATGTGTCCAGATGTAACAGTCTCCACTTGATCCTAATTCATCATTCTTTTGCTTTGTTTTTTCTTGATTCTAACACAATGATCAAATTTTTCTAATCTCACACATGTTATTTTATAATTCTTAGTTAAAATAAATAATATTTAAACAAAAGGTCACATTTTGGTAAAAAAGATGCTTTTGAGTCCAAGAAAATGTGCAATATTACAAGAAAATCTAGGAGATTGCCAGTATAGTTAAATACAGACATAATGGTATATACTTAAAACATGTTTCTATTTCATAAAATCCTCAGCAATGTTGTGAGGCAGCTAAATATGCATTTTGAAATACACACAGACTATTTGGACATAGGACCCAACAAAAACAAAAAGAAAAACATCAAAAACAAAACCCCAACAGAAAGATTGAAGCATCACTAGTATTGATTTAATTAATGATGGTCTGTGACAAAAGCTTGTTTATGCAACATCCTGAACCTTTTCATTAAAGCAAAAAGCAAAAGAACACTTCAAACTCACGGATGAGAAAGCCAGTATTATCCAATTTCAAAAGCAGACAAGGTTATTACAGGTGAATAATATTTTAGAGTAGTGTCCCTTTATAACATAGACAAGGAAAGTTGATTAAAAAAATTCAATTTAACTTTGGCGGTAATAGAAACCATTACAATTACGAATAACTGGAACTCAGGCCAAGGAATGGATGTTGGTTTTAATTTAATTACATCACAAATGTTATGCTACTTACCATTTCCCAATTTCATAGAATCTTCCCTCTTTGCACTCTCAGATGGCAGGCACCTCCTCCCTCCCCAAGGATTACGCCAATCTGATTGCAGATCAGTTCTCTAGAGGAATAGATATATCCAGTCACATTGAGGCCTGACAGTAGCTCTGCTGCATTATATATATGTGCGGGATTGGGGAAGGGAATGGGCCACCCTCTGTGTTCTCTTTACAGTTCAGCAGTTCAGTCTCCAACTCCCAAGGATCAGATTCTTGACTCTATTAGTCTTCTATTATGTTTATTTGCCTTTCAGAGACTTCAGGCCTTTCTCTAACTCTTTGTAGAATTTCCAGGTCTTCGTCTAATGTTTGTCTGTGGGTATCTACATCTGTCTGGGTCAGCTGCTGGGTAGAGCCTCTCAGAAGGCAGTTATGCTAAGCTTCCATCTGCAAGCGTAACATAACATCATTGATAGGGTGAGGCATTGGTTCCTGTCATGAAATTGGTTTCAAAATGTGCTGATCACTGGTCAGCCCATTCCTTCAGTCTCTGGCTCCATCTTGTCCTGTAATTTCTTTTAGACAAGACCAATTTTGTGTCAAATTTGTAGGTGGTTTGGTGTCCCTACCTGTCACTGGAGGTCCTGTCGAGCTGCTTGAGATGGTCTCTTCAGATTCCATATCCTAATTATTGGGCAATTTTCTAAGTTTACTTTGCATTGTCTCCTAGAAGCCCTCCCTCCCCCAGGGCTCTAGAGACTTCTCCAGCAAATCCTCTCACAACCCCTGCTACTATCCCCAAATCCTGGCAGCTGCAGAGAGATTTCTGTTCGTCTCCTATCCTCCTTGATTCTCTCCTCTCTCCCATACTGATCCTGCTTCCTATTCCCCTGGTCTCCCCACCCCCCAAACCTCCCTAACTCTGCATCCCATGCCTGCTTCCTCTAAATTAGGATTCAGCGTCCTCATAAATAGCCTGTATTCAACCTTCTTTGTATCTATGAGTCCCATCCCTTGCATTATTGTGAAGTTTCGCTAATATCCATTTATCAGTGAGTACATACACATATCCTTTTGGAACTGTATTTATCTCCTCAAGATAATATATAGTTCTATCCACTTACAAAATTTATGAACTCCTTTATTTTAACTTAAGCAACAAATATTCCTGTGTAAATGTAACATTTCTGTCGATTCACCTCTTGAAAGGGCATCTGGGTTGCTTCTAGTTTATGGTTATTAGCAATAAAGCTGCTAGAACGTCATGGAGCACTTGTCGTTAAGGTATGGTGGAGTATCTTTGGGGTATATACTCAGGAGTAGTATAACTGGTTCTTCACATAGAACTATTTGCAATTTTCAGAAGCAATGGAATTTTCCCAGAGTGGTTTATAGATTTCTATCCATACCAACAATGAGGTATGTTCCCCTTTCCTTACATATGCTTACACTGCAGGCTCCTCCGGCAAGTTCCTGATCTTAACATTCTGAATGACATAGGGACAACGTTGTTTTAACCACCACATCAAACAATGCATCCCTTGTAGTAATTCAGTAGCTTAAAATTTGTCTAAATCTGATTTTTCTACGGTGAGTCACAACCTTTTTAGGTGCTCTCTCTCTAGAAAATGGTACAAATTATGACTCATGTAGTGTAAAATTCAAGTTACAGTGTATGTGATGAAAAATTCTATGGTTAGGAAGTCACTGCAACATAATGTTTCTTCTATTAATCAAAACACACATCATTAAAGGATGATAAATATTATTCAAAATAGATAGAACAAGAACATTACAGACAGATGTAACATTCATTTTTGAGTAATAACTGCCACTAACTAAAAGTGAATATGAGCAATTTCATGGATAGCAATCAGAAAACACAAATATATTACAGACAAAGGGCTAAATTAAATGAGTCAAATTACTCATTTTAATAACATACTTGATACTCTTTGTCAATAAAAAAACAATACATAAATTAAAGAAATTAAGGATGGAAGAAAATATTAATATTTTACAAAAAAGACAGTATGATTTTATGTGCAAAATTATAAGTAATCTAGAACAAAAAGCTATTTCAAACTCATCAAAATATCAGTTGTAATATATATATATAAAAATATATATATATCCAGCTGCTTTTCAAAATAAAAAGCAGCAAATGAAAAATTGAGAAAATAATTTAATTTTACTACTATCCAAATATAACCCCTTAAGAATAAATTGAAGACATATATTTTTATTGTTGACTAAAGCATTCTATGAAATACTTGTAATGTGAAATATAACTTTAATGTAAATATGAAAAATGTTTCAGATCTTGTACTGGTAAGCTCAACAAACTTAGTTATTTTTCTTTTCAGATAGGATCTATATATTTTGTAACTTTCTTTTCAAATCTGTGATATTTTATTGAAATAGGCAAATCCAGAAATTGATATATGCAAAAAGCTACCAATTGCTACAGTTTTCAAAAAAGAAAAAAAAACAGATTTGTCTTATATGATTTCAAAATATAAGTTGGTGATTTGGGATTCAAACCACGAGATGACAGTGCCAATCTGGGACTGAGTACATTTGATGAGTTTAGAAAATAATATGCTTTTCAAAAATTGGAAAATAGGATGCATATTCATATACATACTCACATACACACCGTGTTTGATGCTTACCACATATGGTATACTATAATCATGTTACAGCAGATTAGAATCTAACTTTACCATTAAAGAACTAAAAAAGTTCCAGTGGAAAAAATATGACTATCTTAACAAATACAGGAGCCATGTATCTGAAAATAATGTCGTAATATTTTTACATGAACATCAGTAGTTTGATTTTTCATTTCCAAAGCCACTACCAGTGAAATTAAAAATTAAACTTCCAGAGTAAACAAGTAAGTAGTTTTCGCGATCAATAGTATATATCAATTTTACAAATCAATAATAAAATTGAACATATAATTCAAAACAGGTGAAGAGTTTGTATTAATACTTTCAAAGATGATTAAAAACGGGTGGCAAACCATTAATAAAACACATTCATATGAACTCTTAGATTTTCAGTCTCAAACCTATGATGAATTGCAATCACTAAATTCTAACTGACTTTATTATTTTCTAAGAGAACATGAGTACTTTTTTTACTGTTGTTTTAGTACTTTAAAAATATATTTTTTAGTTCCAATCCATTTGCCTCTGATTCATGGGAAGTCGGGCAACAAAGTGGGGAGGCAGGAAGGGGGAAATGGTTGAGCAGGGGAACACTCACAAAAAAGAAGTGAGAGGGATGGAATAGGGAGCCTTATGGATAGGAAAACCAGGAAAGGGAACAATATTTGAAAGGTAAATAAAATATCAATAGAAAAGAAAAAATGTATTTCCATAATGCTGATATGAGTTTGATTGAAGAAAAACATATTTTCGTATGTTTAGATGAAATAACAGAAAGTGGCAAGTCTTATTTCATTCTGACCCTTCAGACTATGACGATCAGACTATTTCATACCTGAAATTGTCAAGTATGAAAAGTATTAGATCAATCCCATCAGAGTCTAATCTAGCAGGAGTGACATTATAAAATTTATTTACTGTACTTAGATTATTTAAATTAACTATACTTAAAACCTTCCAGACCTGGGGTAAATATAATCATAAAATGTTGAAAATAAATAAGTTAATAATTACTAGACAGTAGAGAACATGGGGCATAATTGTTGTACTAAACAGATTCTAGTTACCATCTATCCAGTCAGTGAACTCACATTTAAATACTGTATTCATTCATTATTATGGTTCTCAGCATTTCAATACTTTCTAGTCCAATTTTGGAACAAAAACTAACTATGGCTTTTCAATAAGAGACAATTATCTTTGGGGAAAAAATGACATTGATTAAATTAAATGAAATGGACTGAGAACTGGATGGATCAAAAGTCAGTTAATTTTTTTGTTTAGATTTTATGCTTCAGATTTCAGTTTTATACAATTAAGTTTATATAGGGCAGCCAGTACTTTTTCTAAGAGGACAAAGGAAAAATGTAGCCACATCAGCATTTATGGATACTAATTTTATGATCATCATGAAGTCACAAACCATGTCCCCAGAACAATAAAGTTTATGATCTAGAAATGACCCAATAACAATAACATGCCATCAAATATTACAATAAAAGAATAACTGTGTTGGTGAATAAAAGCAATCTCTGGTTCCTTGTTTAGAATATGTTGTTAAGCAAAATTATTAAATGTAAGATCTTCAAATTTTATTATTTAATCTCTTGTAGGTGACAGACAATCTCTTGTAGATGGACAATTTTAGAGTTAATTTAATTGCAGCTATACAAAGTTACCATCTTTAAAAAATTCTCCTTCCTCCTTTCTTTCTTTATTTTTGAAATGATGTGAGAAACGTAAAAAATTCCTAAAAAATCATTATTTAATTAACTTTTTTTTACTCATTGGGGGACCATCCTTGATAATTCCTATCTAATACTCAATAATGTAATTTTCTATGAAATTATAAAAATTCTAGTAGTTCCTTTCTATTATTTTTTCCATTACAAACCTCTCATCCATTATTTAACTTTTGGGTTAAAAACTAAAAAATTCAAAATATATGATCAGTCAATTTCCCTAATATTTTAAATGTCATCTGAAGAAATGTACAATTTTCATGAATAAATTCCTAGTTATTAATAATCCAAATTTTCTCTACGTTCATTGGCTCATCAGCCATCTTCCATCCCTCATGATTTGGAAATTGCACTTTTTTTTTTTTCTTTTGATATATTTCTTTTTTATTTACGTTTTCAATCGTTATTCCTTTCCCATTTCCTTTGTCCATAAGCCCCTATCCCTCCCCTCCAAAGCTCTAATTACCCAAATGCAATCCTTATACAGATAATAGAAACAATAAGAAGGATGACCAAAATATGGATAAGCCCTCTACCTATCTTAAAGAGGGAACAAAAAATATCCATAGGAGGGATATGGGAGGCTAAGTTTAAGCAGAGACCGAAGGAATGCACATTCAGAGCCTGCCCTACATGTGGCTCAAACTAGATAAGATTATTGAAGCTAAAAAGTGCATGCTGAAAGGGCCAGATAGATGTCTCTTGAGACATATCCAGAGCATGTCAACACAGAGGTGAATGCCAGCAGCAAACCACAACTGAGAACGGGACCCCTTTGGGGGAATTAGAGAAGCTTGAAGATTGAAGGGCAGCAAACCAACAATGCCAACCAACTAGAGCAGGACCCCCCTATACATGGACTGATCCAGGGCTCCAACTGCATATGTAGCAGAATAGCCTTTGTTGGCACAGTGGAAGGGGAAGGCCTTCTCAACGTAAAAGAATGATAATGATGCAGTTAAAGATAACCAAAATAGCCAACAAAATATCAAGGTTGACCATGAGGAAGCAAGGGGAAGTTGGGAAACTTTCCAGGACTTTTTTTTTTTTTTTTATTAACTTGAGTATTTCATACCAAGAACTATTGCTGCCCTCCCCTACTGTAGTCTAGTTCATTTAGGGGTTCAATCTTATAGACAGGCTTCCTCTTCCACTGGTGCTCTTACAGGACATTGCACCTATCAGAGTCCAGCAGTGTATAGTCTTTGGGTAGTGGTCTTGAAGCTTGGTTTGGCATTGTGTACATATGGGGTCAGTTCAAGGAAACAGGGGAGTTCAGTGCTTTCCCTGGTCTCAATTTGCATGGCTGTGTTCCTCCTGAATCTGCATAATTTCTATGCAGTTTCATTTTGTTCTAGGTATCTAGGGTAATTCACCAAAATAATGAGTACATACTCACTTATGGATAAAATAGGTTCCAAATCCATTTGTAAGAGTTTATTCCAAGAATTTCTTCATCCATTCCTTGCTTGAAGGGCATCTGGTTCTTTCCAGCTTCTGGCCAAACATAGTGGAGCACGTGTCTTTTTATATGTTGGGGCATCTTTGGGTAGGGAGAGGTGATCCTCAGGCAGGTCCAAAGGAACTTTTTTCCAGTCTGCAACCCCACCAACAATGGAGGAGGTACATCCTCGGGACCTGATTTTGATCTTAGCCATTCTCACTGGTGAGGTGAAATCTCAGGGTTGTTTTGATTTGTGCATTTCCCTTTATGACTAACGATGTTGAACATTTCTTTAGGTGCTTTCAGCCATTCGCACCTCAGCTGTGAATTCTCTTGTTTACCCTGAACCCCATTTTTTAATAGGGTTATTTGTCTCCCTGCTGTCTAACTTTCAGTTCTTGTATTTTGATATAAGCCCTCTTATCTGGGTTGTAGGATTGGTAAGATCTTTCCCAATCTGTTGGCTGCCGCTTTGTCCTAACCACAGAGATTTTTTAACTGGATTTGGCCTTGTAAGTAGGGACTGAGAGACCCTAGAGGCTAACATTGACATTGACAAGTTAATAGGCACCACAGTCATATTTTAATGGAAGAGCCACAGGTTCCTTTTGCCAGAGATAAGGAGAATGACTCCATTTTTAGTAAATAGAAAGTTTCTTTAAGTCTCTGAGGGAATGCTACATTTCGCCTAAATGCCTTACATCAGGAAAAGAAATTTCCGAGGACCAAAGACTGGAAACACACACACACACACACACACACACACACACACACACACACACAACACACACACACAAATGCACAAACACACACAGAAGCACATGTGTGCACATATACTCATGTGGTTGTGTTCATCCTACTTTCCATAAAAGTTAATCTTTGTCATACTCATTTTAACACCCCGTACATTAGTATCTTTTCAAATCCCTTTCTTGAAGTCTTCTGGATCCTGTGAATTATTATCTCATTGCCTAGTGGGAAAAAGGTAAAACTTAAGGCAAGAGAAAGAACAAAAGTAATGTTTGAAAGAGCTCCTGAGATCACACAAAATGTCTCATAATTTTCTAAAACAGATTAAGTCTCCAGAAGTTAATTCTTTCCGTGGTGAGTTCTAAGGATAAAGTACCTCTGGTATTAAGTAGCAGATATTAAATGCAGAAGTTTAAGTCACCTGCTTATTTGAAAATAAGATTGCAAATCAGAACAAAACTTGCAAATATAAAAATATCAAAATCTATAAGGTAATGCCTTAATATTACAATATAAAGTTCCCCAAATTACCATATATATGAAAGTATGCCATAGTACTGCAATAAAAATAAATAATTAAAGGGAGAATATGAAACCTTCATAAATTCTTGAGAATATCAACTACCAAAACGCTGATGTGTTACATATAGCATCATTTATGAGTACAAGAAGACAGAATAAATTGAGAAATATTATAGCTAAATGAACAATATTAAAATAACACAATCATAATACAGTAAATAAAAGTATCAAATAAAAAACAGTACCCGATGTGAATAATGGAAGGACAATACAAAGAACAGGAAGAGTTTAAAGAAATAGCAATTAGAAACTATTTACAATTAAAAAATTAATAATAGAATTCAAAGACATATGCAATATAGAATAGAAGATAGTTTATCATGTGGGTAGAGCCCTAGAAGACCTGGGCAAAGAAAGTGTTTCAAGAGAAATAATAATCGATTATATTTTGTGCATAATTTTAAATACACGAATCAAGAAACTCAAAAAGCCCCAGCATGACAAACAGAAAAGAGATGGCAAGAAATTTCAGAATAATTACTAAGAAAGTAAGACAAAAGAAATCTGATGAACCAAAACGAGTGTGTATTTTCAGCAGAATCAAAGCAAGGAGGCTATTGGGCAGGCCCTTCGAACCGGGGGGGCTAAGTCAGAACATAACGAGGGCCATATTAAAACCATTGTCATCCAGAGGATGGTTATGCTAGTCTCCTATAAGCAAGCAAAGCAAGAGTATCAATAACAGTATCAGGGATCGATTCTTATCTATGATATGGGTCTCAAGTTAGATCACTCAATACATGGCCATTCCCTAAGTCTCTGCTACACCTTTGTCCCTGTACTTCTGGTAAGAAGCATAAATTTTGGGTTGAAATTTCTGTGGGTGATTTGGTGTCTCCATTGCTCTACTGAGAGTACTGCATGGCTAGAGGAGATGACCACTCCAGGTTCCACATCCCCTACTGCTAGGTGTCTCAGTCATAGACTCCCCTATCCCAAGTCTCAGGACAAAAATTAGAAGTCTGGGGAGTCTTGTAGAAATGTTGAGGGAAGGATTGAGGAACCTGGACAAGAGAGGAACTTCACAGGAAGACCAACAGAGTCAACTAACCTGACACTTTGGGGTCCCCAGAGACTGAACCACCAACCAAAAAGCACTCATGTTCTGGACTTATCCCAGCACATCCTGTGCGACTCACCTCACAACCAAAATGTAGCAAATATGCACCCTGGTTTTCATCCAGGTCCCCTAACAACTGGAGCTGGGGAGGGGTATGTTCCTGACTCTGTTGCCTGTTCCGGGGATTCTGGTCCCCTAACTGGGCTGTGTATCTAGCCTCATTAGGAAGGATGTGGCCAGTTATGCAGCGACTTGATGAGTCTGGGTGGGTGGTACCAAGAGCGGCTTCATACTTCTCACAGTAGAAGTGAAGGGGTGCGAGAGAGGCTTTGTGAATTGATGACTGGGAGAGGGCTGTGAATAAACAAACAAACCATTAAAAAACAAACAAAAGATCCCAGTCTTAAAAGTTCAACTGGATTTCCTTTTTCCCCTCAAATTATGTTTCCAAATTCAAATAATAAAATGTTGAGGGAAATCCTTCGTTGTCATTTAAGAATTAGCTAAGCAAAAGGGTTCCCATCTGTTTGCATTTTGTCCACTTCTGAATTGAAATGTTTTCAGTGGCCAACGTCTCTGCTCCAGTGTGCAGTGGCTGTGAGGAATATTATTAACATAGCAGATTATCTTATTTTATGTACTACAATTTAGAGAATAGCTTTATCCACATAGTTTCAGGATTTATGGACTTCGTATGAACTGAGTATTCTCAAGTTGAACCTTAATGAGTAACACTTTCCAAAGTGACGGCTGTCCTATCCATCTGGTACCCACAGTGATATTGACCTGAAACACATCTCTAGATGAATAAAGATTAGTTAACAGCATGACATTTGAATATTGCCTTAAACGTCTACCACTTCAAAAGCTTCCTACAACTAAATAAATGTATAGCAATGATGGATATTTTAGTAAAATTTCATCATTAAGATGAATGTGGGACAAAAAATATCAAAATGTCAAAATTATAGATGCAAAGTGTATAAATAAAATGTAATTAAATAATGCATTCAGATTAATAGAGATCTAATAAGAGAATTCAAGGATGGTTCAAACTCTGAAAAATATAAACATAGTTATTATGTAAGATGTCTAACAAGATATTTGACAAAAATAAGCACTCATTCTTAATAAAAATGAAATAAATCTGTTGGTATATCTTGAAATCACTTGCCACAAACCTAAAATAGCCTCCTAATTCAAAATGTCTGAAATGTATTACTAACAGAACCAAGAAAGAACATGAAACATCTTTTAAACTTTTCTTTGTATGTTGATATATTTTTAAAACAAATAAGTCTCTGATTGATTTTCTAAGATTTTCCTAAGATTTTTGAAGAAATCCAAACCTAGCATTTACCCCTAGTGTTTCAACATTTTCATATTCATTTTTTTTTAGTTTTCCATATTAATTCTCTTTGCAAAGGCTCATTTCTTTCTTTACTTATCAGTATGTCGCTGGCATAGCTATTATCTTCTCTGCACCTCATTTCCTTGCCCTATCACAGTGTCTGCCCTTCATTTACCAGATAATTGTTGCCTTTTGTTCTTCGAGGTCTCCTGTAAGCTCCACTACTTCATCAGATATCTTTTGATTCACTCAATTTATGATTTGCCCATTATTTGAATGTTAAATTAATATAAAGTGCAAGTGCTCTGAGTTTCTGTATTTCTTACTATCCTTTCTTTGTTCCACATCTTTCTACTTCCTTCCCTGATTGCCTCCCACTACTTTTATCCCCCTATACTCTATTTCCTCCCTCCTTGTCTTGAGTTATATAGCTTTTTTTTGCCTATATTTTATTTCTGTTCTTGACTCTGCAACTTCATGATAATATGAGCTTTATTTCTGGCTTCTCACTGTATCACACTCTTTTCTACATATATAATACTATTTGCATTAATTATACATTGAGTCGTGAGACAAATCTTTGTCTCACTGATAAGATATTTCTGAAAACATTTGTTTCTGTACCAGCAGATAATGAGATGCATGGTTTATTCTTTAAGTGACTATGTTTTATTCATTTGGTGCACCATGTGTTTTAATGAATACAGTTTAGCTTTACTTTGATGAAATATTCACTCCTTCTTAATTCTACCACGACATATTAAACAGTTCTTATTAATGTTCTGATTGTTGTGCCTTAAATTTTATCATGTTTTGACATTTTGTGATATATGTTATTTTTATTTAGTTTATTAGTTTCTCATGTATTGCATCTCAATAATAGTTTCCTCTCCCTCTTCTTCTCCCAGTCCCAAGTCATCTGTCCTCACCCCAGATCCCCTCACCTATTTCATTTTAGAAAATGACAGGCCTCCCTGAGAAATCAATGAATGACAGCATATCAAACTGTAAGAACACTAGACTGCTCCTTTCCTAGTAAACCTGGAAGAGGTAACCCAGTAAGAAGAAAGGGTCCCAAAAGTAAGCAATAGAGTCAGAAACAACCTCCTCTTCTGGGGATGATTAGGCTCTGATTAACAAATAGAGCAGGTTATTATTGTCGTTAGTAATCATTACATTGACTTTTTTGTCAGTTGTGTTTGGATCTATGATAGGTGTCTGGGCTAGCCAGCCTCTGTTTACCAGGACTCCGGGAAATGTCAGGGCTAGCTTCCTTTTGTGGCATGGGTCACAAACTGGCCAGTCATTAGATGGGCACTTCCACATGTTCTTTGAATTAAAATTTGGTAGCAAATACAAGATTACTTTCTGAAAACCTGAGGTTGATTTAAATGCAAAACTAAATTATTTAAATTATTTAATTTGTTTTCATGTCCCCATAACAATTTTTCCTTTAAAATATTACAATCAAGTTTATGGTGTTTGAATATCTACAGTGTGTCATGTCTAGTGTTAAATGTTTTGCAAAATTATCACAATGAATCTTCAAAATTACAACTCTATGAGGTATTATGTCTTCATTTAAACTTCTTGGAATGTCTTAACATGTATAGGTATCCTGCTGTGTTATTATTGACAAACAAGTATATTAATGGTCAGACTTTCCTATTAATTCTATAGTCCATATCATTATGTTACACATATTTATATAGATATCACTTTTAAATGCTACAATCTATTCACTGTAAAGTACCTCAATGTATGTACATGTTTAGTATGCAATTACATACACACATCATATACATGTACATATACATTATATATATAATATACGTGTACATAAATATTATATATATATATAGGAGTGTATTTATTCCTTATAAGAAGGGTTTAACATAATTGTTTTACCTTAATCATTTATATCTGAATAGGAAGCATGTACCACAAATAAAAGTTATTTAGATCATTATGGTTTTGTTGACACTGGGACTTGCCTGGTTGCTGACTCTGGCCAACAGACATTCAATCCTTTCTCCTGGTATTGAGAAAAGAAATTTATTAATGATAAACATAATACATTATTATAATTCAAAAAATAAAAGATAGGAACCTATGGGGAGCACAAAGCCGGAAAATTTTAACCTGTGGACTGTTAGCACAAATACAAATGTGCTTATTTCCTGTTCAGTTCTAAGATAACCTTTTTAAAAAGAAAAACTGACAATTAAATGTAATTAGCTCTTGAGGAATATAATTTTCATCCTGGTCATCCTGTGTGGCTTCAGGGTTGTCCAGTTTGTACTTTATGCAGCCAATACTATTTTTATTCATTTTTGATATTTTTAGTGTTTTCTTTTTGAAATAAGATTTTATGGTTATTTTATTTATTTATGTTTCATATGTTATCACTGTTCCCAGTTTCGTCTCTGCAAGTCCGTATTCCATCCCAGTCCCCTCTGCCTCTATGAGGGTGTTCCTCCACCTACCCACCCATTTCTGCCCTAGTGACCTTCCTTAGCTTTCCCCTAACCTGGGTCTTCGAGCCTCTACAGGACTGAGCAACTCCCCTCCCAGTGATGCCAGATAAAGCCATCCTCTGCTACATATCCAGCTGGAGTTATGGGTCCTCCCACCCCAAATATGTACTCTTTGGTTGGTGATTTAGTGCCTGGGAACTTGGGCGGTCTGGTTGGTTGATATTTTTGTTCTTCTTACAGGGTCGCAAACTCCTTCAGGTCCTCCAATTCCTGCCCTAACTCCTCCATTAACTTCCCTGTGCTCAGTCTGAAGTTTGGCTACATACATCCACTCCACATCTGTATTGGTCAGGCTCTGGGAGAGCCTCTCAAGGGACAGCTATATCAGGTTTCTCTCAGCAAATTTTTCTTGGTCTGAAGAGATGGTTCAGCCATTAAAGGCTAGGCTCACAAACAAAAATATTTTAATAAATTAGATTTAATAGTTCTTTTATTTTATTTAGATATTAAACCTATAGTTGTATAATAGATACTATCTTATACAAATATTGTCTTCAGTTTTTTAATCTCTTAATATTTTTAGCATTATCTTTGTTTTATTTTTATTTAGTATTGACGTAACTATTTAGACTTGATTTTAAATGTTAGTCACAAGTGAAGTATCTATGAGAATTAATTACAGAAGAGTGCAAGATCTTTAAATAGAGCAGGTAATGTCATTTACTCTGATTGTAACTCTGTCTACAATATGATCAAAACTTATGATCTCATGAAGACCACAATAGAAGTATTCAAAGAGCTGTATTAGCCAAATGGCTGAAACTATCGTTTTCATGCCCTGCACTGTGCTCTGTTTATATAATTAAGCTGTCTCTAGTTAAGTTAAATTAGATAATTTTGAAGGTAATACAAATAGTATTGATGAGAAATTTGGTTTATTGGGTTTTTAACAACATGAAAAAATACCCAACAGATTTCTTTTAATTTTTGAATAATAGAAGTATGATTCATAGGAAATATTGACTCTATCAACAAGAAGGGAGCTTAAGAAAGTAATACTCATTCTCCCCAGAGCACCACGTTTATAACAAAAGTAGAAATGTCTAAAACATTCTACCCAAATAGATCTTAGTTGAGGCTGATGGAAGTAGGAATAAGAAGATTAAACATTTGGAAGCGTATCACCTAATCAGCAATTTAATAGGATTATATTTGAATGTTTTCCATGATAAAGATATTTGGAATTGAAAATAGATGAAAGTTATAAGCAAAATGATTCTAGCTATTAAAAATAATGACACCATCCACGTCATAAACTGTTGTTATGATCACAAACCATAACAAATTTTACAAATGAGGATTTTTAATTATTTACATAATGTAGTACGAAGTTATTATGTTTTGTAAAATGATTATAATTACAACATAAATGATTGTGCAGTTGAATTTACAACTATATGTATAATTTAGAATTGCTTCAGTAAAAGTAGTAAACAGTTCTCTCATATCATCAAAACATTAGATGAATGGATGTGAATAAATCTAAACTAATTAAGAGGACACTGAGTGGAGTTGGTATATATACATGTTTTTGTCTAAGACCTACATTATTAAGGCAAATAGAGAGCTCAGTGGATAAAAGCACTAACCAGGGCTGGCACTCTAGCCTGGGAACACATGTAAAAAAATCTAAATATGGTGGCCTGCTCTGTAATTTCCAAGACTGTCATAATAAGAGAGGAGGTCAGAGATAAGATAATTTGGTCAAAAGCTCATATGCATAGCAGATCAGCAAAAGTACAATTAATTTTTCTCTTCTATTATCTGAAAATCTGTGTGTCTAGAGAGAAGAAAAGGTGAAAGATTATATATATATATATATATATATATATATATGGATAATTATTTTCTTTAGTTTCAAAACAAAAACATATCTGCTTATGAGGTTCACAATGCCCTTAAATATATTTTGAATTGAATCATTCCTGAAAGTGAAAGACCTGTATAATAAAAAGTTTAAGATACTGAAGAAGAAACTTGAGAAGATAAAATGTTAATGGATTGGTAGAATTAGTATTGTGAAAATGGACATCCTACCAAAAGCAACTAATAGATTCAATGCAATCTTCATAAAAATTCGAGTCAAATTCTCCATTAGAATTGAACAATATTAAAATTCACACTGAAACCTAGGTAAGCCAGGATACCAAAACAATGTGGAAAATACATCGTTGCGTTTATGATTTGTCCCTGAGTTGTGACCTGTAACTTATTCCTTCATAATATTTGATCTCTTGACTTGCTATAATGTTACTACAGCTTATTATCTTTGCCTCTGCACAGCCATATTACTGCCTGTATTGAGCACAATGCAATGCATTTTTACTAATTTGTTTTCATAATTATATGATATGAAAATTTAAATGTGAGAACTCCATCCTTACTAGCATATATTTTCTGCATTAAACCGAAGTTTGTGCATGGGCATGCGTATGTGTTTGTATGATGCTCACACATATGTGTGTGATCATGTGAAAACAGCCTGGGGGTCATGAAGTTATATCTCAAAAGTGCATTAAAATTTAAATCTTTGGAGTATTCTGTTAGTAAATTTTGTAAAATAACATTTTCCCATCGTATACTGAAAGATAACTTTAAAGAATTGAAGATTTAGAAAATTTTCGTCCCTCCTGAGGAAAACCTGTGGAAAATGCTCACATCTACTTGTTCACTTATTGATCAGTTTGTTGTTATTTGGAAACATCTGGTTCTGAAAATCTAGTAAATTAATTCGCTGCATAGTAGTCTCAGAACAAAGGCTTATCAGACATAAACGGATTTCAAGATACATTAAAAATAAAAGGGCCTCATTTGGCTCCAAGTCACGGTGGGTTATGATCCCATCTGTCTAAAGAGATTTTATTAGTGCTGGTAACAAATCCTCTCAGGTTTGGTTTGTTGAGCATTTTATCATATCTTTCCCTCAATTAGAGCTTATCATAAAAGACTTGAGTTACATATTTCAATGCTATAAAATATTGTTCAATATTTGTTTTAATAAGATCTTTTATAAAAAATAAATCATTTTCTCTTAGGTGTTAAATATTTTTCTGTACAATTCACCTTTTAAATTTTGACTTTCAAATAGCAATGTGATGAATGTACTCTTTAAGAGTCCTGTTCATCAGGCATAATATAGCCATGTCTTCCATATTTGAGCAACTATGCCTACAAGGGAGCCTCAGAAGATCAATTGTTGAAGTTTTCTTGTAACAGGATGGCTGGGAGAGCTATTAGAACAAACCACTTACTTCTACAAAAACCCTTTGGCATCATGTAATCCTGCTTGAGGTGCACATTTTCTCTGTTGGTGCTAAGGCACATAAAATGTAGAGGGTCAACTGAAATAGTTTATGGAAATCACCATCCATGTCATTGCTTTTTTTATTTGTTGATGCAGATATCTGCAGTCTCCATAACTCTTCTGCCCTAGCACTGTAAACAAAACCCAACAAATTCATTAATTTCTTTTTAATTACTTTTTCTGTTACTATGGAGGAATGGCTGCACAAAGCACATTAAAGAAAAGGCTTGTTTTTCATCTGCATGTGTATGCTATGTCATACAAAACCACATTTACACACATGAGAATGTGCACACACACATCTTATTGGATCATGCTTAATTAATATGAATTTTACAATAAGCTGTTGAAAATCTTTGATTTTACTTCAGGAACTGTTTGGGCAGTTTTCAAATGGAGCTGAGATCCAATCTTACTGTTTCACTTGCACACATCCTGGCAATATCCCACAAGTTCCACGACTAGCTTTTGAGTTCTTTTTCTAAGCAGTTACTATAGGAAGTAACTTTCCTATAGTTACTATCAATACAAACTCCATGACTGATTAGTCTCTCTAATATAGCTAATGTTGCCACGTTCTGCTTGAAACTGAAATTTCTGTACTACAGCTGGAACAATACTTTCAATGAGGAGACCACAGTCCTTGGAGGCTCCTATTTGGCATCTACAGATGCTCGTAAGAGGTGATTGACCATATATAGTGTAATAGAGCCTGCACTGCATGCTTAATATTAAAAAAAGTTTTTGTTTTTTTCCAACAAAATAGTATTTTTTTACAACAAATGTATTTCTTCTGATGTCCATGATCCGTGTCTGATGTATTCTGCTTCTGAACTCACTAATATGTAGGCAGGAGAATTAGTGATTTAGTTGATATTGAAAAATAGGTTCTAAGTGCTTAGCATTTTCCTTTATAATTTATTTTTGAAGTTTCAATAAAAATGACATTTCATGTCCCTTCAAATTATTACTACATGATATATTTGCAGGAAAACAGATATGTCATTGTAACCATTCCAGAGTACTGTGTTTAAACTTATTCTGTATAAATATTAAATCGGTGGACACTTATACAAGATTAAACTTGTAATATTTGGATCAAAACTAATGACTGTCACTGCCATAATGATTTAATTTCTAATATTGATTTAAGATTTATTTAGTAAATGAATCTAAAATTAGTTTTTTTGATTATCTGCTGAGTTTACTTGATTCTAAAAGTAGTATGGATCTGCAGTCACAGGCCTTTGAGTCATTTGCTTCATAGCTATGTTAAATTGGTCTACAATTCTACCTTATTCAGAGAAAAAAGGTAACCTTTTCTTTGTTTCTTTCTTTCTTTGTTTCTTTCTCTGAAGTGACTTCTGTGAATATTGTTGCTTGTAATTGACCTGTGGATTGCACTGGATCTGTACATTGTGTAGACACATTTCCACCAACTCTGTGTGTGGGCTTTCCCAATTCTCTTAAATACCCCTACCATCCTCTTCCTCTGTGAGGCTACTTACAAAGGGGTCGGTCTCTTTAATCTTCTCCTTCTTCTTTCTCTAGCCAGTTGGGAAGATTTATAGTTCTCCTGTCTTATTTTTATTTCAAACAAACTATAATAAAGTTGTTTTTTGAGAGTAAAAATGAAGAATTAACAGAATAGCTCAAAATATTAAAAATAAAAACAAAACTTTAAATATAAAAAAAATTTCTTATTTTTAGTTTTATTAACAGACATGTCAATGTGTTATAAAAATACATGTTAACTCATTCTTACAAATGAATGCATCTTAGATATGTTCTATGATATTAAATTTTCATTTGAAGATAAAGATTTTCTTGGTGAATACATTCCATTTAGTAATATCACTTTATTTAGTTTTCCATAGAGAAGTTGTTTTTCTTTCCTCCTTCCTTTCATTTGCTTTGTTTTGTTTTGTTTTTCGACAGTCCCTTGTTGTCCTGGAATTAACTCTGCAGACAAGGCTGCCTTCAAACTCAGAAACTGGCCTGCCTTTGCCTCCAGATTGCTGGGATTAAAGTAATTTGCCACCACCTCCTGCCTGCATACAGATGTTTCTGTGTATTTTTTCCTTTCTCTTTTCTTTTTATTTTTTAATTGGCTAGTTTTTTATTTAAATTTCAAATGTTCTCCTTCCCAGTCTCCCCTCCGCAAACACCCCATCCCATTCCTCTCCCCTAAGAGGGTGCTCACCCACCTACCCATCCTTTAGCATCCCCCTTCAGTGGGGTAACAAACCTCCAGAGGACCAAGGGCCACCCCTCTTATTGATGCCAGATAAGGCAACCAACCCTCTGCTACAAACGTAGCAGGAGCCGTGGATCCACCCATGAATACTCTTCTTATAAAAAGTCTACTATGTCTCTAATGAAGCTCTAATCTAAACTCACAGAGGAAAAATGATATATATATTTTTAACATTGGGTTTGTAACTCAGGCTCACTTGGTATGCTGTAGCGTGTAGTTTTAAAAGGAACCCATGCAAAATCTGGTTATTCACCTGCATGGGCAGTTTTGCCCACCCCGGTGACCCTTTGTGGCCATCTTGCCCTGGTTCATGCTGCTAGTTTGTTACGCTAACTAAACCAGGTTAATCTGAAAATGCCTGGAGCGGCCACTTGCATTTCTCAGGTCATCCACTCGCTGTGGCTGGCCTCCAGAACGCCAGCTACCACTCACTCAATTCCCCTTGGACCTGTGAAATGAAAACACTAGAGACTTATATTATACCAGCCATAGTTATAATGGTAAATCTCCCCAAATGCCTGTGCAAAGAACACACAACTCGATTGATATAAATACAAGCGGCACGCTTAGATTGGACAAATATACCACTTCACTACTCTATTGGCTATGAAATCCCTAGCTACTTGCGGCTCCTCTAGGCCGTGCCGTTCTGCTCCATCTTCTTCTTTTTCCTCTAGCTTCTTCTCCTTCCATCCTCTATCTCTCTTCTCCTCCTTCTGTCCCGTCTCTAAAACTTTTAGCTCCCCCTTCTCGTTCCAGTTCCCCACTTTTAGCTCCCCCTTCTCGTTCCAGTTCCCCAATCACAGGCTCTATCCTTATCTGATGAAGTGAGATTTCACCTGACTTCACCTGAGTACATGATCTACTCGTTGTTGGGGCACCCCTCTTGAGTGAGCAGAAAATACAACAAAAATCCAAAACAATGTACCTATTCTACATGCACAAACAATACATACTCAAGTGTTTACTATTGTTTAGAAATCCATGAGGGAAGAGATATGTGATGCTCTCATCTCTAAGTGAGTCCTGATAGCATACTTGTAGTTTATACATTGAAACGTTTTCTTTGTTCAGAGAGTTGAATTATATAGCTTTAATTAGGATAGTCAACTAGTGCAAACATATCTCTTAGTAACAGTTAAGTGTTTGTAATAGTAAGCAGTGTGCAGGGTGTGTTGAATGTACTGTCTGCTTTGTAAACAACATAGGATCTACAGAGTAAAGCAAATCATACTATATTCTCCATAAGATCTTATACTTCAGAAGTGCTGCCTAATAAAAGACAAAAAAAAATACTCTCTTTGCACTGGAATTGGAGATATGTATTCAAAATTAGAATAATGTCCTGTCTAGGAAAGTGGGAGAAGATTACAACTTCACACTTTAATTAACTTCAGTAAACAGAAAATCAACTTTTTTTCCCCTGGAGGAGAAATTGAGTTGGCTAATTTTTAAAATGATAAACAACATTTCTTGAATAGTGTGTAATTTATTCAAGTGTAACACTAAATTATGGCTGTCTTTCAAAAGCCAGCATGCAGCTATGAATTTTTAAGTATCAAGTATTGCGATCTGCACAAACACATTTCTGTTGAATTGATTAATTCATGAAATATGTAAAAAATAGAATAGCATGGTATAATTTACATTCATCTTTTAATGTATATGCCCTTCAAATAAGAAACTGGGGAATGGCAAATGCCGGCCTTCAAGTCCTAGGAAATAATGTTATATTCTGTTACCATTAAAAACCAAGAATTGTTCAGTTAGCATTTTGGCAGTCAGTAGTTTCTGGTATTTAATGAAAGGCGATATTTTTTAAATGAAGTTCAATAATGGAAACATCTATTAAGAAATTTTATTATATTACTTCTAATGAATTTCAAATGATTTACTAAATGTTTTTAGAAATAACTGTATAAATGACTCACACTTATAATTATTTCCTACTTTCTAGACAACTGAATGCATTCTCAATAGCATTCAAATGTTCAAGAAAAGATTGAAATAATATGCATACTATGATAAGGTGGTTTTAGTTGACCTTTCATAGAGAACGGTGATATTCAGAAAGGTAATTTTAGCATAAACAAGTAACTCCCTTTTGCAGGATTCCAAATTAATACACAAAAGTCAGTAGCCTTTTTACATATAAATGACAGGACCAAGGAAGAAATCAGTAAATCAATGCCTTTCACAATAGTCAAAAAATACAACCAACAAAAGCAAACAAATAAACAACAACAAAAACGAGAAAACCCAGGATCATTAAACACTCCCAAATAAGAAAAGAACTGCTAGAGATGTCATCGGTTCTGGTTTCATATCGGTTTGTATAAAGAGTTGTAGTAATAAGAACAACATGGTATCAGCATAAAAACAGACACAATGGCCAATGGAATTGAGTTGAAAATATATATATATATATATATATATATATATATATATATATATATATATATACACAATTTTGTTAAAGAAGCCAGAAATACACACTGTAAAAAGGACAGCATTTTCAATCCACAGTGCTGGTCAAAGTAGATGACGATATGGAGAAGAGTGCTAATATGTATCTATGGAGAAAGGTAAGCACCAATCCAGCTAACCACCCTTCAGTCTACACTGGTGACATGTGTGCAAGACAGGTGCAAGACATGCTATTGCAATAGTGCTACAAGCTGTGTATGAGTGAAAATCCAATATGAATGTAAGGACCATCCTGTGAAATAAAGCCCATCATTGACAACACTTTGGTGACCAGCAACATAAGCCTTTGAGAAACTAAAACATGACAGTTCTACTGAAAAAGAAACATAGCAATAAAATGGCTTCTGATGGCATTCTGCTATACTCACAGGTCAGTGCCTTGCTCAGCCATCATCAGAAAAGATTCCTTCTGCAGTGCACAGGAACAAATTCAGAGACTCACAGCTGGACAATGTGTAGAGAGTGACACTTTGGAAAGTTCGGGCTTCAGTGGAATGCTCCATCATTTCCTTCCCCTCAGATCAGAAAGCCCTGTTGAGGAGGAGGAGGTTGAAAGAGTGTCAGAGGCAGAGGGGATAAGGAACCTTAAGAAAAAAGGATTTCTAAATACAGCAAGACTGACAAATACATGAACTCACGGAACTCACATGAACTCACTGTAGCAGGATGCACGTAGCTTGCACATTCTGGGCCTGATATTGCCCCAGTGCTGAAACAAGATGTGGAGATAGCTGAGATCCCTAACCCAGAAGCTATCTCCATTTGATAACTGCTTAAAAATGAAAAATTGCTTCTGTCCAGTTGAGTCTCACTGGGTATATAAACCAATTTTTAGGCTATGCCTCATGCCCAGGACTAGATTACAAATACAAAACGAAGTCTATGGCATTTGGGGAGGTTATCTGTCTTACAATGTTTGTTCAAGACATTTTTTTTTTTGTTAAGGGGGTCATATGCATATATATGATGGTTTCTGGTTTGGAGTTTGTATTTCATTGCCTTTTGTGTGAATGTGTGTGTCTATGCCAGATATGTTTTTTTTAAGCTTATTTACATTTCTGGTTTTATTCTGCATCTATTTTTACTATTTGGTTTGTTATTCTTTTATCTGAGATCCTTATTAATTTTAGTGCTAGTATAGACTTGTTCATATCTTAATGACAGATATGTAGATTTGGTTAGGTCAGGAGGTAGTGAAGATCTTATGGAAGTTAGTTGAAGTGAAACTATAATCTGAATACATTGTGCTAAAAATAAATTTTACATTCATATATATATACATATATAAACAAAAATTTAAGGCCCCCTTTACCCCACTTTTTAAAGAGTCAATATGAATAATAGTTATTGCATTTTGTAAAGTGAAATTTTTTAGTAAGAAGTTAACAAACATCTGGTCACACCATATAGTGCACAAATTACAGAACAAAGAAATCATTCCATTGATACATGTCTTGTGAAACCAATGAGGTTATTGAAGTCACTTGTAGGAACATGGATGCTCTTGGGTTTTCATTTGTAGGTTGACTAATTCTTGAGGATTTCAACCTACTCTTTTGAGTATCTTTGTACATCTATATGGTTGTAAGTGTAGGTGTGTGCAGTGTGTGCATATGAGGTTGCATGGTACTGTGTGTGTGTGTGTGTGTGTGTGTGTGTGTGTGTGTGTGTTCATGTGAGTTGGAGATCTGAAGTTGATGTTGTCATCGACAGTTTCCAACTTTGTTTTATTGAGGCAGGGTCTTTCGTTAGATAGATATCCATCTTGCCATATGGACTCCCTGTTTCTCCTCACATGTGTTAGGGCTACAAGTGGCTACAATATCTGCAAATATTTACATTGGTTCTAGAGTTCCAAGTTGGGTATTCATGCTTTTGGGCAAGTACTTTATAGAATGTGTCAACATTTCAGTCCTTAGTATATTTTTTTTTTGTTGACCTGTTTAGTGGCATTTTTTTATAATGACTTCTGACTGCTTGTGTTTACTTGTACTAGTTCACTTGAAGTATAGAAACAGTACTTTCGTTCATATCACTTTACTCTCGCTTAAATTATACACAAAATAAAAAATAATTTTACTCCTTAATCCAGAACCCAGAACTTTTTTTCTTGGGAGATCAGAATATAGGCTAGTATCTCTGGTGAAAGGTGGGGCTAGAGTCCCAAGTACTATTGATTTATGACCATTAGGATGTGTGAGCATAGTATTTTGCTCTCCTAATTGTTTATTTTTCTGCACACTCGCAAGCCCTTTTCACTTCTTGTATTCTTTCTAAACACAGTCAAAATGTTGTTTTCTGAGAATTCTTGTGCTAAAACATCAGGAAACAAACAAATGTCTTGATACTTCAGTTTCTTCAAAATACAGAATTATTCTTGGAATGTGTTTTCATGGCATGCCTAAGTGCAGGATATAGTATTTGATTTTACATCAACTTTCTTTATTCATGTGCCTCTATAGAAAAATATTTACCTTGTTTGGCTTGTTCTTTTGATTGAACACTTTATTCATGTGATTATTCTTAACCATCAGAATATACATTGTCTGATGCTCTGAATAAAGTTGGCTATTGAATGAGACATTTGTCTGCCCCATTTTTCCCCCAATTCTCCCAGGTTCACACAGCCAACGACAGAGGCAATAAGTGTGGCAAACAGGGCCTTAAGATGTGATGTATGAAAAAAAGACTGAGGAACCTCAAAGAAGGAGGGAAGACATAATGGGACAGAAACCAGGTAAGTCTTTGCCTTATGTCAAGTTTGTGTATCATTCATTTTTATATTTTAAAAGAAAGAAGGAGCACAAGTATAATTTCAAGTTTCCAGAATAAGGAACTTTAGAGGAAGTATGGAACTGAGTCAGAAATTATATTGAAGAGGCAACAATAACAAAGAGAGAAAGATCTCTGTTCAATTTCGAGTCACTAGTGCATCGATTATAACTGTTAAGATATGTAAGAAAGATACAGAAGAAATTAATCATGAGGGAGAGATAGCAAATTTTTGAATGTTCTGAGTGATAGAACCTTAAAATTGATTAAAAAAGGGACAAAGAAGGAGATTTTTTCCATTCAAGCAAAATCAAAAGTAAAACCTCACCACCTACAACTATGCTGGTGACACTACCCTTGGCTACCTTAATGGAGCCTCCCTGGGTATGTATCCTTCATTACCTGAAAAGGACCCTGAAGTATTTGATAATTAATCAAATCATGAATTCTCTCCACCTTTTGATGAAGAATTAATAGAGCCTAATTGATAGTTCATTTTTGATATAATATCAACAGTTCAGCACAGATAAGAACATCATTGGTGTCTGTTCTCCACAACGGTATGCACGGCACCTGCAGACACTATGAAAGCTTACCAGTGAAGAGGAAGCTTCTGGTCACTTTGAAATCGATTTCTCTATGTTGTTCAGCCCAAGTTTGTGGTAACTTCATTAACAGGGTCTTCTGATATAGTTATAATGGGTATTTGGGTAATTGTCCTGTGTTTTTGTTTTTTTAATACCCCTGTGACCTTACTGATGAATAACTGCTGGGGAGGCATCCTATGACTTAAACTATGACTGTCACTAGATCATTACTTCTGAGAACAGCATTGTCTATCCATTGGGGTAATTCTATTGGAGGTCATTTTGTAAATATAACAAAGCTATTTATTTTAGTAGTAAATAATTTTTTTATTTTACTTTTGATATTATAACATACTTGTGTTCTTTCTTTTTCCCTCCCTCAAAACTTTCTCATATACTTCTCTGTGCTCTATTTCAAATGCATAGTATCTCTTTTTAATTATTATTACATACATGTACAATCCCACAGATAAAACAGACATACAAATACACACACACACACACACACACACACACATATATATATATATATGTATATATATATATTATTCATATATATACTTTAGGGCTCACCATTTGGTACTGGATAACTAATAGATATACTCTTCCCTGGAGTAGATTATTTTTCTTCTCTCAGCATTCTTTGTTACCCGTAGCTCTTTGTGTAGGGTTGAGTTTTTGAAGATGTTCCCACCATCTACCCTGCCTGCCTCTTGTTGTCATCCTTGCTCAACTCTTGTAGATGAGATTTTATGTATGTAGCTTCTCATATTACTCTGAGACACAATCTCACAGCAAAGTCTTTGATTATCTGGATCTGGATCTTATAATCTTTCCGTCTTCTCTTCTGCAATGTTGCCTAAGTCATAAGTGATAGAATGTTTTGTAACACTCTATGGGATCGTGCTCTAAAACTCTATATTTTGATTTGTTATGGTTTTCTGCCATAGATTTCATGTGCTGCAAATAGAAGTTTCCTTGATGAGGGGTGAGGATTTTCCTTACGTGTGGATAGAAGGACAAATATTTGGAAGGTAACTAGGAACTATGCTGCATTAGTAAAGTGGAGTCATATTCTCCAGGTGCCATCCAGTTCTGATAAGTAGTTTGATATGTTTCCAGTAGAAAACATGGTTTCCCATTTGTCGATCAGTTATTAAGGCTAGGAAGAAAGATGTTGGTTATCATCATGATCTTAAAACAATCAATAGTAAGATTCAAAAGTGTATTCCAGGCCTAAAATTCATTTAAAAACTAATGCAAAAGACTTTGACAGGTAAATCACCTCAAGTTTAAGAATGTTATCTTTGTTGCGTATACATGTATGTGTATGAATGTTTTGTGTGTTAATATAGGAACATACAGGAAATTGCAAATGTGTAGAGGACATAGAGCAATATCATGTCTGTACACTTGCCTTCCATTACAGTTGAAACAAGAACTCTTGTTCGCGGGGTTGGGGATTTAGCTCAGCGGAAGAGTGCTTGCCTAGCGAGCGCAAGGCCCTGGGTTCGGTCCCCAACTCAGAAAAAAAAAAAGAACTCTTGTTCGCTGATGTATTGACTAATTTGTCAGCTTCCAAATATTCTGCTGCCTCTACACCTCATTTTGAAGTATGAACAATAGGTTGACTCAAGCTACACTCTCGGCTTCACAGAGCTTCCAAGATTCTGAGCTCAGGATATCATGCTTACATAAAAGATTTTACTCACTGTCTCATCATCTTGACAAAGATTTCACGATTTTAAGAGCACGTTATACAAAGGAGAGTCTGTCTCTAAGACAGGGGTTTAATTCGTTTGGCTGGCTGGCTGGTTTGTTGGTTGGTTTTGCTTTTTTTTTTTTTTTTTTTTTTAGTTAAGCATGCATGATTCTGGAGCGCTATATGCAATGCATCTATAGTTTGGGACAGTTGAGGCATTACCTCCTCCTCTCCCCACTAAGAACACATATTTAATCCTCACAGTACACATTATTTACTTTACCCCAAACCTATTTTGATTGAGTTGTAAGATAGTAGGCTTCCATATGGCTTTCCATATACCCCTCTATTGGGTCAACCTCTTTATCTCTTACCACAAACATATCTTCCCCATTCCTATTTGCATAAGACTCACTCTCTGCATCCTAACCATTCTCCATTCCTTTTATCTTTAATCCAATGTGTTCTCTACCTTAATGAACTCCTTCCTTAAAAAAGCCCCATTCTGATTCCTTGGTTTCCAATATCATTCCAAATTATACAAACAAAACAAACATAGTCTTCACACTTTCATTTTTCTTAATTGATACACTTTGTTATTTCACCATCAGTTACCAATTCCTAAAACTCAATTTTTCTAAGCTCAGCCTATTTTCTCTCCAATGTTCACAATAAGTATTTTGAAATATTTAAGGAACTGTTGACCTATCCAGTGATTTTTGTGTTATTGAACTCTCCATGTTTCTGTGCGCACTTTGATTTTGCATTTTTAGGTGTTTTACTATTTTTTTCTTTATTGATGACAATGATTTAATTATTCTTAAATAATTAGATTTACTGGTAATTAAGTGTTTTGTTCCATAGTATTTTTTCTCGTTCATTGATTCTTGCAATCTGATGAGTTGATGTCTGTGTCTGATTATTTTCTCTACTTTTGATTAAAGTAAGTTTTCCTAACTGGATCTCAGTAGAGAGGTAGAATATCATATTAGCTTCAAAACAGGATGGATTTTTAAATCCCCCTTCCAGTTTCTCTAGCTCTCCTGGTAGGATAGTGCTATTGTTGGGCATAGATAGAAGTTTAGACTAAACATGAACATGGAAGGTGTGTTTCATATTTGTTTCTCTTAATGGAATGGAGAAATAAGTGACCCTCACTTGTCTTCCACTGACAACGTGACAATGTGAAGATCATAAAAGGCTCCACAACTTAGAGGACATTGATTCCATAGTCTAGATTTACCTGTCTATTCTAATTCCTGTAAAGATAAACTTATACATCCATCTAGATCACCTCTGACATAGAAAGACTAGAACTTCTTTTTTTCAGAAGAGTAAAACATGAAATCTAGATATCAATGATATAATTTATTCATTGATCTCCATTTAGGATAAGGAGAGGATCACAATAATATAATTGGTAGATAAAAAGGATTTCTTTTCATCATTTTCATTTCATATTCAGTTGTTTCTCAATGTGGGGTTGTGTTGTAATGACATGCACAACACTTTTCAAAATTTCAAAACACTTTCTAAAAGTTTAAAAACATTTTTATATAGATGGTATAGCTATTTTATGATAACTTGAGTAGAGCAAAAGGAATTGAGATCTGGTGTACATATAAATAAATCTTGTGTATGTGGTGTCTCTTGATATATATATATACATATATATAGAGAGATATAGATATAGATATAGATATAGATATAGATAGATATAGATATAGATATAGATATAGATATGTGTGTGTGTGTGTGTGTGTGTGTGTGTGTGTGTTGAGTGCATTCATACCACAGTGTACCAGTTGTGGATCAGAGGAAAATTTGGAGGAGTTGGTTCTCCAAATTTTATGTATAAAACCATACAAGTTATGGTTCTAATTCTGGTCCTCCAAAAGTATAGCAGATTCTCTTAAGTGCTCAACCAGATTTTCAGCCTGAGCGATTTTATAACCTAAAATATTTTAATGCTGACATGCATTTAAGATTCTGTAATCTGTAGAATGTGTCATTTTCTCTTTTATTTCTCATCCTATGTATATTTTTTATATAACTCCAGAGGTTCTTGTATCACTTAACACTTAGAGAGTCGAGTCATAAACTATGTCTATTAAGTCTTTTAAATGTACAAGTCATCCCTTTGTGCCTAAATGGTTCTGGCTGCCATTAATTGTATTAGTTCTTCCCAAATCCTCTGTGAGTGATCTACATTTCCGCAGATTTAGCTACACAAAGATAAAATAGAGTATATCCCTTCTAAAAACAATAGCGAAAACTATTTTCCATGTCTTGGTAGCTGAAGCACTTTATATTATATACTAAGAAATAATTGTTCTATAAAAAGAGTGTAATTAGCAAACTGTGTGGAATGCAGGCTGAACTCATACTTTGTAATTCTTAATTACCCATCTTTAGTCCTTTTCATACTTAACTATCACTTCACAATTACTTCTTTAGTATTTAACTGCTTTCATTTATCTTTATTATATACGTCGGTTTTAATTTGTGAGAAACGAATTTTGCATAGTAATAGTTGTATGCAATAAAATTTCAAGAAACTTTGAAACAATTAAGTTCATGAATAGAAGTACTGGAAATAGTCATTGTAACATGCCTTGTGTCATACCAATTTGATGAGTTGGCAGGAAGACACATCTGTTGCCAGGATTGATGACCAGATTTCAATGCCAAAGAACTACAAATGGAAGAAGAGAACCAACTCCTCCAAATTGTCCTCTGACCCACAATTGGTACACTGTGGTACGAATGCACTCACCACACACACAAACCAGGTAATATATAGATAAATAATTAAGTAAATAAGTAGACTCGTGGCCTTGCCTATAATAGGTCATGGCTACACATAAGAAGTTGAATTTTAGCTTAAAAAAGCATATTTCCATTTGTTCATGCAATATATATATATATATATATATATATATATATATTTAAAGGGAAAGAGATTGTATTAATGGAGCTAGTTAGCATTAGGGGAGCAACGAGCTAGGAAAAACTTGGCTTCCATTTTCAAAGCAAAATGAAAGCTTTCAAAACAGAAGCCAGCTCTCCAAACTAATATTTTCTGTTAAGTAGGAACTGTGTATATTTCTTTGCTATACCTCATTACAGAAAAAGAGATGACATTATTAATATATCTTTCAAACATAGAAAAATCAGCTAATGGTAGAACACCAGAACATAGTCTTAGGAAGATGAACTAAAACTGACTGAAAATTAGTTCCTCTGGGCTTGTCTCTAGGAGGTAATAAATGACAGGATAGAAACCTAATGACTTCCATAATGAACTGGTGAAAGGTGAGCCCGGCTGAGGTGAGAATAGCTTTGTAAGACAGGATAGCTGCATATAAAAGTTAGACGAATTTACACCTGATAGCACATGCTAAGAAACCGCCGTCTGTGAGGGGGTAACTGAGACCTCACTAAAGAAAAGCTGCTCCCAGGACGCGGGGTACACTGCTGATATCCAGCCCTCTCCTGTGCAGATTTGACAGAGATAAATGTAAAAAGCCACTGATTATTCTTCCTAGGTTTTGTGTTAGTAACTCTAGCTTAGATGGACTTATAGATTTCTTAAAATAATCATTTCTTTAAGGAAAGAAAATGTCTGCAAAGCTGGAGGCTCCACTTTCAAACTGAATCTAATGTTAGTTTAACTGGTACCTACTTTTGAATTTAAATATTTGCCTCTGTGGGTTTCACATTTCTCACTTGTAAATGATGAATATCTTTGGTGTTTTGGGATTAGATTGTAAATTCCATGTTTACAAATTAATGAATTATAAAAAAAATACCCTCTGAATATGGATGAAAATCAACCTCTAAATACAAAATAGAAAACATTACCTTATGACTTCAGTTGTGACTATTGTTAAGTAATTTTCTCATATTACACAAGTTACTTTTTTAACAATATTTATTTATACTTTTCTTTATTCATATAAGCATGAGCCTGTGTGAGCGTAATTCCTGGGTCTGCTTGTACCCCTGGAATGCAGTAGAAGGTGTTGGAGTCCCTAGAACAGGACTAAAACACCATGAACCACCGAGCATGGGAGCTATAAACAGTATTTGGGTCATCCACAAGAGCACCAAGTGTTCTAATACACTGATCCATCTCGCCAGATGGTTCTCAAACAAGAATAACAGAAAATAACATGAAAGCCAAATAAGCAAGTGTCTATTTTACTATCAGGATGAGCTCTACAGCCACTGGAGAGCTACTTCTCTCTAAAGCTGAGGGCTAAGTTATAAAAACAGAAGAGAACGTTCCAGTTCTATGTTGTATTTCATTTATGGGACATGGAAGAGCTTTGTTCGGCAAGTTTGCACACTAGGCAAGTTTGAGTCCAAGGGAAAAGAATGGCCACACTTGCTCACCATAAATGTCACTGGTCTTCCCTTTTTTAGTAAATCAGGGTTGTAGACTAATAATGATTTTACCTGCTCCTGGTTACAGTTACAGTAGGTGTTATGTGCATGGGCAGCCAGCAGTTCTTTACCATGGTTTTAAAATACATCAATGAAAACGGAAAGAAACTTTCCAATACAAATGTGTTTCTGTAAACTGTTTTCATAATGAATGAAAATAACGTGATACCTTCTCCTCTGCTTCTGTTAAAAGGCTGAATATGTTCAATAAATACTTAGCAATTGATAACTCTCCTCAAGCTACGAGTTCTTATTTTGAATGATAATTTTTTCAACTTTATTACAATTAGCATATATTTACAAATAAAATAAGTAATTCAAAGTGTAATGTGAGTCTAACAGCTCTAATTCGTAGACTTTAATCATCCCTCAGCACTGAAAGACAGTTTTGATGATTTCAATGAAAATAAGCATAAAATAATCACAAAACAATACATTTTCTTTTTTTTTCTTTCCTTTAATCAACCAACCTTTTTCTAAATGAGTAATCAATGTAGCAATCTATCTATTTCCATTCTCGGTCTTTGGGTTAATCAAAATTACTTCAAATACATGACTATTATTTCACTGTTAGATAGTATCATCTTTCTATCAACATTATTGTAGAGACTTTAGATGGTTTATCCTCCACTTGGATTCCTTTATTCTGGAAAGAATTTTCACAGTTAATAGAATAATAGACCAAGTCATGTTTCCAGCTAATTAGTTAGATAATAATTACATGAATTTGAATAAATTAGCTAGAACATAATACCCTATTAAATTGCAACTCTCTTGCTTAACCAATTTCAATACTTAGAAAAGAGGCATTATTTGCATTTGAACTTTCTGGATAAAGGATTGCTGCATAATTATATTCTAATATATTCTGATTAATTTTGAGAAGTTTCATACTGAAACTCAACTTGAAGATTTGAAAGTTTTTAAAGGTGTGGAATTTCATTCTGACCCTAGGTTTCTTGGTGATTACATATAACTTTTTTCCAGATCACATAATGAGTCTGAATATTTTTAAAACCTAAAATAATACTAATCCATATCCTAATAATTCACCTAATAATTTATTGCATTATGTGAACTGAGCCATCTCCATTATTTCGGATAAAGTAACTTGGGTCAGCATTGAAAGACATAGATAACAGGCTTTACTCTATATTTTCTGTATTCTCTAGAGCACTACTAGATATATCTATATTTATATATCTATAAAGTCTAATTTATATATCAATAATATGTACTAGATATCTAATTTATATATCTATAATCTAATGAATATATTATTAAATGTATCAATATCTATAATCTATCTACTTATATTATGTATTATACATGCAATATAAATATATATATATGTATAAAATTCTGCTCATTATTAAATGCAATGCCAACAAGTAACCATTGATGTATTATTGTGTTTAAATTCAGAGGCAGGTACATGAGACAAAGGATACAGTCTTCTTGAGTACATAATTATGTGCTACAATGAGTCAGTGTAATTGAGAAAGTTCAGTCCAATGTATATTAAATTATGTGCCCCAAGCTAACAGTGTAGCCATTCAGATCTCCCATTAAAAACACCATTAGCCAACTGAACTAATTGGTTTGACATTTTTTTTTTCTTTTTGCTTTGCTTATGTGAATGCATGACTTCCTCTCAGGATGATTTCTTTTCATTTTGTTTTCCAGCCTATCTTTCAATCTTTGGACAGTATAAATCATGGAATGTGTTTACCAGCCAAGAAAAAAGACTCCACACCCGAAGTTATAAACACGCAAAGTATTTCTGGGCAATTAGTAAACACTAAGATTGCAATAGCTGTCATTTCTATATTTGTTCTAATGGTTTATATTGTCTAACTGGGGTCTGCTTCCCAAATTACCAGCTGCTCCATCAAAAGAAAACTAGGGTCTGCTTGAAATTAAGAGTAATGCATCAGTTCAGTGGATGTGGCTTGAGTAATAGTACGGATGGTGACAATGGAGATAGACTAGCAAGAGAGAAAACCTGCCTTCTGACCTGGAAGGGAAGTCGCAGACGGTGCATTTGATTCTCTTTGCTGAAGCTACTCTGCTTTATGCAATGGAGGAGAAACGGAGAACACATTGCGGCAAATTAGCTATGGCTAAACTGCGATGGCAGTCATAAGCTTGTACTGAAGTAAACCAGATAACCCTAAGGCCTCTCTATTATCTTTCACAACTTCTGTTAACAAATGAATGCTGGAGTTAGTCCAGGTCTACTTTATTATTATTTTTCTTGCTTGAGAATCTCATATAATGTTCTTCAGCAAAATCCACCTCCCTCTTTCTCTCTTTGCCATGTCCTTTTGTCTTGCCTATGCTAGCTTTTCCTCTCAAATTCATGTGTTCATATTTTTTGAACTGGACAAGTCCACTTAGTTTACTCTGTATATTCATGATGAGGGCTGGCTAAGAGAACATAGGCAGTTTTCAGGGCTACATTGCTGATGAAACAGACTCTCCATTCCCTAGAAGCCGTCAAGAGGAGAGTAGCTTCTCAGTTAGGAGTGAAATTCTTTTTTAATTAATTTATTCTTTTAATTTTATTTTTACCTTTTCACTTTACATCCCAATCATTGCCCCCGTCATTCACCTCCTCTCACAATTATTCCCCATGCCCTCCACTTCTCTTCTGAGAGGATAGGGGCTTCCCTGAATATCCTCCCACCCTGATACTTTAAGCCTTTGTGAGGCTAGGCACTTCCTCTCCTACTTAGATCAAACAAGGCAGCCTAGCTAGAAGAACTTAGTCCACATATAGGCAACAGCATTTGGGACAAGCCCCATTCCAGTTGTTCCAAACCCACCTGAAGCTCAAGCTGCACATCTGCTACATATGTGCAAAGAGGCTTTCGCCCAGTCTGTGTATGTTCTTTGGTTGGTGTTTCAGAATCTGAGAACCCCAAAAGTCCAGGTTAGTGGACTCTGTTCGTCTTCCTGTGGAGTTCCAATCCCCTTCAGGCTTGAAAATCCTTCCTCCAATTCTTCCAGAAGAGTCCCAAACTTCATGTGCTGTTTGACTGTGAGTGTTCTGTATCTGTCTGAGTTAACTGGTTGGTGGAGCCTGTCAGAGGACAGTGTGCTCTTGTCTGGTCTTTTTCCCTTGTGGATTTAATTTGTTATGTAGATTTGTGTCTTGATTGTGTGGCAGGAGGATTTCCTGTTCTGGTACTGTTAAATTGGTATTCTGTGAGCTTCTTGTATGATAATAGGTATCTCTTTCTTTAGGTTGGGAAAGTTTTCTTCTATGAATTTGTTGAGAATATTTTCTGGTTCTTGAAGCAGGAACACTTAAACTTCTTCTATTCCTATTATTCTTAGATTAGGTTTTTTCATGGTATCCCAGATTTGCTGTATGTTTTGTGTCAGGAATTTTTTAGGTTCAACATTTTCTTTGAGTTATGTATCAATTTGTTCTATTGTCTCTTCTATACTTGAGATTTTTCTATTCCATCTCTTATATTCTGTTAGTGATGCTTGCGTCTGTTGTTTCTGTTCCTTCCCTATGTTTTCTATTTCTAGTTTATTTCCTCATTTTGTGTTTTCTTCATTGCTTCTAGTTCTGTTTTCAAATCTGGCAGTTTTGTTTATTTCCTTCACCTGTTTAATTGTATTTTCCTGTATGTTTTTAGGGGATTTGTTTCTTTATTAAAAACCTCAATCTGTTTGATTATATCATCCTTTATTTTTTAAAGGATTTTATTAATTTCTTCTTTAAAGGCCTCTATTATCTTTGTAAGATTAGATTTAAGCCATTTTCTTTTGACTTGATTGTTTTAGGATATCCACGACTTGCTGTGATGGGGTAACTGTGCTTTGAAGGTGTCATAATCCCCTGGCTTTTGTTGATTGTATTCTTCCAAGAGCCTTTAGTCATCTGGATAGTTTTGGTCCCTGGGTGTTTTTGTTGTATTAAGGATTGGGAGGAGGTTGGATCTTGATGGTCCTGGTGTGGTAGGCCCTGGTGTGATAGGTATCCATGGGCTCTATGGTTCCAGACCTCAGATCTGTATGGGTCTGGAACTGAAGGTGTGTATAGTTCGGAAGCCTCAGGTCTGATGAACGTGGATGGGGAGATGGCAGGAGAACTAAGGTCCCCCTGGGCTGGAAAGCTACTCCGGGATGCATGGCTAGCACTAGTGGGCTCAGCAGTCAAGGAAGATGGGTGGTGGAAGAGAAGCTAACCTGTGTGATTCACAAGTCTCAGGTCTGATGAAGATTGGAGGAGAGGTGGCAGGGGAACCAGGGGTGGGATTTAGGTAAGGTAATCTTTTGCAAGGCTTATGCCTCAGTCAGAAGTACTTTGATTTCATGTGTAATGGCCACATCATATCCAGAAAATGCCATTTAGCTAAAGCCATCAACCACCTTTGTCTCTTACTAATTTTTTGTACCCTCTTTTGTGATTCTATCTTAGCCCTGGAGGTGACATACATAATACTTATATTCCAGCTATGGCTGAAAAATAGACTATGTCTTATTCTATACTAGTTTTAGGTATCTGTAAAATTCACCATCTATTACAAAAACATACTTCTCTGATGAGGATTTAGAGATGTATTAATGTGTGTTTGTAAAAGTTAATGTTTATAGGTAGTTTAACGCAGTGTGTATTTGACATAATAATAGTAATAGTTTCTCCCCTATAACCTCTTACTCAGCTACCCATAGTAGTTCTCCTGAAAAAAACTAGCAGGGATCACTTTCATCGTATGTCATTTCCCTTAAATCCAATCAGAAAAGAGCTGGTTACTACTCTAACTTTTATGTCACTATTGCACCAGTAGCATATCTTGTCAGACCAGTCATTTTTGTACTTATTGGTTTGCAATAAACTAATCGTATTTCTAATAAACACAATTATCACTCTCCATTTTCAGAATGAGCAAAAGGTTAGTTGTTTGTTATTTACTTCAATACTGCTACCCTAGTTACTAAGATGCAGTGTTTCTCCTAATGGCTTTACATCCATGTCATATCCCTTCAACAAATTACAAAATACATCACTTTAATAAGCTTTAAAGATGCTCTATCACTTTCCCTTTTAATTTGTGTTTAATTTTTCTCATACTGTATGATTTTATGATATTTTCCTTATCATAAACCATATTTTCCTTCCAAACCTTCAACCTCCAACTTCACATGTTCCTCCTTCTCTTTCTCTCTTTCTCTCTGATTCTGTCTCTGTCTCTCTCAAAAATTTAACAAAATTAAAATCAAACAAATACCAAGACAAAAAAAATACCAACTCAATACAATAACTAAGAATCAAAGCACATGGAATATATTTTATTATTGCCACTTCTAGACATGTGGCATTCCCTGGGGTGTGGCTGATAGTTTTCATCTATTTATGTGTTAATGTCCTGGCACACTTCTTGTTTTTCTGATGATTGTGACCCACTGAAGAGTGTAACAGATACATCATCTTCTTAACACCACAATGTAACAAACTAGTCCAACTGTGCAGTGTTTGTGATGATTTAAAAATGGCAAATGTATTGTTTTCATCAGATGAATGCTAGAGTACATATTTTCTTCAGTACTTTGTGAATATATATGCAATTATAAATGTTTCTAACAAAAGACATTTTGAAGTGGACTCAAAGCAATGTAGAAAAAGCATTGTTAGTGAACATTTAGCATTACAAATAATCAAATTCATAAACTTGCTGGATGTAAATAATGGGATTTAGATGCCAGTGAGAGCCATCTCTTGGGTAGTTTCTTCTTCTGTCAGCTCTTGCATTTGTTTTGTATTTCCATATACAGCAAGTGCAAGCATGAGCTTCATGCATACTTGTGTCTCTGCAGTTTGAACCAGCTGGAATGTGTGAAGAAATTAGGAAGAAAGAGGAAATCAGTTTAAGTTCTACCTCTGTTGGCCTCTCTCATAGTGGCCACCCAATGGGCTCCTTCTCCTAATTGGTGAACTCACCCATATTTTTCCTAAAACACAGTGACTTCCTGCTACTCTCCCTCTACTCTCTTTCCACATGTTAATTTTTCCTTCACCTTTTGTAGCATGTCTCACTTTCCACATCATTTTAGCACATGCATACACTTCTTAAGATATTGCTTAGCCAATCCTCCAGGGACTACAGTGCAAACACTTGAAGCATTATTTTGTTTTACATTGCTTTTGTTCTGTTTTCCTTTAATAAAATCACATTATGTATCTCATAATGACCTTAAACTCATGGTCTTCTCATTTGGCCTCCTATGACAGGCAGCACATGGTTAGGAATTTCTTGACAGTGTATCTGAATACCTTTCATAGTGGAAAAATAGAGGTGATCATCAATCCTCAACTAACATCAGTTGTCTAAAATTCCTTGTAAGACAAAATTTCTTGAAGTTTAAATGGTGCGTAAATGGTACATAATATTATGAAGTTCAAAATTTTTCCAATCTAATATTTTTACTAGTTTTTCAATCTGTAACCAATAGTGCAACTTTTAGAACAAAAATTTTATAACAGAAAGAAATTTCATGGACATTATTTCTCCCCCTGTGTTTTGGCCTTAGAGCCTTACACAAATAGTAATACTGTATCTGTTATTTTGCATTTTGGAATAGGATATGTACTGTAGTTTTTTGGTGTCTTTTACTTTAAAAATTATCCTGAAAATCTCTTCAGATTTCAACATGTAATAGAACCCTAATTCTATATGTGTAAGGTAATATTCTAGTGAATGAGTATGTAAATTATCCCAATTATTACTTGATACATATCAATTATTTCCAGATTTTGACCATTATAAATATTGCAATTTACACAAGTGAGTAGATATATGATAATTTTTCTCTTCTGCAAATATCTAGGAATTGCATTTCTAGATCATACAACATCTATCATTTTAATATCAGGAGCTATATAGAGAATGTGACATAAAACACATTAGCGTAGATAGTTCCCTACAACATTATACAATCCTGTCAATATCATACAATAAAGACAATGTAAAACTTGATTCTACTTTTTTAAAGCACCATTTTTATGTAATGTTATAGTATAAACAAACAAACAAACCCAATGCTTACTGGGCCTCTTTGCCTTGTATGATAATGTATTTCTAACCTCTCCTGAATGCTTATTCATTTAGCAAGTATTCCAAAAGATTCTGGATTCTGAATCAGCTCCAAGAAAGAAAAGGTTCTCTATAATCTGGAGGCTGACCAGTGAGGTGGGTCTTAATATTTGCAGTCCTAAGAGTAAATAGATTAATGTACTTCATATTTCTCACAACAAAGCTTTAGGACATACTTAGCCCATGAATCACAAGAATTTACTTTATAACAATATTTACTTTACTTTGTAACACTATTTTCTTTAGTACCTTTTTTTTAGAACATCTCTTTGGTAGTCTGTGAGTTCTAATGAAACAATGACAAATCCTAACAGGAAAATTAAGAGGAAAGTACTGCCATTTACTTTGATAAAATCAATGTTTATATTGTAGAGTTAGCACCTTGTCTGACGTCAAGCATGCTTAGAGTCTGAGAACCTGGCATTGGCATGAGGAAAGCTTCTGGAGGTAGAACAGTGATGTTTGGTTTCATAAATCCCACTATGCACTGAAATATTTCATCAGTGATGAAAATGACTTTGGAATAAAGTTGGGTAGTACTCAAAATAAAAGCATTTATTCTGGCTTTTTTTATTTTGAAAACCATAATTGTATGAATGAGTACATTGGAAAACATCAATCAGATTTATGATTTTCTATGAGTCCATAAAAGAAAAAACAAAACTCTAAGTTTGAAAATGTATACTGGTATTCGGTATGTTGCAAAATAGAATTTGAAAGTGAAGACAAGTTGCTTATGTTTGTACACACTCAGTATGCTGAGACAGGTGGATGGCTATGAGACTGGGCTACATAGTGAGGTCCGAGTTGGGCTGCAAAACTGAAAGAGTTTCTATAGTTAGAAGAAGAAGAAGAAGATGAAGAAGAAGAAGAAGAAGAAGAAGAAGAAGAAGAAGAAGAAGAAGAAGAAGAAGAAGAAGAAGAAGAAGAAGAAGAAGAAGAAGAAGAAGAAGAAGAAGAAGAAGAAGAAGGAGAAGAAGAAGAAGAAGAAGAAAGAGACAGAGAGACAGAGAGAGACAGAGACAGAGAAATCTCAATGAATCTCTGGCAGGTTGTGTGCACATTTGCTCAGTGCCTTAGTTCCAGCAAGGTATTTAAAATATTGAAAATAGATTCATGTTTTAAAACCATAGCTATGTCAGTTGCATTGATTAATCTCTGCAAGGAAAGGTTTTATTTGAATAATGCTTCATCATCTTTATATATCAGATGCACTGCTGCTTTGAAGTGTTTCCAGAGCAATAAGTCACAAGTTTATAAAGTATTTTATGCAGACATAAACAGCTTCTATTTACAATAATCTCCCCTTGTAGCATTAAGTGAGGAGAAGTAATATTTATTAAAACAGCAGGACTTGGCCCTTTGGTTAAAAATAATGTACTTTAGTCTAAAAGATATCTCTCTGAATAATTGGCGACAGAAACATTTTAACAGTGTGGAAGAGAAAAGGTAGCTCTCAGAATGATTTGTAAGGAAGTACAGCTCATAATAGGGAATTCACAGCTAGAGGAATTCCAACAATAAATGATAGAATTGCTTGATAGGATGCAGCATGCCACTAGTAGAAAAAGTTATACTGACTTTAAATATCCTGGGAAAATCTTCCTTAAGATTTTAATGATAATGTTTTGGAATGGATTTCTGCTGTTTCCTCCAAGATATTGGATTTATTATTAAAATTACCCATTTTAAATAAAACCAAAGGGAGAAAATAAATATTTTTTCTTTAAAATTGAGAAAAGCAAAAATAAACAGAAAAAAGAAAAAGAAAAAAAAGAGGAAAAATAGTTGTCCTCAAATATTCCACTATTGTATAAAACTAAAACAACTGACAAATACATCATAAAAAATCAGATATGCATATTGTTCTGATATTAACACAACCTCCACAGGGACATGATATAAAATTGCTAGCAGTATCTTAACAAGATTTTTGAAAATTTATTAGTCTCTCAGTTTGTGTTTAATGTACTGTTCAAATTTTCCATAAAAATCTACTTTGATGAAACAAATCAACATCATAAGAATTCCTTAGATACTTACTTTAAATTTGAACAACTTATCTTTGTGTTCACATACAAAAACAAGCTACAGCTTCAAAACTCTCAAAGAAAACCAAATTATGTGTTTTCAGAATTACTTCCTAATGCAGATATGCATATATCTTCAAGCAGGAATTTCAAGAAGATATAGCAAGCTTTTGAACATATTCTGGATGGATACATTAAGAATAACTTTTAAAACACTGCCTGCACAACAGTTCAATTTTACATTCATGCTAGAATTTGTCTGCAAGACCAAAGGAAAGGACATATAGAGACTGCACCATCTGGGGATCCAGCCCATATATATTTACCAAGCTAAAGCAATATTGCTGATGCCAAGAGGTACATGCTGACAGGAACCTGATATAGCTGTACCCCGAGAGGCTCTGCCAGAGTATGACAAATACAGAGACAGAGCTCTCAGCCAATCATTGAACTGAGAACAGGTTCCCCATTGGAGGAGTTAAAGAAAGGATTGAAGGAGCTGAAGGGGTTTGCAACCCCATAAGAACAACAATACCAACCAACAAGAGCTCTCAGGGACTGAATCACGATCCAAAGAGTACACATGGACAGACCCATGGCACCAGCTGCATATGAAGCTTTGATGGGCACCAGTGGGAGGAGAAGCCCTTGGTCCTGCCAAGGCTCCACACTCCCAGTGTAGGATAATATCACGGCGGGGAGGCGAGAAAAGGTGGGTGGTTGAGGAGGGGAAAGACCCTCAAAGAAGAAGGGAGAGGGGGAATGGGATAGAGGGTTTATGGACGGGAAACTGGGAAATGGGATATTTGAAATGTAAATAAATAAAAATATCTAATAAAAAAAGAATTGGTCTGAAATTAAGAATAACGAACACATACTTTGACAATGGTGTTTCATTCACATAAAAAAATTGGGCAAGATTTTTAGGTCTACTCCAATCTTTAGAAGTTTAAACAATATACATATAAGCACTCTTATTCCAAAAGGATATAGTTGATAGATCTGATGGGTTTTTTAAGAGTTGGACACAGTCAGATACATTGTTCCGAACATCTTTTAAATGGGTTTATTTCTGCATTGCAGCCCATGGGGCAGTAATTTAGCTGTACTGTAGCACCTAATTCAGCAACCACCAATCTCAGCTTTCCACCTACTGAACTGAAGTTCCTTTCGATGACACTCCCTAAACCACAATCCCTATTTAATTATGACAAATCTTACGTAGAGTAGTGTATGTCTTATATTTATCACAACTCTTAACAAATGCTATAGCTTTCAATACATCACATAAAACCACAAAGTTCACTGTGTATTATACCAATTGTATGTGAAGTTATTTATTAAGGTTAACTTTCAATAATAGTAATATGCCATGTGAAATTATAATGAAATACACACAAGAACAGATAAATTAAACAACTATAGAGACATATGGCTACATGCTTGCATATTAACTTGGTTTCTTTAATAATATATATGTACATTTATTTGATCAACATGACTTTAAATTATGGTGACTTTTCATGAAAAAAGGAAGAAGTCTCCATTTAACCTGGTAGTTCCTTTCTTGTTGTCAAAGAAGTGAATTTGTATTTGAAAAAAAATTCCAAATGGAAGTTCAATAGCAAATTATTATAAATTACTGACATGTTTTTAATATAAAGAGGGGAGAAAACTCCTATCTTGTTGTTATAGTATTACTTCATTATACTGTAATAATCTTATTCAGTATTAAAGAAAAAGAAAAAAATAAAAACTGAAAGAAGAAAGAAAGAAAAGAAAGAAAGAGAAAGAAAGAGGAGAGAAAAGGAAAGAAAGAAGAAAGGAGGGATGGTGGAAATAAGGAAATAGATTAACTGAAGGAAAGGTCAACTCTGGTACATTACCAGACTGGATGAACTTCGCAAACACTGTTATATGTAAAAAGCATCAATACTCAAAGTGTTCATATTATGGGATTTTAAGGAAATATGATTCTTAACAGGACAAAGCTACAGAAATTACAAATAGATGAACCATTGCTGCATAAACGCACATAGAGCTGTGTATATGTGTGTGTGTGTGTGTGTGTGTGTGTGAGTGTGTGTGTGAGAGAGAGAGAGAGAGAGAGAGAAAGAGTGTGTTCGTGGGTGTATTATATGATTGTGTGTGTTGTGTATGTGTATGTTTGTGTGTGTGTAGTGCACAAAGGTAAGCAAAATGAGTCTATTGTGATGTAAACATTCTCTTCTCTTTTGTATGGGGTGAAGGAGTAAATACATACAATAATCACAAAATGCTACAAGCATTTGAGCTTGCAGATGTTCATTCTAATGTGGACATAGAGAAAAAATAAATGCATCCTGAGGATTGATTAGTAACCATGTGCCAGCATAATTCTATGATTTCATGCCTCTAGATATATGAAAATTACTTTCTGACTTAGATGAGGACTAATACAAATCTATACTATTTTTCTACATAATTTAAAAACATGTTTAGAAAATGTAATGAAATTGAAGTTCAAAACATCATTTTGCTTATCGAATTGTGTATAATTCTATATGCAGCACAGAAGACTCACTATATCACGTGCACACTATTTTCATATTTAGAGAACATGGATTCTTTAGTATATGTTTGTTAAGGAGATTGTGAAATTTTAATATTATATTAGTGAGTAAAATGTTAAGTTCACAGTAAAGTCTAAATTAGTTGTACTGATTCCCTGATGAAGACAATTATATTTTAATTAAACAAGGTGATTAAAGAATCATTTGGTATAAAGCATTCTTAATAAGCCACTAGAATTCTGTTTCCAGACTGAATCATCTACTCAGCAGTGTGATGACATAGATTGCTTTTAGTCAAAAGCACTCTAGCGTTTGGCAACATAATACTGATTGGCATGTCACTTTCTTACAAATTTCTATAGAACAAAATTAAATACTAAATGAAGAACCATTTTTTAAACTATAATTGATGAGAATCAGAAATTATGAGAAGGAATTCAGATCAGCTTTGGCATCGGATCCAGTATACAAGCTGGAGGCTATTTAAGCTATTAGGAAACAATGTTTTCAGATGACTTTGTAATTATTAACACGAATAATGACATATTCTGTATCTCAAGGAATTTCATTGTCTTCCTTCTTCTTTCAGATTTACTTAATACCCAGGACCTTCGCTGCCATTTTAGATTAGTATGTTGGATTGCCTTCACCTCCCAAGTGCCTTCTATTCTATTCTTAATAAAGAACCACAGAATATCTTTCTTAAATGAGTTTTGTCTACCTTGAGTCATTGAAAAATCAACAATTGGTTAGCTCCAAAATTCAGTAGAAGAGCTATCATAATATTAAAGAAAAAATTGAAGAAATGGAAGTGGAAAAAAACACAGAGAATCAATATTAGATAAAAAGAACGGTTCTTTAAAAGAAAAACAAGGTTGACAATACCTTAGTCAATTCATCAAAGAAATAAGAGGCCTAAATTAATAAAACTAGGAATTAAAATTAAGCCACTATAATGGATAGTAATGAAATTCAGAAAATCTTGTATTTGAAGGTACTTTATACTTAAATAAATTGGAAAATCTGAAACCAAAATATGAATTTCTATATGCAAATGAACACAAATTTAACCAAAATAAGACAAAAAATCTTAAACAAATCTATAGCAAGCAAAATTTTCAAGTACTAATAAAACATCTACCAACTCTGAACAGTCTCAGAAAAGAAGGATTCCATGATCAATCTACCATTTAGAGAAGAAGTAAACACAATGCTTCTCTAACTGTTTGATGAAGTAGAAAGAGCAAATACACATAAAATTCTTTTTCAAGTACAATTCTACCCTGAGGGGGGTGGACTATATAAAGGTACAATAAAAAGAGATAGGAATCCAACTTTCTTCTGGAAAACACAGAAATCCTAAAACCTAGAACCTGAACTAAGAACACATCAAAAAGCTCACTTATTTTAATTGACATTCTTCCAGAGGTTTTGTATCTACAAATAAAAAATACAACACATTATGTATGTGTAGTCAGAGGAAGAATAACATGGTCTTCACAATAAGTGCAGAAAAGTTTTTGAATAAGATACAATCTCATTTCATTCTAAACTATCTAGAAAAACTTGAAAGGAATATATTTCTCCATAAAAGTTATGCATGTAGGAATTACGTAGACTAATGGAATATGTATAATAAGAAAGGAAGAAGAGAGACTGGAGCATATACACTTTGGTCTTTCTTCTTGAGCTTCATCTGGTCTGTGAATTATATCTTGGATATTCTGAGATTTTTGGCTAATATCCACTTACTAATGAGTACATACCAAGTGAATTCTTTTGTGACTGGCTTAACTCACTCAGGATGATATTTTCTAATTCCATCCATTTGCCTAAGAATTTTGTGAAGTCATTGCTTTTAATAGCTGAGGAATACTCCATTTTGTAAATGTACCACATGTTCTGAATCCATTCCTCTGTGGAAGGACATCTGGGTTCTTTCCAGGTTCTGGTTATTATAAATAAGGTTGCTATAAACATAGTGGAGCATGTGACCTTCTTATATGTTGGAGCATCTTTTGGGTACATGCCCAGGAGTGCTTCTGTCCTTCTTAAAATGGGGAACAAAATACACAAGGGGGGAAATATGGAGACAAAGTGAAGAGCAGAGACTGAAGGAAAGGCCAAATAGAGACTGTCCCACCTGGAGGATCTAGCCCATATACAAACATCAAACCCAGACACTATTGCAGATGCCAAGAGTGCATGCTGACAAGAGCCTGATGCAGCTGTCTCCTGAGATGCTCTGCCAGAGCCTTGCAAATAGAGATACAGATGCTCATTGGACTGAGCATGGGGTCCTCAAAGGAGGAGTTAAAAAAGGACTGAAGGAGCTGACAGGATTTGCAACCACATAGGAAGAACAACAATATCAAACAAACAGACGCCCCCGCCAGAACTCCAAGGAACTAAATCACCAACCAAAGAGTACACAAGGTTCTAGCAACAAATATAGCAGAGGATGGTCTTGTCTAGCCTGAATGGGAAGGGAGCTTCTTGATCTTGTGAAGGATCAATGCCCCTGTGTAGGGGAATGCCAGGGTGGGGAGGCAGTAGTGGGTAGGTTGGTGGGTGAGTTGGAGAGCATCCTCATAGAAGAAGAGGAACAATGGGATCGGGGCTTCCTGAGGGAAAACTGAAAAAGGGGATAAAATATGAAATATAAATAAATAAAGTATCCAGTTTCTGCCTGCACCTAGAACTGAACTGCCTCCACAGATCTATGTACTGAAATCCTATGGAGGTGAGAGCTGGACTCTCAGAAGTGCTGAAAATCCTGAAAGCTCAGAGGAGACAATTATTCCTGTCAACATTCCATATCCAAGATAAACCTGGCTAGTGCGCTCTGTGCCCTCTGGGCATAAAAACATAGGAGTATTTGGGGGCAGGACACTTCTAGCTTCTGCCTGCACCTAGAGGTGAAAGCCAGTCTCCAGGAGCACTAACACACCTGAGAGCAGAGGTAAGACCAATTCTTCTGCTCAATGTGACCTGCCTGGAGCCTTCAAGACACACAAACCCAGGAGCAGCTCTCTGTTCCCAGACCTAGCTAAAAGACAACAGGTCTACAGAGTGCTAACACATAGGCATAGAAGAGGGTCAAGTCACTGTCAGAGAAGGTCAGATACAACAAGAAAAGCTAACACTAGAGACAACCTAATGGCAAGAGAAAAGCACAGGAACATAACAAACAGAAACCAAGACTACTTGACATATTCAGATTCCAGTTCTCCCAATGCAACAAATACTGGATATTCAAACACACTGGAAAAGCAAAATTTGGATTTAAAATCATATCTCATGGTAATGATACAGGATTGTAAGAATTTATGTAATAACTCCCTTTAAGAAATATAGGAAACACAGGTAAAGAAGTAGAAGCCCTTAAGGGGAAAAGACAAAAAAAAAAAACCCTTAAAGAATTACAGGAAAACACAAACAAACAGGTGAAGGAATTAAACAAAACAACCCAGGGTCTAACAATGGAAATGGAGACAAGAAAGAAATCACAAAGTGAGACAACCCTGGAGAGAAAAAACCTAGGGAAGAGATCAGGAGTCATTGTCACAAGCATCACCAACAGAATGCAAGAGATAGAAGATAGAATCTCAGGGGCAGAAGATACCATAGAAAACATTGACACGACCATTAAAGATAATGAAAAACACAAAAAGCTCCTAGCCTAAATAATCCAGAAAATCCAGGACGCAATGAGAAGATTAAACCTAAGGATAATAGGTATAGAAGAGAGTAAAGACTCCCAACTTAAAGGGCCAGTAAATATATTCAACAAAGTTATAGAAGAAAACTTCCCTAACCTAAAAAGTGATGCCTATAAAAATACAAGAAGCTTACAGAATTCCAAATGGATTGGATAAGGAAAGAAATTCCTCCTGTCACATAACTGTCAAAACTCCTAATGCAAAAGAAGACAAAGAAAGAATATTAAAAGCAAGAAGAAAAAAGGTCAAGTAACATATAAAGGCAGACCTATCAGAATTTCACCAGACTTCTCACCAGAGACTCTGAAAGGCAGAAGATCCTGGGCAGATGTCATATAGACCCTAAGAGAACACAAATGCCAGTCTAGGGTACTATATTCAGCAAAACTCTCAATTGGCATAGATGGAGAAACCAAGATATTCCATGACAAAACCAAATTTACACAATATCTTTCCACAAATCCAGCCCTACAAAGGATAATAGATGGAAAACTCCAACACAAGGAGGGAAATTACACCCTAGAAAAAGCAATAAACCTAAAGATATCTCCTTGTGATGAAACCAAAAGAAGAGAGACACACAAACATAATTTCACCTCTAACAAGATAAACAACAAGAAACAATAATGACTATTACATAATATCTCTTAGTATCAATGGACTCAATTAACAAATAAAAAGACATAGACTAACAAACTGGATACCTAAACAGGACCCAGCATTTTGCTCCATATAGGGAACACACCTTAGTGGCAAATACAGACAGTACCTCAGAGTAAAAAGCTGGAAAACAATTTTCCAAGCTAATGGCCCAAAGAAACAAGCAGGAATAGCCATTCTAATATTGAGTAAAGTCGACTTTCAACCAAATGTTATCAAAAAAATATAAGGAAGGACACTTCATATTCATTAAAGGAAAAATGCACAAAGGTTAACTCCCAATCCTGAATATATATGCTCTAAATATGAGGCCATCTACATTCATAAAAGAAATCTTAATAAAAGTCAAAGCACACATTGCACCTCACACAGTAATAGTGGGAGATTTCAACAACCCACTTTCATCAATGGACAGATCATTGAAACAGAAACTAAACAGAGACACAGAGAAATTAACAGAAGTTATGAACCAAATGGATTTAACAGATGTTTATAGAACATTTCATTCTAAAACAAAAGAATATACATTTTTCTTCGCACCTCACATTACCTTCTCCAAATAAACCATATAATTGGCCACAAAACAGGTCTCAACAGATACAAGAAGAATGAAATAATCATATGCATTCTAACAGATCATCATGTACTGAGGTTTGTGACAATGAAAAACAAAAATGACAGAGTGCCCGCATACACGTGGAAGAAGAAAAACACTCTACTCAATGATAACTTGGACAAGGAAGAAATAAAGCAAGACATAGACAGATAACAGCTACCAAAGTTAAATTAGGACCAGATTAACCATCTAAACAACATCATAACTTCTAAAGAAGTAGAAGCACTTATTAAAAATATCCCAACAAAGCAGTCCAGGACCAGATAGGTTTTATGCAGAATTCTATCAGACCTTCATAGAAGACCTCATGTCAATTCTGTCAAACTATTCCACAAAAGAGAAATAGATGGAGCACTATCCAAATCCTCCTATGAAGTCACAATTATGCTTATAAATAAATCACACAAACACCCAACAACAAAAGAGAATTTCAGACCAATTTCCCTTATGAATATTAACGCAAAAATATTCAATACAATTCTTGAAAACTGAATCCAAGAAGAAATAAAAATAGTCATCCATCATGATCAAGGAGGCTTCATCCCAGGGATGCATGGGTGCCTCAATATAGGGAAATCCATCAACATAATATACTATGTAAACAAACACAAAGAAAAAAATCACAAGATCATCTCATTAGATGATGAGAAAGCATTTGAGAAAATTCAACACCCCATAATAATAAGAGTCCTGGAAAGATCAGTAATTCAAGGCCCATACCTAAATATTGTAAAAGCAATAGACAGCAAACAAGGAGCCAGCATCAAACTAAATGGAGAGAAACTTGAAGCACTCCTACTAAAATCAGGGACAAGAACAGGCTGGCCACTGTCTCCTATTATTCAGTATAGTACTTGAAGACTTAGTCATAGCAATAAGACAATAAAAGAAGTCAAAGGATACAAATGGGAAAGGAAGAAGTCAAAATATCACTATTTGCAGATAATAGAATAGAATATTTAAGTGGCCCCAAAACTTTCACCAGAGAAATACTAAGCCTGATAAACAGTCAGCAAAGTGACTCTATAAAACTGACTCAAACAAATCAGTAGTCCTCCTCTTCTCAAAAGATAAACTGGCTGAAAAAGAATTTATGTAAATGACACCCTTCTCAATAGTCACAAATAAGATAAAATACCTTGGTGTGACTCCAACCAAGCAAATGAAAGATCTGTATGACCAGAACTTCAAGTACTGAAGAAAGAAACTGAAGATCTCAGAAGATGGAAAAACCTCCCCTGCTCATAAATGGGCAGGATTAATATAATAAAAATGGCCATTTTGCCAAAAGCAATCTACAGATTCAATGCAATCCTCATCAAAATTCCAACTCAATTCTTCATAGAATTGGAAAGAGCAATTTGCAAATTCATTTGAAATAACAAAAAACCTAGGATAGCGAAAACTATATTCAGCATTAAAAATTTTCTGAGGGAATCACCATCCCTGATCTCAAACAGTATTACAGAGCAATAGTGATATGAACTGTATGTTATTGGAACAGAGACAGGCATGTAGATCAATGAAGACCCAGAAATGAACCCACACACCTATGGTCACTTGATCTTTAACAAAGGAGCTAAAACAATCTAATGGCAAAAAAGATAGCATTTTCAACAAAAGGTACTGGTTGAACTGGAGGTCAGCCTGTAAAAGAATGCAAATTGATCCATTCTTATTGCCCTGAACAACGCTTTTGTTCAAGTGGATCAAGGACCTCCACATCAAACCAGATACACTCAAACTAATAGAAAAAAAAAATGTGGGGAAGAGTCTTGAACATAATGGGCACCTGGAAAAATTTCCTGAACAAAACACCAATGGTTTATGCTGTAAGGTCAAGAATGGGCTAAAGGCACCTCATAAAACTGCAAAGCTTCTATAAGACAAAGAACACTGTAATTAGGACAAAATGGCAACCAGCAGATTGGAAAAAGATCTTTACCAATCCTACATCTGATAGAGGGCTAATATCCAAAATATAAAAAGAACTCATGAAGTTACACTCCAGAGTGCCAAATGACCCTATTAAAAATGGGGTACAGAGCTAAACAAATAATTCTCTGCTGAGGAATATCAAATGACTGAGAAGTACCTAAAGAAATGTTCAACATCCTTTGTCATCAGGGAAATGCAAATCAGAACAACAGTGAGATTCCACTTCACAACAATGAGAATGGCTAGGATCAAAACCTTCAGGTGACAACAGATGCTGAAGAGGATATGGAGAAAGAGGAACACTCCTTCATTGTTGGTGGGATTGCAAGCTGTTACAACCACTCTGAATATCCATCTGAGGTTCCTCAGAAAATTGGACATTTACTACCTGAGGACCGAGCTTCACCTCTCCTGGGCATATACCCAAAAGATGCTCCAAGATATACCATAGACACTTGCTCCACTAGATTCATAACATCCTTATTTATAATAATCAGGTGCTTGAAAGAACCCAGATGCCCTTCAACAGAGGAGTGGATACAGAAAATGTGGTACATCCACATAATGAGGTACTACTCTGCTATCAAAAACAATGACTTCATGAAATTCATAGGCTAGTGGATGGAACTATAGAATGTCATCCCCAGTGAGATAACCCAATAACAAAAAAAGCATGCATGGTATGTACTCACTGACAAATGAATATTAGCTCAAAAACTTAAATTACTCAAGATACAATTCACAGACCACAGGAAATTCAAGAAGAATAACAACCGAAGTGCAGATGCTTCAGTCCTTCTTAAAAGGGTGAACAAAAATACTTATAGGAGGGAATATGGAGACAAAGTTTGGAGCAGAGACTGAAGGAATGGTCATTCGGAGTCTGCCTCACATGGGGATCCAGGATATATGTGTGGGGGGGTGTATACACATGTATACAGCCACTAATACAAGACAACATCGGTGAAACCAAGAGGTGCATGCTGACAAGAGCCTGATATAACAGTCCTCAGAGAGGCTCAGCCAGAGCATGACAAATACTGAGGCAAATGCTGGCAGCAAACCAATGAACTAATAATGGGGTCCCTGTTGGAGGAGTTAGAAAAAAGGTTTGAAGTAGCTGAAGGGTCTTACAACCTCATAAGAAAAACAATACCAACTGACCAGAGACTAAATCACTACTCAAAGAGAACATATGGACAGCTCCAGCTGCATATGTAGCAGAGGATGGCCTTGTTGGGCCCCATTGGGAAGAGAATTCCTGGTCTTGCCAAGGCTGGAACCCTGAGAATAAGGGAATATCAGAGTGTGGAGATGGGAAGGGGAGGTGGTTAGGGTGGGTGACAACAGCCTTATAGAAAGAGGGGAGTGGGATTGGATAGGGGCCTTATGGATGGGAAACCAGGAAATGGAGTACCATTTGAAATGTAAATAAAATTATCCAAGAAAAAAATATAAGGAAAAAAAAGGAAGGAAGATGCTTAGAAGAAAAGGGGATTGCTGTCATTAGTAAAAACAAACAACTAAAATTACTAAAAATTGGCTTTCGTTCTTTGAATATATTATTTATATTTCATGAAATATGAAAGAAATTAATGTCTGTAACTAAACTAATGAAATAATAAATTAATTAATATATTAAATATCCAATAAAAAAGAAATCAGAAAGAGGAGCTAAATATTGGAAGAAAAGATCAAGGAGTAGGAGAAAATGAACAGTGAGCAGGTGCATAGGGGAAAGTACACATTTGCATGAAGATGCCATATTCAAGCTCATTCTTTAATGATCATTTCAAGTCAAATCCAGAAAAAGACAATAATGTCCCTTTTCTCTGTTCTTTTTAATGTATTCAAAGTCTTATTAGAGCAGTAAGAGTCTAGAAGAGCATAAGGCATACACATAGGAGAGAATATAAGGCAAATTATTCTTGTTTACAGAGGCTATGCTTCTAAAACCTCCACTGAACATCTATTAGAAATGATAAACAGTTTCAGTAATGTATGAAGATATAAAATTAATCTTAAAAGCTTGGCTGTCTCTCTATAGTATATAGTAATAATAAACATGCTGAGAAAATATTCAGAAAACAGTTCATTCACAATTGCCCAAAGTAGAACTATGGTGGGAATAAATAAAACCAAGAAAAAGGAAGATGCATCCCTAAGAAAACTTTTAAATACAGACGACATTTTAAAAGGCACTAGAAGATGCTCATGGTACTAGTGTTAAGAAAATGGCTAAGCCTGCAAAATAATGTAAAATCATTTTCAAACTCCCAGTGTTATTCTTCATGAAAAGAGGAATAAAGTCAATCTGCATAAGAAAGCACAAAGGCCATCAAATAGAGCAGGTAACCTTGAAAGCAGTAGCCATCAATGCTTCAAGTCAAGATAACTGGAATTCAAGTTTAGTACAAAGCCAGAGTCATAAAACAGATTCTTTCTCACTCCTGATGAACTGAATTACTCCTGTTTCAAATATTTTCTGCATTTTGCTCAACCTCAGCCTTATGTTGAAGGGTGTTTGGGGAATGCTCTGTATTAAGTTGTGGCTAAGGGGAAATGCCTAGCGTGTTTGATATTCTACCCAGACCATTTGAAACTTTCTCCATATCAGCAATAAAGCTGCTGGGCTTCCTTATCACTCATGTGCTCACTGGAGTAGCACTTTCAATTTCTTCTGAAAACTTTTTCTTTGCATTTGCAACTTGATTTTGTAAGAGCATAAGAAACTGAGCTGCTGGCCTGTCTCAGCTTTCTACAAGTACCCTTCACTGTGTTTAATCATCTGCAGACTTGAATCAAAGTGAAAGATGATTAATTTTCTTCCAAGTTGAAAGATTAGAGGCCAGTGTAGAGGTATTAATTGGTCTCATTCAAATAATGTTGTGTATTATAGGAAGGACAGAAGAGAGGAAGATAGAAAATAAAATGGCTTGTCTGTGATGAGCAAGAAACACACAGTGTTTATGTCCTAAGTTCCCCATCCAAATGAAACAATTTATGGTGCATAAGCAGTTATAATAACATTAGAAAGCATTGGTCAGAGAGTACCATAAATAAAACAACAATGACAGTGCTTGAGTTATTATAAGAATTAGTAATGTGACAAAGCCATATAATATAAGCTGGGCACGTCTATTAGAAACAAATCTGTGTATTTATATGTGGCTGATGCAGAGCTAATTTGGGGTATTAAGTTCTTAAAATAGTAAGAACTTTTACTTTAAACTAAACAAAGAAACAAAAAGGAACTCAACAAATAATATATCCAGTACGAACACTTAGAAGCCACCAGAACTCAAAAGTATTCTTAGTATTTTAAAAATAAAAGGTGCTTATCTCAAAGAATAATCTTCTAGCATCTAGGTTTGTAGGGCTTATAGCCAAAATTTGGGTATCAAGTCTCTCTGTATTCAATAACTTTATGTTCTCCATTACTATTTTCTTAATTTAGGGTGTTGGAAATTTTATAACTTTTATAATAAGAAGAAAATGAGTGACTTTCTTATTTTTATTATTAAAGCAATAGAAAGCAAATGACCACAAAACTGTCCAGTCTCAACAAGCAAAAGACACCAAATATATTTTTCATGATACTTCTTTAGTTTTGTAAAAGGTTCTGGGGTTGGGGATTTAGCTCAGTGGTAGAGCGCTTGCCTAGCAAGCGCAAAAGCCCTGGGTTCGGTCCCCAGCTCTGAAAAAACGAAAAAAAAAAAAAAAAAGAAAAAAAGGTTCAGTGAAAAACAGGTTCTTCTGCTACCAGGAACTAATCCCCCGCTTATAGGTGGCAAGGGGAATTTAAAAGTGTTTTAAGTGTAAATAATTTTTAACTTATTAAGCCAACCTCTTGAGATTGTTTTATAAGAATAAGCACGATGATTTATATGCATCATATTTAGCATATCTATAAACAAACCAAATCAAAGAATTGAATGGATTGGCCAAATGGTCAGCAAACTACACATTATGCAAACATGAGTATATGTATTCAATCTCAAGTACCCATGTAAAAATAGGATAGATGTAGTGATATATGTATGCAATCCCATCTCCCAAGTGATATATGTATGTAATCCCAAATCCCAAGTTAATATACGACAGGGACTTGATTAACAGCTCTCCCTCTCTAGGTAGCTCAAGGACCAGTGAGAGAGACTCTACCTCAAAAAACAAAATAACAAAACAACAACAAAAAAACAAAAGGTAGAAAGTATTTGAGGTATAATATGTAAGGATGATCTGTCTATATCTTACATTACACATAGAACAAACACAAACACAGACACAGACACAGACACACACACACAGACACACACACATGCACACATGCACACACACACATATAACATTCACATGATCACAATCACAAAATTATTGAATAAATAACTAAATAAATTAGATGATATTATTAATGAAAATGAGAATATATTTTACACACATATGTATATATATGTGTATATGTATGCATATAGGTATATATACATATATATACATATATATATAAATTTGGTCTTGAACACATGACTTCATGCTTGCATGACATATATAATTTATATAATGTAATAATATATAATGTACAGATTATACATTATAAAATATAAAATGGTATACATATACATATAAAATATATGAATATACATAGACATATATAAATATATATGCATACATATATACATTGTGTTGATTACTCTTACAGAGAGATGTTATTCCATCTATGTCAGAAACATAGTCTCATACTCAAGGCCGAAATAAAAATACTTAGGAATTAACATAATTATGATTCATATTGCAAATAATTCAACACTAATGAAAGAATCACCCTTCCTTCACAATGACATCTGCATTTATACCTCTATAGGCTCTCAGGTTTGATACTTTGTCTTCAGTTGGTTGAATTGTTAGAGAGGATATATGGTCTTGTTTGTAAAAGGTGTGTCTCTGGAGGTGAGACCTGTAATTTCTTAAGCCAATACTATTCCCAGTTATCTTTCCTCACCTCCTACAAGCATGTAATGCTCCAACACAATGCCAGACTGCCTGTCTGCCTGCCTGTTGCCATGCTTGGCACCATAGTAGTCATTGACTCATCTGAAATGGTCATAATGGTATAATCTTTCTTTGTAAAATGCCTTGATAATGCCATCTCTTCAGATAAATAGAAAAATTAAGATACTGGCTTGTACCAGGGAGTGGGATATGGCTGAAGCAGACCTGATTATGCTGCGTTTCTGAAACAATGAGGAAGATGTTGTGCACTAGGAAGAGATTAAATGCGCTCTGTGGGACTTAATAAACCATCCTAGAGGGACTGTTCCAGACAATAGTGGTCTAAGCGTTGTGAACTAAGGTGGCCCAGCTCAAGAGTTTTCAGAAAGAGACTGCATTAGCAAATGAGCTAATGATAATTCTTTTGATATTTTGATAAGGAATGTGGTTAAATTTTTCTCATCCTAACAATCTCACTAGGACTTAATCCACAAATTTTAATTTTTTTCCTTGGCAGAGGAGACTTCACAACAGCCTAATGTTGATTCTGTTGAGTGGATCTTTTGAAGGGCTACAGAGAAAAAGCAAGTTTGGCAAAAGAAATCAATTTGTACATTTTGAGGGAAAAATGAAATTTAATGTTGGAGATAAGGGTTGAGCACAAAGAGACAGGAGAGACCTGATGCAAATGTAAACAAATGAGTAGTAGGTACCCACCTGGAAAGACTTCAATGTAGTTAATCCTGTGACCTGTGGCACAAAAAGTCTTGAAGTATTTCTTCCAATTAAAAAACCAACTACAAAGAAAGCTTATGCAAATATTATTCAAGAAGGGTTCATGGTCCATCCCAAGCAAACAGTGAAACTCTCCACAACATCAGTCAGGTGGTAAATTCTAGAGTCCTGAAGAAAACTGGAATAAAGACATGGTGGAATCTCTCTCCCTACTCAAAGAAAGTACTAACATAGGTTGTGTCTGAGAAATTTCCTCACCCTAGCCCAAAGAGGCCCTTTTGTGAACTGATGAAAATGAAGCCGGGGATGTCCTGGACGCTGTAAGATGTTAGAGATACAGTAATTGTGGGATGTCTGCCATTTCTCTCACTGATACTGATAGCTACAAATGGGACCCTTCCAAAAAGTTTGTTGTAGTCAGCAACACTGGAAGGGCAAAGCCATCTAGTCCTTTGGCATCAGATAGAACAGCAGGATTTAGAGTTAATGCCGCAGAAACTTGGTCTTGCTTTGTTACAATATCTCATCTCTTCGCCTTCTCCTACTTTACTTCTGCTCTTCTCATTCTGCTAAGGACAGTTGACAGTAGTAATGTAAAGCTAGCCTACAATTTATGATTATTATTGTCAAAATTGATAAAAAGCATTTGATCAAATGACGGATGGAATTTCAATAATGACTTTGAACTAATTATCTATATAATCTCTTTAATGTCCTATGTAAGATGATCCTTCCAAATGTTTCTTAGGTTAGCTGCTAATGAATACAAAAGTAACACGGATTCGTAAGGGAAGTCTGTATTGTAATTCCGGTGCAAGTATTTGGAATTCGTGTGGTTTTGGGCAGATCTATTGACCAGAATAACTCAGATGAACAATAGATGCCTTCCATGGTTTAGGCAACGTTCTTAAAAATAAATTAGTAAATTAGTAAAATGTTATTCATTGTTCTTTGTGTTTAGATCATGTCAGGTAAATTAACAAAAAATATTAAACTATAAAATTTTGTTTTTAAATATGAACAATTCAACAAGAATCTTTTTGTCCTTGTTAGCCATATGAGAATCTTGGAGTCTACTTGAGAAATTAGAATCCTAAGCTCTGTCCTCGCCATCCTTAGAGCACCGACTTCCTTCCAAAAAAATTGATTTTATTATGACACAGATGTAAACGAGCTGTTGAAAAGCCTGTCCTATGTTCCGGGCAACCATTGAGGCTCAGGCTGTTTGAATGTTTTACAGCACTTATTTCTTATCATAAATTCCTTGAAACATAATATGACTGTGATTTCTGGGCTAGCTGGTGAACCAAGAAATTGAATCACTTGTTCGAATGGTACTGAGGTGGTGCCTACTTCAAATAGCTACTTTAAAACCCAATTCAACTATTCTTGCAAGAAAGGGACTGTAAATAGTAGAGAATTACTGAATATGCAAGTTGCAAGTGAGAGTTGAAGTTCTGCCTTGTTCAGATGAGTGAGTCAGTTCTTGCTAAGTGAAAAACCTGTAAATTCCAAATGTGAACATAGATGCTGGTGTAGGAATTATTAGAGAAATAAGGAAACTCACAAAATAAGGAAACTCTGGCTCTTGGGTCTAGAGTGAGCAACATAATTGGAGAAAGTAGGACCTTGTCAGTAAAACTCAAGATCACATTGGAGAAATTACAAATCCTCTAGTTTCAATTTAATGCTTGGGTGAATGAATGAGGCAAAGGCCAGATAAGACAGGGGGCAATGAGATTCCAAACCTGTCCTTTCCATGGTTTGTAAGATTGGTTATATAGATAAATACAAAATCCCTAGGACATTTATTGGTCCCCCTTAAAAAATGTGAACTGCTGTCACTTGTATTTTATGCAAAAATTATTCAAGGATAATTTAATTAAGTACAATTTCTGATTTTGCAAGAACATATATTTAGAAAAAAACTTTCAAAATAATCATCGTAGAGTATTATTTACCAAAATCATGTTAACATTTAACAATTTGAATCTGAAATCAACTTTAACGATAAAACCAAAACCACTAGTAGTAAAAATTTTTCTACAAAAAATTTGGGGGAAAATATGAATTAAAATATTTCAATTTTATAATTGACTAATCAGAGCATTATGGAAATGATTATTCAGTTGCACTGTTCTATGTGTTCACAGCAACAATTGATAAAAATAAGCAAGCCTCTCTGTAGTAGGGAGTCCCTTGTGAAAACGCTGAAGAATGGATAACTGGGTTCTCAGGTAGCTCTATGTCTACTCTTGTAAGGAGCCTGCACATTGCTTTCCATAGTGACTTCACAGTTTGCACTTCCTGCAGTCATGGCTATGTGTTCCACTTTTCCATATCCACAAGAGCATTTTTTTCTCAGTAATTTTTGCACTTTCACTGGAGTAGAAAAAAATCCCGAGGTAGATTTTATTTATGCTTCCTTGATAGCTGTGGATACTGAACATCAAAGCAAATATTCTGTGCCATGTTTATGCTTTGGGACACTGTTTAATCACATTCTTCAATTTTAATTGGGTTTATCACTTGTTTTGTTCTTCGTACATTCTAGACTTCTCTCTGTCAAAAGTATGCTGTTACAGATTCTTTTGCCATTGTGTGACTACTTATACAATACATTTGAAGGGTAATTAGGGTCATTCAAATAAAAAGACAAAACATAATTATTATCTACCATATGTTGTTTAGAAAACATATTACAATATGGTTTAATATCAGCACAAACTTAGAAAATCCAGGTGTAAATATTTCTCCTTTACATTTAACATAGTTTTATAAACATTTCCCTTGTCCTTATTTGATGAGTTCCTTCAGTAGTTGGATGGCATTCCATATTACATGGACATGCCACAAATTGTACTTTCATTATGATTTCTATTACTTTACAGCTATCAAAGAAACACAAATACTGACTTTCTGTACATTTTTTGATGTCCTCTCAGCTAATATTTTATTTGGTGGTTTCAAATTCTTCTGAATATCTTGATTTGTTCTGCTCAAATGATGTATGAAAATATTAAACTTACATTCACCTTTAAATATGTACCATAATATAATACTGTATATTATAATTTCTAAAGATAAATTGAATTTTGTAGAATTTTTCTGGTATTTATTGTTCAAGTATTTCTTATATTATTTCGAATTTTTAATTAATCATGTAGCTTCAGGGCAGCATTTTATTCAGTCTCTTATACCTAAACACTACTGATTATTGTGTAAAAAAAAGCAAGCAGAAACTTAGAGCTGAGAAAATGACTTAGGTTGTACATTTCCTACCACACATAAACATGGTGTTATACATTCACATGGGTGACTCTCTGATGACAGTGAAAGGGGAGGGAACAAAGATCATTAGCCAGCCAGTTTACCCAGTGTATGGGTTCCAGCTTCAGTGTTATACACTGTCCATAACATAAGTGGAGAGGTATTGAGGAAAACACCTCAGACTGTCTTCTTTTCTATAAATACACATAAACATAAGCATATGCCCTCAGTATAAATACTCCCATATACAAACACAGATACTGATACAAACACACACACACACACACACACACACACACACACAATAGTAAATAAATTCCTGAAATTTGTGTTTCACTGTCCTGTCCTGGTGTGTTTGAAATATAAAACGAGGTTGCCAGTTTACACTGTGTTGGGAGGGTGCTCACTTTCATGTTTATCAGTGGCCTTTTTACCTGTATTTTCACATAATCGAAAGGAAATATTTCTAGGAGACTGTTTTATTCCAGCACTTGTCCCAGATGTGGATCTGCACTCATAATCCAAATGGTTTCTAAGGACTATTTCTGAATTCATCGAACTGGAGATTACACAGATCATATTAATTTTGAAAGGACATGTATTCTTTGTGTCTAGCACATAAAAAATGATTCAGAACAAAGAAATCTGAGCATGAATTCAGCTAACAATACAAGGGACAGATGATCCATCCATGTTGACACCAAGGCGACTGAGTCTGTGTCAGAACTGAATGTGATTGAACCCATCCAAAGGCAGCTTAGAGGATTTCCAAGAGTACAGCCAGCAGAAGCTCTGTATTATAGCATGGTAAGGAAAGCAAGAAGAGAAAGTGAAACAAACTCTGGAAAAATGTTCAGTGTTCCCTGGTGTCATCATTTATTCTAATCGGTTGACCATCTGCCCAATAGATACTCATTTTTTTCCCAGTGAATAAAGGTTATATTATTTGAATAAAGCATAGAACATCCTATATAGTAAATGACTATCAATACATACTTATTCATACTATAAATTAATATCACAGCAAAACATCTACAGCATTATGAATTACCAGAATGGAAAATCTGCAAAATAATAGTTCATGGAAAAATTGCCGATTGAGAAAGGGAATCTGTATTCAAGTTAGTCTTATAAACTATACAGAATCTATTTCTTTCCCCAGAAGCATATTCATGCTCATAAATGAAATTTATAAGTGAAAATTTTATAGTGAAAAAAATAATAATTTTACTCTGACATTAACAAAATCATAATCAATTTTGTGTAGAAAGGTAAATAAGACTCTGAAAAACAAATGCATATTTTCTCTTATTTCTTGTTAGTGTTGAATCTTTAATATGAGCACCTCATATGGAATATTTTTAAAAGTGAGGAAACCAGAATGTGCTGTGGCAAGTAGGTAAGAGACAGGAGATAGAATGAAAACAGTGGTATAAAGATTGTAAAGTGGCACAGGTGCTGGAGAAATGGCTCAGAGATTCAGAGAACTGATTGCTCTGTCAGAGGTCTTGAGTTCAATTCCCAACAACCGCATTATAACTCAGAACCATCTATAATGGGATCCGATACCCACTTCCGGTGTGTTTGAAGAGAGTGACAGTATGCACACATATGTAAAACAAATCCATAAATCTCTTAAAAGATTGTAAAGGGTTCATGGTACAAGAATTGTTAAATGATATGTGGAATGGGAAAGCATGACATAGGAGACAATCTGGGTAAGAATACTTAAAATAAAACATTTCAAAATGTTTTATGATACGCAACTATTGATAATACTTCCTAAAATATATCCATGCATTTATAAAGAGAGTTAAAAATAGTGTTATGGAGAGACAATGATCCTACTAGACACTGAAGGACAACAATCCAATTGCAGGAATGAACTACGTCTGCTGTAGTGGTTACCCACTGAGGTCCCATTTGACCTGTAATCATTGCCGGTTATTGCCAATGTTCTTGACCCCTCCAGAAGTTGGCAGGCCATTATTCTAGAAGATGGAACACACTTGAATCATAGAGCATGGAGAACTCAAGATGCTACTGACTGGGGAGTTTCATTATTATGTGCTGGCTTTCATTGTCTTAGAAGGTCCTTTTTATACAATCAGAGAGAAAAAGTATATTAATCCCACAGAGTACAAAAATAACTAGCCTGGCAAAATATGCTCAAAAGGATGATAGTCATCAATATCGTGGTACTAACCACATACATTATTAACACTTTTAAGTTCAGTTCCGCGAGGTGGAACCCATATGTAGCACTGCTGTCAGAGCAAAGAACCTTTGGCTAAACAGATCATAAGCCCTAGGGGAGAAGCTATTTTGTTAAGTGGGCACAGCATTAAGCTAACCTTTATGATTTATCAGTATACACAAAGATTTATGTACCCCTTCATCCTCACTATTTCTCTTCATCCACCTATTACCTACCTTCCTGCCTCCCAGCCCTGACATCCCTCTACATTGGGGGTGTCCAGCCTTGGCAGGACCAAGGGCTTCTCCTACGATTGGTGCCCAACAAGGCCATCCTCTGCTACATATGCAGTTGGAACCATGAGTCTGTCCATGTGTACTCTTTGGATGATCATTTAGTCCCTGGGAGCTTTGGTTGGTTGGTATTGTTCTTTCTTTGGGTTTGCAAACCCCCTGTGAGCATTTACCTCTGTATTTGCAATGCTCTGGCACAGTCCCTCGGGAGACAGCTATATCAGGCTCCTGTCAGCATGCATTGCTTGGCATAAGCAATATTGTCTGGGTTTGGTGGCTGTACATATAAAGTCTGGATACCCAGTTAGGGCAGGCTCTGAATGGCCATTCCTTCAGTCTTTGCTCCAAATTTCTCTTATGAATATTTTGGTTCCCCATTTAAGAAAGACTGAAGCATCCACACTTTGGTCATCCTTCTTCTTGAGCTTCATGTAGTCTGTGGATTGTTTTTTGGGTAATCTGAACTTTTGGGCTAATATCCACTTATCAATGAGTACTATACCATGTATGGTTTTTTTTTTTTTTTTTTTTTTTTTGGGTTTTGTTTTTCTTTTTCTGATTTTTTTTTTTTATTTTTTTCTGTTTTTTTTTTGTTTTTTTTTGTTTGTTTGTTTTTTGGTGATTGGGTTACCTCACTCAGGATAATATTTTCTAGTTCCATCCATTTGCCTATGGATTTCATGAAGTCATTATTTTTAATAGCTGAGTAGTATTTATTGTGTAGATATACAACATTGTCTGTATCCATTCCTCTCTTAAAGGACATCTGGGTTCTTTCCAGCTTTTGGGTATTAGAAATAAGGGTGCTATAAACATAGTGAAGCATTCGTCCTTCTTATATGTTGGAGCATCTTAAGGGTATATGCTGATGAGTAGTATAGCTGGGTCCTAAGGTAGTACTATGTCCAATAATTTTCTGAGGAAACTCCAGATTTATTTCCAGAGTGGTTGTACCGGTTTACAATCCCAAAAAAATGGAAGAGTGTTTTTCTTTCTCTACATCCTCACCAGCATCTGTTCTCACCTGAGTTTTTGATCTTAGCCATTCTGGCTGGTGTGAGGTGGAATCTTATGGTTGTTTAATTAACTACCTAATTAATTGATTTGTATTAATTTTATTATGTGTAAAGGTGTATATTCTGGGCATACTTGTGGTAGTCAGAGGGCAACTTGTAGAAGGAGTTGGTCTTTCCCTTCCAGCGTGTGAATCCTTGGGATCAAGTTAAGGTTTTCAGTCCTGTAAGTGTCGTTCCTACCTAGCTATTCTTTTCAGTCCCTATCAACTGTTAACTATATATATATATATATATATATATATCTTATATATATATCTTATATATATATATATATCTTATATATATATATCTTAAACAGTCCCTATAAACTGTTAATATATAAAATGTCCAACATTATACTGCAAGCCATAAAATAGCCATGTTTCAGGAAGACAGTACTCTGCACTAATTATTCAATCTGATTCCTTTACATGTGGAGCTTTGTTATTAGATGTAAAAGGATAGGGTTACCTGTAATTATATACTCTTCTCATATTTGAAATAAAATATGAGGGACTAATACATGCTAAAGACTAAAGTCAAGTTCAGTGCTTCAGAGTGCCTAATGCTCTTGTGTTCATATCAGGCAGCTCAGCAATAACTGTAACTGCAGCTACAATGCCATCTTCTGATCTGGTAGGGCATTACACACATTGAATACACATGCATATGCCACATATATGCATAAACAAATCTGTTTGGTCCTATTTTAATTGGCCTACAGAATGGCATTTATGCCACTAACAAGCAAAGAGATGTCTTTAGCCATTTTAAAATAAATTACGTACCTTCCAGCTTCCATTTTCACCTAAAGCTGGGGCTGTCCCACAGCCATCAGCACCAAAACCTGCCCACAGAAAGCTAGTTCCCCAGAAGCTCACTCACTCTTAAGATCACGGGCTTACAGGCTGATAGGCTCACAGACTCACAGGCCCACAGGACAAACAAGATACAGACAAAGACAGCAATAACAACTAATGTCAGAGATATACAGATGGCTAGAGGCAAGCACAAGAACCTAAGCAACAGAAACCAAGACTACTTGGAATCATCAGAACCCAGTTCTCCCACCACAGCAAATACTAGATAATGCAACACACCGGAAAAATAAGAATTGGATTTAAAATCACATCTCCTAATGGTTATAAGGACTTTAAGGAGGACATAAATAACTCTCTTAAAGAAATACAGGCCAACACAAGTGAACAAGTGGAAGACCTTATAGAGGAAACACAAAAACACCTTAAAGAATTATAGGAAAACACAACCAAACAGGTGAAGGAATTGAACAAAACAAACCAGGATCTAAAATGGAAATAGAAACAATGAACAAATCAAAAAGTGAGATAACCCTGGAGAAAGAAAACCTAGGATAGAGATCAAGTGTCATAGACACAAGCATCACCAATAGTATACAAGAGATAGAAGAGACAATCTCAGGGGCAAAAGATACTATAGAAAACATTGACAAAACAGTCAAAGAAAATGCAAAATGCAAAAAGGTCCTAACCTAAAACATCCAGGAAATCCAAGACACAATGAGAAGATCAAACCTAAGGATAATAGGTATAGAAGAGAATGAAAATTCCCAACATAAAGGGATGGTAATATCTTCAACAAAATTATAGAAGAAAACTTCCCTAACCTAAAGAAAGAGATGCACATGAACATACAAGAGACCTACAGAACTGCAGACTGGACCAGAAAAAAAGTTTTGTCCTGTCACAGAATAGTTAAAACATCAAATATACAAAGGAAAGAATGAATATTAAAGGCAATAAAAGAAAAAGGTAACATATAAAGGCAGACCAATCAGAATTACACCATACTTCTCACCAGAGACTATGAAAGCCAGAAGATCCTGAGCAGATGTCATACAGACTTCAAGAGAACACTAATGTCATCCCAGGCTACTCTATCCAGCAAAACTCTCAATTACCATAGATGAAGAATCCAAGATATTACATGAAAAAACCAAATTTGCACAATATCTTTCCACAAATCCAGCCCTACGAAGGATAATAGATGGAAAACTCTTGCACAAAGAGGGAAAGTACAGCCTAGAAAAAGAAAGAAAGCAATCTTGTTGCAACAAACCCAATAGAAGATAAAGCCACACAAACAATTTTACTTCTAACAACAAAAATAACAAGAAAGAACAATGAATATTCCTTAATATCTCTTAACATCAATGCATTTAATTCCCCCAATAAAAAGACATAGACTAACATATTGGATAAATATACAGGACCGTGCATTTTGCTGCATACAAGAAAAGCACTTCAGTGACAAAGACAGACACTACCTAAGAGTAAAAGTCTAGAAAACAATTTTCCAGGAAAATGGTTCCAAGAAAGATGCTGGAGTAGCCCATTCTTATATAGAATAAAATCAACATTTAATCAAAAGTTATCAAAAAGATAAGGGAGGAGACTTCATACGCATCACAGGAAAAATCTACCAAGATGAACTCTTAATTCTGAACATTTAAGATCCAAATACAGGGGTACCCACATTCATAAAAGAAACTTTACTAAAGCTCAAACATATATTGCACCTCACACAATAATAGTTGGAGACTTCAACACCACACTCTCATTAATGGACCAATCAGGGAAACAGAAATTAAACAAAAACACAGTGGAACTAACAGAAATTATGAACCAAATGGGTATAACAGATATCTGTCAAGGAAGAAATTATAGACTTTTTAGAATTTAATGATAATGTAGGCAAAACATACCTAAACTTATGGGCCACAATGAAAGCAGTGGTAAGAGGAACCCTACCTCTGAGTGCCTCCAAAAAGAAACAGGAGAGAACATACTCTAAGAGCTAGACAGCACACCTGAAAGCTCTACAACAAAAAGAAGCAAATACCCCCAAGCAAGAAATAATCAAACTCAGGGCTGAAATCAACCAAGTAGAAACAAAAAGAACTACACAAAGCTGGGTATTTCAAAAAATTAACAAGATAGGTAAACTCTTAGCCAGACTAACCAGAGGGCACAGAGAAAGTATCCAAATTAACAAAATTGTAAATGAAAAGGGAGACTTAACAACAGAAACTGAGGAAATTCAAAAATTGATCAGATCCTACTTCAAAAGCCTATACTCAACAAAACTTGAAAATCCAGAGGAAGTGGCCAATTTTCTAGACAGTTAACAAGTACCATATTTAAATCAGGATATGATGAACCTTCTAAACCATCCCATAACCCTTAAAGAAATAGAAAGTCATTTAAAGTCTCCCAACCAAAAACCAAACAAACAAATAAACAAAAACAAAAACAACAACAAAAAAAAACCCAAGGACCAGATGGTTTTAGTATAGCATTCTCTCAGAACTTCAAAGAAGATCTAATAACAAATCTAATAACAATACTGTACACGCAAAATAGAAATAGGAGTTACACTACACAATTTGTTCTTGAAGCCACAATTATACATAAACCACACAAAGACTCTACAAAGAAAACGGTTCAGACCAATTTCTCTCCTGAATATCGATACAAAAATACTCAGTAAAATTCTCGCAAACCGAATCTATATCACGTCAAAACGATCATCCATCATGATCAAGTAGGCTTCATCCCTGCTCTGCAGGGATGGTTCAATATACAGAAATCCATAAATGTAACCCACTATATAAACAAACTCAAAGGAAAAAAACCACATGATCATTTCATTAGATGCTGAGAAAGCATTTACAAAATCCAACACCTCTTCAGGATAAAAGTCTTGGAAAGATCAGGAATTCAAGGCCCATACCTACACATAGCAAAAGCAATATACAGCAAGTCTATGGCCAATATCAAACTAAATGGAGAGAAACTTGAAGCAATCCCGTAAAAATCACAGACTAGACAAAGCTGCCCACTCTCTCCCTACCTATTTAATAAAGTATTCAGAGTCCTAACCAGAGAACTCAGACAACAAAAGAGGTCAAAGGGATACAAATTGGAAAGGAAGAAGTCAAAATGTCACTAATTGCAGGTGAAATAGTAGTATACTTAATTGGCCCCAAAAATAGGACCAGAGAACTCCTTTAGCTAATAAACAACTTCAGCAAAGTGACTGGATATAAATTAACTCAAACAAATCAGTAGCCTTCCTCTAATCAAATGATAAACAGGCTGAGAAAGAAATTAAGGAAATGACTCCCTTCACAATAGTCACAAATAGTATAAAATATCTTAGTGTGACTCTCTCCAACCAAGTATGACAAGAACTTCAAGTGTTGAAGAAAGAAATTGAAGATCTCAGAAGATGGAAAGAGCTCTTGTGCTCACGGACTGGCAGGATTAATAACTAAAAATAGACATCTAGCCAAAAGCAATCTAGAGATTGAATTCAATCCCCATCAGAATTCTAACTCAATTTTTCATAAAGTTAGAAAGAGCAATTTGCAAATTCTTTTGGAATAACAGAAAAACCAGGATAGTGAAAACTATTCTCAATAATAAAAGAAATTATGGGGGAAATCACCATCCCTGACCTGCAGCTGTATTGCAGAGCAACAGTGATAAAAACTGTATGGTATTGATATAGAGAAATTGAGGTAGATTAAAGGAATAGAATTGAAGACCCAGAAATGTACCCACACACCTTTGGTCACTTGATCTTTGACAAAGGAGGTAAATCTATCAAATGGAAAAATAACAGCCTTTTAAAGAATTAGTGCTGGTTCAACTGGAGGTCAGTATGTAAAGGATTTCAAATTGACCCATTCAAAGCTCAAGTCCAAGTGGATCAAAGACCTCCACATTATGACAATGACTATGGCTATAGCAGCAGGGTGGTGGACTTCATGGCCTACATGACCTATAAAGAGTAAGAAACCCTGGACCACCCACCCCAGCCCAGCAAGGACACTGAGAGCAAGAGAAAGACCCTCAGTTGCTGAGGAGTTCCTGTCCCAACTCTATCCCCAACACTGAGCATCTCCCTCACAATTTCCATCACTGACCCCCATAATGACAGGAGGGGCCTAGGGAGCCCTCCCTACTCTCTTGAATACCATCAATAAAGTTCACTGCACCCTCCCCCCAAATAAAATTTAGTATGTTGTTAAAAAAAAAAAAGACCTCCACATAAAATCAGGTACACTGAAACTAATAGAAGAGAAAGTGGTGATGAGCCTCAATCACATAGGCACAGGGGATATTTTCCTGAACAGAACATCAATGGCTTATGCTCTAATATCAACAATCAACAAATGGGACCTCATAAAACTGCAAAGCTTTTGTAAGGCGAAGGACACTGTCAATAGAGAAATGGCAAACAACAGATTGGGAAAAAGTACTTTACCAATCCTACATCTGATAGAGGACTAATTTCTAATATATTCAAAACCTCATGAAGTTAGACTCCAGAAAATCAAGTAATCCTATTAAAAAAAAATGGCACACAGAGCTAAACAAAGAATTCTCAACTGAGGAATATCCAATGGCTAAGAAGCACCTAAACAAATGTTAACATCCTTAATCATCTGGGAAATGCAAATCAAAACAACCCTGAAATTCCACCTCACACCTGTCAATGACTAAGATCAAAACTCAGGTGACAGTAGATGCTGGAGAGGATGTGGAGAAATAGGAACATTTCTCTATTGTTGGTGAGATTACAAGGTGTAACAACCATTCTGGCCGTCAATCTGGCTGTTCCTCAGAAAATTGGACTACATGATGGTCAAGATATACTACTCCCGGGCATACACCCAGTAGATGCTCCAAAATGTAACAAGGACACATGCTTTACTGCATTCATAGCAGCCTTATTTATAATAGCCAGAAGCTGTAAAGAACCCAGATGTTCTTCAACAGAGGAATAAATATAGAAAATGTTCATTTACACAATGGTCTACTACTCAGCTTTTAAAAACAATGACTACATGAAATTCTTTTGCAAATAAATGCAATTGGAAAATATCATCCTTAGTGAGGTAACCCAGTCACAAAAGAACACAGATGGTACTCACTGATAATTGGGTATTAACCCAAATGCTTGAAATACCTAAAAAAAAAAGAACGCGGATCATATGAAATACATGAAGAAAGATGTCCAAAATGTGGATTCTTCAGTTCTTAGAAGGGAGAACAAAATACTCCTAGGAGGAAATACAGGGACAAAGATTGGAGCAGGGACTGAAGAAAAGGTAATCCAGAGACTGACCCACCTGGAGATCCAGCCGAAATACATACAGCTACTAAACCCAGACAATATCGCTGATGCCATAAGGACATGCTCACAGAAGCTTGATATGGATGTCTCCTGAGAGGCTCTGCCAGAATCTGAGGAACACAGATGAGGATGTTCGCAGCTAACCATCAGAAAGAGCACAGGGACACCTGTGGAGGAGGTAGAGAAAGATTTGGAGGAGCTGAACGGCTTTGCAACCCCACAGGAAGAAAAGGATATCAACCAACCAGACCCCACCTGAGCTCCAAGGGACTAAACCACCAAACAATGAGTACACATGGAGGGACAATTGACTCCAGCCACATATTTAGCAGAGGATGTCATTGTCCAAAATCATTAGAAGGAAAAGCTCTTGGTTCTGTGAGGTCTGCTTTCCCCAGTGTAGAGGAATGCCAAAGCTTTGAGTAGGAAATGGGTGGGTGGAGGTGGGAGCATCTTCATAGAAGCAGGAGGATTGGGAGGGAGCATATAAGAAAGGGGAAAGGGGGATAACATTTGAAATGGAAATACATAAAATATTCAAGAACATATTGCCACATTTATTATGAGGCCAAGCAGAAAACTTTAATGAGAAGCCAGTTTAAATCAGTTTGCATTTGGGCCAGTACAACTGAGTTGAAAAAGCCAGCTGTAGTTTATAAAGAACTAGAAAGGGTGAGTTTATTCTACAGAAAGTCTCATACCCTCAAACATTCTAGACCTAGATTAAATGAAATGGAGGATAGAAGATTCCAGGCCTCAGTCCAGAGATAGCTAGAAGAGAAAAATAAATGTCTGGGTTCAGCCAAATCTGTTTATTGTACAACTTGGATATGATTTTCATCTCATGATATCATCTGAGATAATAAAATTTACATTCATAAATGAATAAAAAATAAATTGCATGATGCACATATTTTCATGTATTAAACAATTTCCCAAATTATAAATATCTAGATATCATTTTGTTGTAAGTAATTCACAAATTTCTACAATTTCTCATTTCCCTTATGACATGGGAAGTCATGATATCTGCATTTGTAACATTTCTATGAAAATTTTTAATATTAAGAAGCAAGAAAGTTAATTTTCCTATATATGCATATCATAATATAGAACTGTCATTTGAATTTATAGGTTTTTTATAAGTAAAAGTGCTGATATAGTCTAATTGCTTTATATATGTTGGGTGAATATCCACGTAATTATTAATAACTGAAGGAAATTAAAATGCCTAGAAACCAAATATCCCGGACACGGAAGAAAATTCTTGTCCTGGATTACATAATCTCATATTTAATTAGTGTGCATCGTGTTAAAAACCAAAGTTTGGTATGGATGCATTTTGACTACTCTTGCTAACACAAAATTCCCTGGACATTTCTCTCCCTTAAGTCTACGGAAGGTGAAACTCATTGGCATTCAAAAATAACACGATCTCTAAGACTTTATATTACTTTCACTCTCTTCAGATCTTGGCTGGTTAGCCATGAAATTATGCTTGCTTTACGACTGTTTAATTCCAACTTATAATGAAAAGTGATTATAAGACAGCCAAAGGCTGATACAGTAAGTACCTCTCAGACCTGACTACTCTATAGAATTTATATTAAATTAGTTATAGCACACACCAGGGAAGCCCTCTTCCTTTTCAAGTCAGGATGACAGCTGTTTTTACAAATTCTACTTGAATTTTGCATCCACTCTGATTAGTAGTTTAGGCATTTGCATCTGGTAATGAATTAGTCTTAAAGAAAAATATGTCAGGTTTTTATGAGTTTGCTTGATTAAAATAGAATCTTTACTTAAAAACTCAAATCTTTAAAAATAAAACAAACATCTATAATATCTTGTTTTATTTAGAATGTTTAACTTTAGTAATAAGAAATGCTATGAACCAAGTAGACTGAGAGAGAAAATCAGAAACCTAACACAGAACAGTAAGCATTTAATTCAGCCAAAAATATTGATTTTGATTCTTATATGTCAAAAGACTACCTGGAGCTTTGAGTAATTACTTTGATACTTGACTGTGCTTTTTAATTCTCTGACTCATTATCTTCAGCAAAATTTTGAAACATGAGTTTTAGGGTTAAATTTCCTACAGCACATTCTCATGCTTCTGACACTTCCCCTTGGATCCTTCCAGTTGGATTGTTTATTTTCTATTCTTGGGTTTTTTGATGACTTCAAATTCTTACTAAATATCCCCCCAACATTGGAGAGGGGATATATCAGTTATTCTTCTAGTTCACTTGGAAAAATATTGAACTACTTAATGCAGCAAATAATTTATTGTGGCTCCCAGTATTTCTGTGTCTATGTAAGCAAGACATATCAAGACAGGGTAAGGTTAAGTTATTCAACTCATAGTGGCCAGGATGTGAAAAGAGACAAAGTATGAGGGAAGGAGAGAGGGGGGAGGTGATCTCTAACAGGCTTCTTCCTTTCCATTTCCTAGATATTCAGCATGTAGCAAAATACAATTAATGCAGATGAACTCTTCTCCCTTAGTTAATATCCTCAAGAAGAACCCTCATACACAAGCACAGTAATATGAACTGTTGGTGTCAATTTAGACAGCTTCCAGTACAGTCAAACTGGCCATCTGGATGTGTGAGCATCACTGTGTATAGATGGTGTGGATAGCATGAGACTTACTAGAGTAAATCCTCCAACTGCACACAATTGAACCAATAGTAAGTCTTCAAATTTCAGCACCCTAAGTACTGAATGATATCCCTGTCTTTTCCAACTCATTGGAAATACAAATATTAAAAGTCAGAGAGGATTTCTGATTATAACTTGATGACAGTTTTTTGCATTAAAATTCAATTATAAAACAAGATATTAGGGCTGGTTATGTAGTTGAGTTGTAGTGTTCATGTTCAGCATGCACTAGAACATGGCTCTAACTGTAATACATTACTAAGCTCAGTATTATTATTGATGCTGTTGCCATGACTACTCACTGTCCAGCCTCCTCCTTTTAGTTTCATACTTTAGACAGTACTTTCTTAACCATATTGCTCATGCTATATTTTGTTTCAGTTTAATCCCCAAATTGTTATTTTCTCTCGAAAATGATTTTAAAGTATTTTTGAAGCCTGTTACTCTTGAAAATTATAGTGACCTTAGGAAGAACAAAACAATGGAATGGGCATTTACATGAATATAAATAATAAACTATGTGCAGTTTACAAGCCATACAAAAATGACAAGGGTCATCAATTCTTCTGTTTCAAAGCATAAAATGATAACCATCTGGAGTTAGGGGGGAAAATTTCCCCTGCGATGTAATATTGAACAATAGGACAGGTGCTTTATGAAAGGTATTTTTTTCCTGGCCGTCCACTGAAGCATTCAGTGTAGGTCTTTATAAAATGGCAGTCTAATGGACCATTGATCTTTTCAGCTAATGCAATTTGTAGATTCTTGCTTTTACAGAAGTAATCAATACGAATCTCAAGCCTACATTGAAAAAAATAAAACCATACTACTGATTTACCAGAGGAACTATTTAGAAAACTGATAGGCTATAATGAGTAAGAAATGATTTTATAGTCACAAGAAAAGCAATAAAGGAATCATCATGTTGGGTATAAAGTGTACTTATAGTGAGAGCACTGGAAACAGTGTTACCTGTATGTAGTATCATCATTGAGAAAAGAAATGAAGAAACTGATACCAAAAAAAAAGCACCTATCAAGATTCCAACATGTCTAACATAACATTTTCCTTTTCCAAGGGAAAAATCAAAGATGTTATAAAAACCAAATGTAAAACATGAGGAGAACAATGCCTGGAAAACTTGTCAGGAAGGAACAGGGAAGAGCTCAATTAGAGGAAGAGGGAGGGACAGTATTTAACTGAATTCTAACATTTATTCACATATATAATTATACATAATATAATTATATATAATGAGTGAATTCTTATTATACTTTGTCTTTCTTTTCTGTTCAATGTAAAATAAAACACTGACTTTTGCTTCAAAACACACAGTGTCATTTTGTCAGGTCCATGGGACATTACGTTACTCTTGTCAGCTGATCAGGGATGTTAGTAGCGTTATAAGCCCATCTGAGAATTGGCCATTTCCCAGGATGGGCATGAGCAAAGCTGTATTACTTAGAACCCAGGTTATTCAACTTTGAAAGAATTATCTATAAAGTCTTGTCAGATTTTATGTGTTCTTTAAATTATCTAATAAAATTTGTACATGTAGAATTGGCAATAAATGTGGGAATGTCTTCTATCAAACTAGCCTCTTTTATCCAAGCTAGATTGTATTTGTGATTAAGTCACCTCTTAAAACTTCTTTCATCTAAAACAAGCACAACCTGTAGGACAAGTGACAGAACCACTGCCCAGACATAGAATTGCTCCTGTCCTTTATGCTTTCTCTGAACTGACAACTAGAGGGTGGCTTCTGTAGACTAAGTCCCAGATCCTCCTGACAAAACTCTCCTTCAGTTTAGCCTTTATTCGCTGCCTTTTGTAAATTTTTAGCAACTCAACCATTTCTCCACTAAATCATACCAAATGTCTGGGGAATGATAAATGTAAAGGGGCTAGGAATCAAAATTTTGCAGCATGAGTACAGAAAAGACACTGTTGCCTTTGTCTTTAAGACAGCTATTATTTTGTCTTAAACTGAAGGGCAGTTTAAATTCCGCAGAGCAAAGAGATGAAAACTTTGCAGTAAACTAAGTGATTTGGATCATTCTTTCCATATCCATTTGGTCCAAGCCTTTGCATGATAACTTCTTTATCATTTTACTAATTTTTTATAATCATGAGCAACTGATAGAAGACAAATTAGATGAATCTAGTCAAACTTTATGAGACAGGACACAAATCTAATTGTATAGAATTATATGTAATAAGTACTATTTGTCACATCAATGAGAATAGTATATAGTGCATCAGACAAATATAAAGGGTGTAATGAATGATTCATAGCCTAAGTTCTACCATGAAGACCATTTTGTAAAAGATATTTAAATATAGTTGGTGATTTCATGTTTTTGAATAATTAATAGTTTGTCGTATCCTTTGCTTCGATATAAAGTTTACCATCTCCATTAATAAACTCATTGACTTAGCTCCTAACAGTTGATGTTTTACTTTTTCTAAAGTTATCAGATTTTAGCTCAAAGATTTGTGGAATTTTTTTGGTATTATTATTTTCTCTTAGAATATCTAAGAATTGGACTAAATAAACTTCTTTAAGGAAAAGAGTTCATAACACTTAGATATAAAATTGTTTCTAAATTAAATTGTCTAGATAACTTCTCATGCAATAAAATTTGGCTCATTGAATAAAATGTTTGTCAATAAATCATGAAGACTTGAATATGCTTTACTTCAACCCATGCAAAGTTGGATATAGCAGTATGCTTTGAAATAATTCCCTGGACATAATTCCCTGAAGACTTGAAGTATACCATCCTTAGTGGTCAACAAAGGTTGAAAGATGACCAAGGAATTAACAACAAGAACGTCTGTCTTTTTTTTAAACTTTTTATTAGATATATTACTTTATTAACGTTTCAAATGTTATTCACTTTTCCAGTTTCCTGTCCATAAGCCCCCTTCCACTCCCATAACCCTCCCCCATATGGGTATTACTCCATACATCCCCTTACTGTCCCCCCATATTCCCCTGCACTGGGGGTCTAACCTTGGCAGGACCAAGAACTTCCCCTTCCACCGGTGCCCCAACAAGGCTGTTCTCTGCTACATATGCAGTTGGAGCCCTGGGTCAGTCCATGTATAGTCTTTCGATAGTGGTTTAGTCCCTGGAAGTTCTGGTTGGTTGGCATTGTTGTTTTTATGGGGTTGCAAGCTCCTTCAACTCTTTCAATCCTTCCTCCAATTCTCCCCAAGGGAGTCCTGTTCTCAATTCAGTGGTTTGCTGCTAGCATTGACCTCTGTATTGGACATTCTCTGGATGTGTCTCTCAGGAGAGATCTATATTCGGTCCCTTTCAGCGTGCATTTTTTAGCTTCATCAATCTTCTCTAGTTTTGGTGACTGTATATATATGGGCCACATGTGGGTTAGGCTCTGAATGGCTATTCCTTGAATCGCTGCTCTAAACTTTGCTTCCATATCCCCTCCTATGGTTATTTTTCCCCTTTTAAGAAGGAGGGACGGGGTGGGGATTTAGCTCAGCGGTAGAGCGCTTGCCCTGAAAGCGCAAGGCCCTGGGTTCGGTCCCCAGCTCCAAAAAAAAAAAAAAGAGGAAAAAAGAAGGAGTGGGAGCATCAACGTTTTGGTCATCTTTCTTGAGCTTCCTGTGGTCTGTGGATTGCATCTTGGGTAATTTGAGGTTTGTGGCTAATATCCACTTATCAATGAATGCATACCAAGTGTGTTTTTCTGTGATTGAGTAACCTCACTCAAAATGATATTTTCTAGTCCCATTCATTTGCCTAAGAATTTTGTGAAGTCATTTTTAAGAGCTTTGTAGTATTCCACTGTGTAAATGTACCATATTTTCGGTATCCATTCTTCAGTTGATGGACATCTAGGTTGTTTCCAGCTTCTTCCTATTATAAACAAGGCAGTTCTTCTAAATATATACCAGTTGGCATTTCATCACCTAAAGCATGGTGTGTGTGTGTGTGTGTGTGTGTGTGTGTGTGTGTGGTGTGTGTGTGCGTGTTATAGAATTCTTAATATCTTTTCAATAAAAATGAAAGTTATATATGGACTTTGAGGAGCAAAGAAAATGACTCTTCTAACAGATGTTCTATATTATGAGATCTGGGTATAAAATCATGGCAGTGTAGAAAAATGAGGCAAGGAAACTTCTAAATCATTCTTTAATTCTAGAGATTGACTAGGGATAAAAATGTGAAATACGTGTGATACAGAAACCTCACAGAATAAATCTCACCAATTGTTGAGCTGTGTTTAATTTTATGGTTCACAAACAAGCAGAGATAGTAAAGCTGCAGTACTTCATGAAGTGAATTTAAAGGATGTTTTCTGATAATTGAATGGCAGGGAGAAAAGGACTTGGACATTACTACTCACAATTAAGTGGATATTATCCATACGGTACAGAATAAACATGCTAAAATCCACAGACCCAAAGAAGCTAAGTAAAAAAGAGCTTAAATCTCACTGAGAAGGAGAAATAAAACAGACATTAGGGAATGGCCAACCAATTACTGGGCCAGTTTGAGAGACATGACATGATACAGAGTCCATTCCTGACACTATTAACGATAATCTGCTATACTAGGGCAACTGTTGTCTGAGAGGCTTAATCCAACAACTGATGGAAACAGATGCAGACACCCATAGCCAAACAGTAGGTAGATCTTTGGGAATACTATGGAAGAGAGGGAAGGACTGAAGGAATCGGAAAAGTCAAGGAAACATACAAAATCAATTAACTTGCACCTATAGGCTGCCCACAGAAACTGAACCGCCAAACCAAGAGCATCCGTGGGATTGAGCAAGTTCCTCTGCACATATGTAACATTTGTGCAGTTAAGTGTTTATGTGGAATTCCTAACAGACTGAGCAGGGGCTGGCACTGACTGTGTTTACCTGCCTTTGAATCCCTTTCATCTAACTGGGTTGCCTTTTCTGGCCACAATAGGAAAAGATGCACTTAGTCCTACTACAACTTGATATGCCAAGGAGGGTCAATATCTATGGGAGGCCTCACCTCCTCAGAAGGGAGAGGAAGGGAGGATGGGGACAAGGAGAAGTTACAGGGAGGGACTGGTAGGAGAGGAGGGAAGAGAAGCTGTGATTGAGATGTCAAGTAAATAAATTAATTAATAAAAATAAAAACCTTGTGTATCATAATAAAAATAATTTGTGACATTACAATTCCAAACAGAAATGTATATTAGAATTATTTTTTTAATCTTAGTATTCTAATAAAAGTAAGTTCTCTTGTGACACCATTCTAAAACTGAGTTTGACACAGGTGATTTAAGAGATAAATAATGTGTTCATAATGCACTTGGAAACACTAGGCTCAAAATATGCAAAAAAAACCCCACTATATTTGAGACTTTATGGAGTCCATTAATAGCATTGACTTTATGTAACCTTTTATGTACAATTGTATTTAGCACATTCTAAAGCATTAATATGTAGAACTGGTCAATATTTTGAAACAAAATTTACTGTTAACATTATTCATACCACCTAATAATGTAAGCAAATAAAATTACTAATAATTAGTCATTGTGTCATTATTGAAATCATTTGTTATCAACATGTATGTTGGGAGGCTTATATAGTTATCACAGAAAATAGTGCCATTATTAAAAAGCACCCACTTTTCTTGTATTGGCTATAAAACCCCTTAGTTCAGCAATTTAAAATAAGCTGATGTTGCTTTTTAGGTAGCATTTGTGATTTTTCTGGTTGACCTCCTCACAATTGCAAAACCAATACAGTATTTGGAAGTTACAGGAATTGAATGCTCTCCCTTTTATTCTTGTGTCAATATGAGAAGAAACATTTATGTGTCTGATGGTTAGTTCCAAAATTCATACTCTGCTCTTGTTTCCTAGGGATTGTATAGAAACCTTAAGGAACGTTTGAAGTATTTTACAAAGCTTTTTCAATTTGATTTATATTTAAAGCTTAATAATATGAAAATTGGTGGTAGAATTCTTGATGTTTCCTATAGTATATTTATTGTAAAACATGTGATACTTATTGTATGTAATGGTATGCATTGCATTATTTCTTGTGATATTTATGCAATTAAATTTATGGTTTCCCATAAGATCTCATTTTTACAAAGCATGTAAGGTTTGAAAAATATACCCCTTTGTTGTTGTAAAATAATAAAAATAAAAAAGTATGGTTGTCTTTTACCCGCTAGGTCCAGCACTGCGGTACCAGCAAGATATCTGCTAGATATTTTGGCGAAAACACATCCTGGCCGCACACTTTCCTACACTCAAACCCTCACATAAAAGAACACACAACACATTAACCTTTGACCCAATTGATAAGATATAATTGCCCACTTAAACATACAAAGCCCGGTACTGTCCATCCCTTAGGAACATTGATAACAACCTGTAAATACACAGAGCAGAATCTTAACATCACCTGCCATGGCTTCTCCCCTCTCTCCCTCTCCTCCGTCCTGTCTCTTCCTCTCTCTCCTAGTGTCCTCCTCCTCCTTCAAACTTCTCTTCCGCCCATCCTTTCTTCTCCTCCAATGACAGGCTTCCTTCTATCCTGTACCTGCCCCTCACCTGTACTTTAAAAATTCAATGGGGAGGTGGTTCTGGTGAAGTCATTTGACTTCTAAGTAGGAGACTAGGTAGCTGTCCTTGGGGCAGTGGAATTAGCATCAAAATACAGATAACTTCAGGGCAAACCACAACATTTCCCCCTTTTTGTCCAGTTAAAAAGCCTTTTCACTTATATATAATTTGAGTACAATTATTACCATTCTACAAATTATAAAGCCTATGATATTCTCAACACCCAGTCCATCACTATATCAGTTAAACAGAACATTTAGTTATCGCTTCCAACTTAAGAAAGGCTTAAACTCTGTATTATATCTTGCATAGCTTGTATACTATCTGATAACTATCCAATAAAATATGTATATTCAGAGTTATACAGCCTGATAGGCTATGAGACTATAATCAGTCTTCAACCCCGTCAGAAATCTGGGAATGACCAAATATTTATACACATAGGAAGCCTAACACAGCTTCCAGAACTGAGAGGTTGTAGAGACAAATCTCCACTAGCACAGTCCCCTGTTAGCAACATGTGAGCACAAGTCTTCAGCCTTCTGGCCCAAAATCAACTGACAGATCCTTGAAATGCAGATTTTGAAGGGCTGATCACCCTGTCTTGGCAGGGTTTATCAGTCAACTATTCTGCTTAATTTGTCCTTTTCTGGACAGTATTAGTATGCAGATGAAACAGGCAGTTTTGTCCAGTGACTGCCTAGCCACAAAGTATTGCCTCACCTGGAGGTAGAGATGTTCAAATTCTTCGTTAAATCCACCAAAGGGGAACTGTTAGGAGTTATTTATCTCAACAAAAGATAAATAACTTTAAATCTCAAATTTTGTGGATTTCTGACGTTTTTGAAAACCATCTATCTATATAAGACAATCTGTACTGTTGTCTCCATATCCTAAATTTTATCTTGAAAGTACTCTCACAAACTCAGAGCCATGATTTTGCTATTTGAACCTTAACTCACAGGTGTAATCAACTTAGAAGTTTGAAATGACAACAATAGAAGGACTGGCTCTAAACCTTGTACTTTAAAACTTTTTTGACAAATAAATTCTATAACAAAACAATGATTTAAGCTTAGTTACCAAATGAGATTATGACTGTACAATTCAATCTAGCTAATTCCTCCCTGTTAAATTACAACATTTCTAAATTCCTCATAAAAACAACTTTAAAATAACCACTTTTAGCCCTCCCAAAGTCCAGGGAAATGGGGCGACGACTCCTCCATAACTCTTCAAGCTGTACATGGGCGTTGGGATATCCTTAGGGGTAGGGGGTAGGAAGAATGAAGCAAATGCTGTAGCTGATGTGTCCTGACTGGACCCAACTGAAAGTCCTTGAGACCAGGAATCCAAGTAGGCACACTCTGTAAAATACAACTCTCAAGACAAAAGTTTAGAATTGAGATACCTTTTTGTTTGATTCTCCTGAATAAATTTTCAGGCAGTCTACTTCTATCAAATTTGATCAGTATTACTCTGTGAAGTTTCCAGAGCCTAATCACACTTTTTAAAAACACAAAGACAAAATCTTTCTCCCAAAATACTGTGTTCCTTAGTCTGAAACCAGAAAAGCTTGTATCTTACACTCTCTTTATGGTAATAATATAACCATTAAATCAAAGTCACACCCATCATGAAGACTAAACAATTTTTTAAAAAGGAAGTAAGCTAAACAATGAGTCTGATAGGCTTTTGTACTCTAGGATATCAGGAAATTAACCCAAAATTCCCGTGGAGTCCACGTTAAGAGAATTCGAGCTTCCTGTTGTGGTAAATATCAAAAGGAACCACAAACCCTTGCTAGCCGGCATCAACGAGCCATATGGCCTTTAGTGGGATAATTCATAAAACAAACCAAATACCTTTTATCAATTCCAGTATCAATAAGCAACACATCAAACCAGGACTTTAGCCCAAAATATGTCAATCTGTCAAACTCTCTACCCGGAGCCACAGATTTTTATTGAACCATAATAACTTCTATAATGTATGCCTGCATTCACTCTCCCTGGTGTTACAGACATTTATCACAACTCTCTACTTGAAGTTAGTGACCAATTTTTCCCTAAGTTCCGAACCATAGATGAAAATCCCCAAATGATTCCACCACATGATTCGGGTAATCTCTGTACTCTCCTTAAAACAAACTTAAACACCTTCTATCAATTCTAAAACTTACAAACAAAGAACTTAAAACTCAGGACTTTAGCCCAAAATATATCCATGGCTTCTACCATCCATCCCTTAGGAACATTGATAACAACCTGTAAATACACAGAGCAGAATCTTAACATCACCTGCCATGGCTTCTCCCCTCTCTCCCTCTCCTCCGTCCTGTCTCTTCCTCTCTCTCTAGTGTCCCTCCTCCTCCTTCAAACTTCTCCCATCCTTCTTCTCCTCCAATGCTCCATCCTTTCTTCTCAATGGGAGGTGTGGTTCCAACTTCTAAGACAGGCTTCCTTCATCCAAAAATACAGATAACTTCAGGGCAAACCACAACACTCCTTACTATCACTGTAGAAAAAAAAATTGGAAACAGTTATTGGTAATCATAAATGGATTAACACAGAGTTTATTCTAATAGAAGGGCTTCTAACATCCATATCTCTGTGTCTATGGTCATACTTTTATACAAACAAACCTATGTGATAAAGAATAGAAAATATAGAGATTTTACAAGCCTGTTATTGACACAGTCTAATAATAATATTTGAAAATTTGTGAGTAACAAGCTTACTAGTATAAAAGTGTCATTAGACAAAGAAGACATTTATATTAAATTGTTTCTAAAAATTGTTAAAAATGTAATATAGAAGAATGCAGATGGAATTACAAAGCTTAAGTCCATCAAAACCTCCACATCAAACCAGATAAACTAATCAGGGAAGCAAACCACAAAAAATTTCAACAAAACACCAATGGTTTACTAAGATCAAGAATCTGTAAAAAAAAATGGGAAAAACGGCAAATCAACAGTTGGGAAAAGATTGGATAGAGGCCTTAATCATCAAGGATTAAAAAAGGGGTTTATTCTAAATGCGAGGCTGAGAAACACCTAAAAAGAAATGTTCTTTTAGTCATCACATCCAACCCTAGATTTCCCTCACACCAGTGAGAATGGCTAAGACAAAAACTCAGGTGACAGCAAATGCTGGCGAGGATCTTTATACAAACAAACCTATGGGGGTTCCTCAGAAAATTGGAAAGCCTGAATACCTCTAGTATATACCCAAAAAGATGCCCAACATATAAAATCCATATGTTCATAGCTTTATTTTAATAGCCAGAAGCTGGAAAAGAACCCCTTCAACAGAGGAATTACAGGAAATGTGGTATACACAATGGAATATTATCAGCTATCAATGACTATATATTTGAAAATGTTTGAGTGAGTTCACAAAAGACTTATGCACTCATTGTATAAAAGTGTCAGTTAGAACAAATGAAACTCAAGCATTTAAAATTGATACTTCTTCTTTAAAATTGTTAAAACAGAGACTGAAAAAACACCCATTCAGAGCCTGCCCCATGTGGCCCATACATAGACAAGATGGATGACAAAATGCATGAAAATATCCCGACATTATTCTCCTGATTTGCCAGCAGCAAAACCACTGAACTGAGAGAATAGGACCCCTAAGAAATCAGAGAAAGAACTGGAAGAGCTTGAAGGGGCTCCCCATATATACAACCAGAGCTATATACCTAAAGACATATACTACCCCTGGATATCATAGGTACAATGATATAGTATACACCAGTGGAAGGGGAAGCCCTGGGTCCTGCTACACGTGAACTGCTTGTTGGGGGAGGGGCACACATACACCCACAAGAAGTGAGGGGGAGGGGATGTTTGCAAAGGAAAGGAATAACACATATAATACATTTATCTTCATTTGTTTTCTGACTATATATTATATGCATATATACCATATACATAATACAGATACAATGTTTGAATAGATAAAGATAATATAGATTAGATATAGATATAATCGTAGCTTGTAAAAAAAATATCTGGCAAGTTAAAGCTTTTTCTTTTACTTTCTTTGAATTTCCATGTTCTAAAACCCACATTTAACACCCTCTTTCTTCACATGTTACAGAAGAGTAGTTAAGCAATGTCTTTACAATATAAATCCAGGAGGTAGTGTTACATGAATGGAGTAGTGTGATGTGTAGGCACCTAATTGATGTCTTCATGAACAAAGTACTGTTCTGGAAAATGAGGACTGGTTTAAAGCTAGGGTCTTGGCATTCAGTATTGCTCAAAGATTCTGAAATTAAGGAAGCAAGTCATTCCCCAACCAAAGCCCATCCGTTCTTACCCAAGAGCTGCTCCTGAAGCAACTGGGATGTGTGCTATATTCACCTGCTTTACACTGGTTCCATTTATGATCCTTCAACCAGAAATCCCTTAAGCTGTTAACAGAAGCAGACATGGGTGGCACAGGAAGAGTAAGAGGAAGGCATTGATAGCACTTCCTAAACTTACAATGGTCAGTTGTTTAATATTTTCCACTTTGAATTACAAATATGAAAATCATTTTTCTATGCTGTTTTGTCATGATGAGGCTCAACACAGAAATCTGTTGTTCAAATTATTGGAAAGATGTTAGCCTGGACTGAAGGCCCTCATGATGCCTGGCTTAAGATTTAGTTCTCTCCTGTGTAAGTGCCATCATGAAGTTATCTATTGAAGGAGGCACTACTTCAAACACTATTATGAGAGAAAGCCTAGCATGCACTTTTTCTGAGCTATATTGCTTCTTTGTATTGCCTTTCTACTTACCTATAGAGTTCTACAACTGCCAATAGTGGTCATCAACTCTGATATCATTTTAAAACGAGTGTTGTGTGTAGGGGAATTTTCCCTAATTATTTGATTGGCTAATAAAGAAAGAAGCCAATCTCAAGGCAAAGATGACGAGGTGAAATTTCCGGGTCCAAGAGAGCAAGACGGGACTTGAGAGAAAGGAACAATCCCTTTTTGCCCGTGAGGTGGACAATGAGAGGTGTGCAGGATGTAGGCCGGAAATTATCAGACCCGGTGGCGGGAAGAATTTTCTACATAGAATAGATGATGAGTTTAGGATAATAGATTCCACGCCCGGCACTTGTGTCATTCTGGTTGATTTTAAAATTAAGATTGTCTGGCGTTTTCCATTCCTGACGATTCAGGTGGTAGTTTGGCGGAGCTGAGACAGATGGGGAGGACACTGGAACAGCTGGCCTCAGGTAGGCCGGCAATAGAGCATTTGTTGGAGAGGTGTTGACTTGGAGAAAAAGGTGGGCAGTGGTCATGGTCTTGGGCCGTTGCACTGGGCTAGAAACAGAAGACTGGAGTGGCTTGGCACCAAGCTAGCTGTAGAGACTTGGGCAAGGCCGCACCTGCTGGAACCTAGCCAGATTTACTGGGGATTTATAAAATTACACGCTACAGATGTTTCTACCCAAGTGTAAAGGAAATGATGTACCACTGTACATATTAATTATGAATCCTTTCCTTTAACATCATCTGCATTCACCTAAACGAGTCTGCATGGAAATTATGTATTAGTTCACACACACATCTATTTGTTTATGTCTCTATTTGTACTGAAACACAATTTCTGAATTAAAGGACTTCATTAACACATTTATAGTATCAGGACACAATATAAAATCATGCTTGGAGTTAATGGGTATCTGAGGTAATAAATATTTGTAGGAGGATCAGATGTTACACAATTGAAATTATTCCCAACTAATTCTACTATTTAATGGTATAAGAGACTATCTAGAGTAAACTTGACAGGTCATCCTCAGATCTCTGACACTCACTATTAGCATCAAGGAGGTTAACACCACACTAACTATTTCTACACACATTTGTACAGACTATTTGGCAGAAGTAGAACTTTGGTGGACTCAGTTTTCTCTATTTTCTTAACATATATAAAATACCATCTTCTTAAGATAGCATATTTCATCGTGATGAAAACACAAAATATGGCAGTTTTTCATCTCAAGATGGTAAGTTGCTAGTTGTTTATGCCAGTTGTCTTCAGTGGTTTTTACTATATTTAGTTAAGGAGAAAAGAAAGGGCTATAGCCAAGAAAATCCAGAGTAGCTCTCCTATGTTTCAGTATTAGGCTCAGCCTCCATGTAGCTGAACTCCCAATGCACTCTGCTTCCCTTCTGCTGAGAGGTACGTACTGGCAGAGACAAGCTCTTTAGTCTCTTTTCTTGATACATCACCTTCTGTTAGTTGTACCCTTCAACAGCACAGATAGACTCTAGTTCTAGTAAGATAAATTAATACATCTCTAGTCTTCATTAACGTACATGTTTGTATGCAGTAGTCTAAGCTTTATTTTTATCGTTTATATAATCTCAGTTTTTAAAACTGTAATTTTAATCATAGGTAGCAGTGTGTACTAAAATGCTGGCTCTTGGGCAACATAAGAAGTTTTACTGCAAGTACAGGCTGATTTTTATAGCCAGTTCAAGTCAGTTAGGACTGAGAAAGAAGAGGATTTCCCATAAAAATATACCTTTTGAATATATTTCAGATTTGTGAATTATTGGGAAATCCATTTTGTTATTCTATTAATGTGCACACACACATGCACACATGCTTGCGTATACACATATAAGCAACACAATATGGAGTGTTGATTCTTAAGCTGAAGCATCAACATAGTCATTGCAGTGCAGTAGCATGCCCACACCCAGCAACTGATTCTTTCCTCTAAAATGTCAGCTTGAAAGCTTCTGTTAGGGAGACTGGAGAAAGTGAAGTCGTTTTGCTAATGCACTTGGCTCTAGCCTTCATACTGTATTTTATAAACTTCATACTCTCTGGTGCAGCTTCTTTGCATGGGTGCTAACCCTGGGTTTTGCTATCAAGCTAATTAAAGCTTGACTCATGCAGGTCTCTGCTATATCTACTGAGTTAAACACTACATTGTTCTTTCACAGCTTGCTTTTATACACCTGAAATATTAGTCATTTTTCTTAAGATTACTTATGCAATGAGTAATATAGTACACATGCAGCACTTAGCACAATATCGGATTTTGAATTTGCTCTTAGGAAATATCCACTGTCGCCACTGATATTCAAATGATTCTAGGTCAACTTCCCTTGCTAGAAATCCAGTCCTGCAATGCATCAACATTACCTGCGATTGTCATTTTGAAATGAGGAACAAACTTTACTTGTGTCACTATTGTCTTTCCAGGTGATGTAAAACTATAGTATCCAGAGTTTAAAGACAATATTGTATTCTGCAAAATAAGATGCTTTATTGATTCTGCCACACATAGGATAAATCATTCTGTAATGCTTTTCTAAAAATTTGTGATAAGCCACAGCCCATTACAGAACAGATTAATTGAAAATGTAAAATGATGGGGAAAGTATACATAAATACAGTAGACATATTACATAATTTAAACTCATAATATCTTTCCAAGTAGGGAAAGCATGAGTTCTCCCATTGATTCAAACTAAAGTACAAACATTACACTTTTGCATTCACTAGGAATTTGAGTTTCTAGAATATTCAATACTGTTTGGTGCTAAATGTGTCTATAGAATAATCGTCTATTTTTTTTTTTAATTGAATTCTTTGCTACACAGTCTTGTGTTAAGTCAAGATAATGGCAAAGATTTGTTTACCCTCCTCTGGTCTTGCTACCACTTCTCTAATATATTCCAATAACATGACTTAAATATAGAACATACAGCCATTATTCCCCCTTATGATTTCTGGGGAGGTGAGGGCCTTCTCCCTCTAATTACGTGTGTATTCTCAGAAATTTCAATCACATCTATCAAGAAAATACGTTTTCTTCTAATTTTTGAGTAACTGGGTAAGCTAATGAAACAATGCCTCGACATGCTAATGGGGAGCAAATGCAGGCTCTGCTTATAAAGGTGATGAAGAATGTATTCTTCAGCTGATCTAATACCAAGAGTTGAATGATTTCCCATGTGCTTTCTAAGTGCTTGCATTGACTCTCCAATAATTATTGGGGCAATCTTTAGGAAAGAGGCTTAAAGAAAGAAATTCAATCCCTCCAACTTTGTAATAACATCCATATATGTGCATTGGAATCACTTAAAGAAATACTCAGCATCTTTAGTCATTAGAAAAATGCAAATTCAAACAACTCTGAGATTCTTACATCAATCAGAAAGGCTAAGATAAAAACTCAGCCTTTCTGAAGTGTGTAAGATCGTGGAAAGTGTGTGTAAAGTATGCAGAGCAAGAGGAACACTACTACATTGCTGGTGGAAATACAAATTTGTACAAACACTTTGGAAAATGGTTTGGCAATCTTTCAGAGAATCAGAAATAGTTCTATCCCAGGATACAGATATATGACTCCTGGACATACACCCCAAAATGCCCCATAAGGATACTTGCTGAATTATATTCATAGCTTATGTCTCTCAAGTGAAGAATGAATACAGACAATGTGGTTCATATACACATGGAAATACTATTCATTCTGAGTAAGGTAAACTGCACCCAGAATAAAAAACATATGCTATGTATTCAGTTATAAGCGGACGTTTGCTATAAAGTACAGCATTACTATACATCAACCCACAGACCCAAAGAAACTGGTTAATACTTAGGGCCCAAGAGAAGAGGTATGAAACTCCCTTCTCACAAGGGGAAAAATAGACATCAAAGTAAATGGTAAAAAGGTAAATGGAGAGGGAAAACCGGGTGGAAGATGGGGTAAGGTGGAGAAGAGGGATGGAGATCAGGTATGGGGAGGGGGATGAGAGAGGGCTGGGAGTGAGAATGAAAATTAGTGGTGGGGATCACTAGGACTTGCTGAGACCTGCAAAAGAGGAGGCTATAGGAACTCTATTGCGGTAAACCTATCTGAGATTCCTAAAACGGGGGAATACAGGGACTGAAGTTCCAATGTCCTTTAGCCACACATGACTTCCAGTAGAGAAAGGGGGATATGAACTGACCCACAAAATTTTCACCCTAACATTTGTCCTGCCTAAAAGATATGGAGTATTAAAGATTAGGAAAGACTGAGGGATCAGCAAACCAATAACTGGCCCAACATGAGACACATCCCACGTGAGAGAGTCAACTTCTGATACTATTAATGATACTCTGCTATGCTTGCAGACAGGAGCCTAGCATTACTGTCTCCTTCAAGACTTCATTTAACAGCAGATGAAAACACATTCAGAGTCTACCGGCCAAGCATCAGGCTGTCAGGTGGAGTTCTGGGAATTTTGTGAAAGAGAGGAAGATAGAATTGAGCCAGACTGAGGGATCAAGGACAGTATAAGAAGACCTCCAGAGTCAACTAACCTGGTCCCAGGGGGGCACAGAGACTCAATCAGCAACTAAACAGCCTACAAAGGCTAAATCTAGAGTCCCTAGATATCTGTAGCAGAAGTGCAGCTTGGTCTTCATGTGAGTCCCTTAACAATTGGATTTGTGTCTGTCTCTGACTCTGTTGCCTGCCATTGAATCCCTTTTTCCTAACTGAATTGTCTATTTGGGTCTCAGCGGAGGATGTGCTTAGTCCTGGTGGAAATAGATATCCCAGGGTGGAGTGGTACCCAAGGCTACCCATTCTCTGAGGAAAACAGGAAGGTTAATTTGGGGGGATTTGTAAGGGTGGGACTGTGAGGAGAAAAGGGAGAGTACAGCAATCCAGATATAAAATGCATTTGAAAAATTATTTATTGGCAAAAAAGAAAACTTGAATTCATACTCAGGAATCAAATGATGGACAGAGAGCACTGACTTCTATGCACACTTCCTACACCTATGTACGTACACAAAAATGCACACACACACATGTGTACATGTAAACGCATGAATAGCACAATAATATTAATAGAAAATAAATAAACATAATGGAATTTTAAAAATAATATGTACACAATGGAATTGTTAAATGGATACATTTTAGATGTCTTGTAAAATGATGAAGAAACAGTTCTATAAATGCTAAGCGGTTCCTCCCCCCTCTCTCAGGCTGGCCCTGATTTACATCATAGGATTCTCTACTCTGTGGTGTCTACCTCACCCAGAGGTGTGATATATTAAAAATAGTCATTGTTCTCTATGTGTGTTATTTTTTAAAAAAGATTTATTTATTTACTTTATATGAGTACACTGTAGCTGTCTTCAGACACACCAGATGAGGGCATCAGATCTCATTACAGATGGTTGTGAGCCACCATGTGGTTGTGGGATTTGAACTCAGGACCTCTGTAAGAGCAGTCAGTGCTCTTAACTGCTGAGCCATCTCTCCAGCCCTCTCTATATGTTGTTATGCAGTCAAGTTAACAAGTTATACTATGGTTTAAACCGAATATATTCTAGTATTATGAAACTAAACAACGTTGGTAATTGAATAAAAAAAGATTAAATAAAATAATGAATTTCATGCTTGAAATGGAACATCAGATGCTATAATCAATGTAATTGAACATCTAGATTGAAAAATTCCCCATTTAGGTAATTCTGCATAGAGTTGAAGTCTATGTAATATGACAAGCTACCGGCTGGTTCTTAATTATGAAGCATATTTAAGTCAGCTTTCAATCTCACTCTAATGGCCATAACCTCCAATGTGCAAATCTTAGAGAGGAAAATCATCATATTAATCATTTTGAAAAATGCAAACTTACTGAGATAAGACAATTATCCGCATACCACATTCAAGACAATAAATGAATATGGCACTATATTTAGAATTACTTGTACTGTTCTTTTTTCTAAGATAGTATATTAGGTTGTAAAAAATGCTCACCAAACTTAATCCTTAAAATCAGGAAATAATAATGTATATTGCCAGTGTATACTCAAATGCGAAAAATGTGATTTTATGCACTATATGTAATACCAACCAAAATCAATATTTCCTACTTTGTGACCACTTCCAAAATGAGAATTTAAACTACCTTGATAGTTACTAATTGAACAGTCCCATGTAAATCATCACATATATTATAAAATGTGACGTATCTTATAAAATGAACTTCTCTGATTTTATGTTTCATTCAAATTGCCTCAGATACAGTTATTCATGTATGAAAGTTCAATGTAAAACACATGCTGGCTCCCAACTATTCCAGAGAGGATTCTTCTACCCCCAACTAGTCTTACATTTTATTCATTTCTTTGCACTCTTTCCTCTCGTTTTATTGGATCCCAATAAAGAGCGTATATATTTGGGGTTAATACCATTAGACTTATGAAAGCTCAAAATTACTTTTTTTTTTTTTGGATGGGGACAGAACCCAGGGCCTGATTTTCAACTACCACAAATCCCCAACCCCCTCAATGAAATGTCCTAAATCAATGCTTCTCCATGCTGTTCATGACAGGTAAGCATCAGGTGATTTAAATCGATCTCCATAAATAATCTCGGCTTTACCATAGTTAATGGCGCAGTTTCATTCTGCATGCTAATCTGATCTGATCTGATTAAACGAATCTGATCTCTCCTTTTTAAAATCATGTACTCCAAGTCATTCTTCTTCAAATATACTCACTGTATTTACTTATTTACTTGTTTTTCTGATGATGCCTCCAAATTGTATGTAGTAATGACTGGTATATACTTAACAAGCACTGAATACTATTTTTCACAATTTTTAATATTTTGATATAGGATATTTAAAAGCCTAAAGTTATTTAATTACTACAGGAATGTCTCCTTTCTTCCTTGGCTAAGTGTGAGATCATTTTTCGTCCTAATGATATTTATATTTCTGCCGAATGTCAGTGTGTAGGGGTTTATGTTTTTTCAGTTTGTAGAATTCATACATTGTTATAATTGTGTTTGTTCCACTTTTATTTTACTGCGTTTTCTGGCTCCTCCTGATTTTTCAATTTCTTCTTTTGTTAGTGCTATGGGAGGTTTTGGCGGTGAAGAGCAATCAGGGCTTTTTACTGCTGGATTACATGCCCAACCTTGTTAAATTGTGTTCTAACACTTGCATTTGATTCCTCTTGTCTCGCTATGGAATTTTCCGATGTCATTGTGCTGTAGTGTAAATTGCATATTAATGTCTGTTTTCCAAGTAATTCCCAATCTTCAACTATAAATAACTCAATAGTTGACTAGCAGTAATTTATATTATATTGAAAACATTCATTTATACAATTATTTTCTTCTTACTGATCTAGTTTGCATCTTGGTGATGACTCACACAATTGACTGGTTTTTACTGCAAACTGGTCATTCATGCAAATCCCATGCAATCATTGTGTAACTTTCTCAGGGAAGAATTATTAGGTGTTTCCAAGTCACATTCTGGTGTTTGTACTGATATAGTATAAAAGTTTCTTTTCTCAGTAGTGGTTTCTCACATTCAGAGGGTAAGTTTGTAAGCTACATGTAAGACAAGCAGTGTTAGATTTCTTTGTAGACAGTTTTAGCTGCAGGGAAACACATCCTTGCTCTATTGTTGGGCTTAAGAATAAAGCCAATTTACATAAACAGGTCAGCCTTCTGAAGAGCTGCTCATTCCAGAACTCTGGGAAGTTAGTTTAAAAATACTTAACATTCCTCACTAAGTGAAGGTAGTAATAACAGACCTTAAAATGATTTACCTACAAAGTTAATTGGCCAGTGTTTCAGGAGGCTGAATTCTTTTCATATAAAAAGTACTTTGGAGACTATACATACTATACTCGTATTGGCTATTTTGTAAATCATCATAAATCAGAACAGTTACAAAAATCTTAATAAGGTCCTTTCTGCTCCATTAGAATCTTTAGATATTCAAGTCTTATCACATTATTGGAATTCTATTAGTAACTCAGATCATATTATAAAAGCAGCATTAGAGAGAAAAGGTTCGATGGAACTAGAAATTCATTTTACAGATTGTTCTATACACACACAAAAATGAAACCCGCTGTGTTAAGTGTTAACCAAATCTTAGCATAACCACTGTTTATTAGAAGAAATATGTTAAGTGCGCTCTTTCTTTCTAATACATCTATTAACAACTATTCCAATGCAATACTTATCTACTAATGAGCTTCCTTTCCATTGAACTATGATGTCTCTTTTGTCTCCAAAGAAAGTATTAAAAGAAGTGTTACCTGTATATTCTGTGGAAGGCATAATCTTTCAAAAGCCCTGGGTTTGATGTGGGGACACAGAGCATAAAGAAAAAACTTCCCTATTCTCATTGACACAGGTAGAGGACTGAAGGTTTCATTAATGCTGAGTACCCACAAATTGCTAGATTGTGCATCCATGCTTTCAAATCAAGGACCTGAGTAAATAGCACACTGTTATTGTTGAGGGGTTTTCCCAGATTATGACTGAGTTGAGAGTTATGCCATTAGAAATCCACTCACAACACAATAGCACCAGACTGCAAAAACAAAAACAAAACCAAATAAACAAACAAGAACAGTAAAAAACAGTTAAGGATTTCAACCTCAAAAGCTTCAGTTCAATTCCAACCACTGTATATGTCACAGTTTTTATCTTTATTGTTAAGGAGTAAATAATTAGAACAGTACAACACTGTTTTATAGTTACGTAAAATTCTGAGTATGTGAGGATCACTGTTGTAATATTTTCAGCCATACAACTTATATAAAATGGGAATTAATAACCTTTATCAAATCAAATAAATCAAAATCAGGTCTCCAGACTTCCGATTTACATATAGCAAAATGCACATGTTTTACATAAAATTATGTGATTTTTTTCATTTTCATTGAGTATTTTATCTACATTTCAAATATTACCGCCCATCCCAGTTTCCCCTCTGGAAAGCCCCTATTCCATCCCCCAATCCCCTGACTCCATGAGGGTGCTCCCTTACCCACCCACCCACACCCTCCCGCCTCGCTGCCTGGCATTCCCCTATACCGGGACATCAGCCTTCACAGGACCAATGGCCTCTCTTCCCATTGGTCCATTGATGCCCAACAAGGCTGTCTTCTGCTACATCTTTGGTTTGTGCATCTCTGTGTGCATTCACATCTTTATTGATCAGGCTCTGGCAGAGCCTCTCAAAAGAGAGTTATATCAGACTCCTGTCAGCAACCACTTCTTGGAATCAGCAATAGTGTCTCCTGAGAGGCTCTGCTAGACCCTCACAAATACAGAGGTAGATGCTAGCATTCCCTTCTGTATTTGTCACACTCTGACTGAGCCTCTCAAGAGATGGCTATATCAAGCTCCTGTCAGCATGCACTCCTTGGCATCCCCAATAGTGACTGGATTTGGTGCCTTCATTTGGGATGGATCCCCATGTGTGGCAGTCTCTGGATGTCCTTCTCTTCAGTCTCTGCTCCACACTTTGTGTCCATATTTCCTCTTGTGGGTATTTTGTTCCCCTGTCTAAGAAGTACTGAAGGATCCACACTTTTGTTTTTCTTCTTCTTGAGCTTTCTGTGATCTGTAAACAGTATCTTGGGCATTATGAGATTTTTGACTAATATTCACTTATCAGTGAGCACATTTCAGGTGTGTTCTTTCGTGATTGGGTTACCTCACTCAGGATTCTATTTTCTAGTTCCATCTATTTGCCTAAAAATTTCATGAAGTCATTTTTAAATAGCTAAGTAGTACTCCATTGTGTAGATGCACCACATTTTCATTATCCATTCCTCTGTTGAAGGGCATCTGGGTTCTTCCAGCTTCTGGCTATTATAAATAAGGCTGCTATAAACATAGCAGAGCATGTGTACTTTTTATATGTTGGAGCATATTTTGGTTTTATGCTCAGGAGTTGTATAGCTAGGTCTTTGAGTAGTATATGTCCAATATTCTAAGGAACCGCCAAACTGATTTCCAGAGTGGTTTTATAGCTTGCAGTCCCACCAACAATCAAGAAGTGTTCCTCTTTCTCCATATCCTCACCAGCATCTGCTGTCACCTGAGTTTTTAATCTTAGCCATTCTGACTGGTGTGAGGTGGAATCTCAGGGTTGTTTTGATTTGCATCCTGGATGACTAAGAATGTTGAACATTTCTTTAGGAGCTTCTTAGCCATTTGATATTCCTCAGATGAGAATTTTTGTTTAGATATGGACCCCATTTTTGATATCGTTATTTGATTCTCTGGAGTCTAACTTCCTGAGTTCTTTGTATATGTTGGATATTAGCCCTCTATCAGATGTAGAATTGATAAAGATATTTTCCCAATCTGTTGGTTGCCATTTTGTCCTAATGACAGTGTCCTTTGCCTTACAAAACTTTTGCAATGAGGTCACATTTATCTATTGTTGATCTTAGAGCATAATCCATTGGTGTTATGCTCAGGAAATGTTCCCCGGTTCCCATGTGTTTGAGGCTCTTCCTTACTTTCTCTTCTCTGAGTTTCAGTGTATCTGGTTTTATGTGGAGGTCCTTGATCCACTTGGACTTAAGCTTTGTACAGGGCAATAAGAATGGGTCGATTTGCATTTTTCTACATGCTGACCTCCAGTTGAACCAGCACCATTTGTTGAAAATACTGTCTTTTTTCTATTGGATGGTTTTACCTCCTTTGTCAAGATCAAGTGACCATAGTTGTGAGGTTTCATTTCTGGGTCTTCAATTCTATTCTATTTATATACCTTCCTATCCCTGTATCAATACCATACAGTTTTTATTGCTATTGTTCTGTGATACAGCTTGAGTTTAGGGAGGGTGATTTCCCCAGAAGTTAAAATTATGTAAGTTTAATTTATATACCTATTTAGGGATCATGTCTACCAAGTTAAAAATAATTCTATTAATCCATGAGCAAAACTTTCCTTTATATTTTGGAGTGTGTGTCTCTGTGTATATACATGTGAATGTAGGCATTTGTGTTTCCTAGTGTGTGTAGGCATCAGAGGACAACATCAGGAAATGGTCTTTGCCTTCTGCTTTTCTTCAGGTGGAGAATGTTATTCAGCTGCATGGACAAGACTAGGCTTATCTTAGGATTCAATCAATTCATCTGTTTCTGCCTCCCACCCTGCATTAGGAGTATTTCTATTACAGACATTTGTCATTTATTTTGTCTCTATTTTATTTGGGTTCTTAAGACCTAAGTCAGACCATTTTGTTTGTATAGCAACGTTTTACCCTTTCAATAATCTTCCCAGTACCACACCCTAATTTACAGTTCTATAATCAAGGACTTTGACTCATGTCTGGCCATGATAAAGTCTAACTCACTCGCTTACATACATTTCTCATGTACTACAAACTGAACACAGCATTTAGTAAATAATATGAGTAGAAATCTCTTCACTTCATCTAATGCACTTAGAGATCATGCCTGTCTTTTTATCCTCACATAGTTGATTGGCATCATTGCTGGATAATATCCCATTTTTCAGATATACCATAGTTTATATTTTCATTTATAAACAAATTTAAATTAACAAGTCTTGATATGCTTATTTTAAAACTTCCAACTTTAGTGTTGACACTTTAACAATTTGTGAGGATTATAAAAAAGTTTATACATTATCAGTTGGAAAACATTTGCAAAGCATGAATATTCTTGTGCATTGGCAAAACATAAAAGTTCTCATGCATTGGCCAAAGATATGTGAACATGTGTATTAGTAAGCTATGTGTGGACACAGGCTTTGATAAAGCATGTGTGTATGCATTACTGCAATGGAAAAGCTTATGTGTGGTACTAGTGCACTGGTAAACGTGAGTGCACTTATGCATGGGCAAAGCATGTGAAGACTTATGCATTAGTAAAGTAAAGGCATGGTGAACTTCTACATAGGTGGTCACACTGTCAGTGGGGAAAAAAATAAACCAGAGTTTGGAAGAAGGGAGTTTCAAAGCTTTCTGAAGAATCTTTTCCTTTACTTACAAATAAAACCATTTAGAAAAAAGTAACACAAATATCAAAGGTTTTGTTGAGATCAAATTTTTAGAAAATTCATTTTAATTTAAATGACTTGAACCTATCCTCTTATGCTATTACTGACACATTTTTTTTGTATTTAGAACTGTAACTCTTAATCCATTAAGATATGAGTTTCAAAACTACTTATAAAAATACAAAGCTTTCACAAATAAAAAATTATACTAACATTATTAACATTTGACATATTCATGAGTTTAAAATAAAGTAGAAATCCTAGACCTCCAATTTAGTAAGTGCTCAATATCCACTTTGCTATTCGACTTTCTTAATGGATTTCAGGTAACTTTTACATTTCAGAATCCATTTGTTACATTTTCATGATGTAGGCAGTATATAATTATTATAATTTATAGATGTTAAGATAGTTTGGGGGTACATATCCTAGCTATATTAAAATGATGAATAATTGGTACTGAGAATTCAAAATAATTGAACTTGCTGACGCTCACCTCCAAGTAAAAGTTTGAGTAGTAAAAATTATGACACCTGGTAAACATGCAAATAATCCACAATTACATAAAATAAAAGTAATGAGCAAACAGTGATAGCATTCAAAGAATGGGAAGAGTATTTGAAAGAGAAAAAGTGAGGATGGCTCGTGGGGTTCAACTTATATATAACCAACCCTATTGTAAAATCAGGTTGATACATGTGAGAAGCATTTCAATAAGTTTCTAGCATTAACAAGGAAGTGTTTGGTTTATATCATGCTGACTTGATTTCCCATTCCCAGCACCCACATAAATGCTGTGACCCCAAAAATGAGAAGATAGAATACATATAAGAGGATTTCGTTAGCTTTCTGACCAACCAGTCTGTCTGAAAAACAGTGAATTTAGGGATATATTACAGTAGGATACTTGATGATATTATTTGGCTTCCACAGAAACATTGTCAACAATAATGGCAAACACACATAGACACACATGCACACACACATGACTTACACATACACATGTGCATATACATGTATATACAAATACACACATACCTGAGTGAATAAATGCATAGGTGAATGAATGGAAGAATGGATAGATAAAGTAACAAGTAATGTAACCTCAATGAAGTATTATATAATAAGTACAAGTCTAGAAAACTAATTCTGACCTTACAGTAGAAATAACTTTGACTAAAAAGATAAATTAAATTAAAACATATTGTTGTCAAAATGACATATATAATGCTCAGGGCACAGAAATTACAAATGAGATATCACAATCAGAAAAGTTAGTGTTTGTTGAGTCATTATTCTGGACAATATATATCTACCAAGACAATTCTCACACTGATTCTGGACCAAATATATACTATTCCAAATGTAAAAGCAGAAAGTCAGTGAATAAAGGAAAGGCATATTATAATTTTTAGTATTAACCACTATGAAGCCTTAACTATCACTTTAAATTGTATCTATTATTTTTTAAGAAACAACAAAGTGATTTATTTTGTTACACAATAAAATGTAATGAAAATTATCAGGAAGTAAGTTTTTGGTTAGTTCATTGTGCTTCAGGACTGCTGTATATAAGCAACAGGGAGAAAGTCAACACTTGATGTGAAGTCATGTGCCTTTTCATACCAGAGCCAATAAATACCTTGCTGTGCCAATTCTTAGAAACATTTATGACTATATGCTTTGTATCTAAGGCAAGGATTCTAGACTAAGGTCATTATGAACTTGTCATACATACAATTGATCATTTAAAAACATTCTATCTCATACTCTTAAATATATTTATAACACCAGATACTTACATTTTAGTTTATAAAAATGTAGTATAAAATCACTCTTTTATTTTCCAGAATGAAAGGTGAATTCAGTGTTTATAAGTATGCATTTCTATTTATATCTATGCATCTATGTTTTTCATCTATATTCATATACATAATATGAAGATAAATTCATATTTTATATTATTATTATTAATACCTTGCTCAAAGTACAGTAAAACAATCTGAAATCTCTAGGAACATCCTGTGAATTGAAGTTGATATCCAGATATATAAGAACTTTGTGTGGTTAATTAGCATCAACAGAGTTTAATATTTAGGACCTAACTTTTAAATATGGAACTCATTAAAATATAAGTACTGCCTATGTTTTCTTCTAGAAGCCTTGCTGTTACAGGTATCACACATAGGTTTTTGGTCAAAATAGAATGAGCTTATGGCAAGTTGATAGGTATGTATCTTATCTTATTTTTCTTCTTATAGACATCCAGTTTTCTCAGGACCATCTGTTGAAGACGAAATCTTTACCCAGCTTATGCTTTTACCAACATTGCAAAATACTAGATAATCTTAGTTAAGCAAATTCATGTTTGAGTCTTCAATTTCGCATCATTAATTTAATTTGTTTTGTGCCAAGGCCATGTTGTCTTTATTATTTCAGTTCTCTAATACAACTTGATTTCTAGAATGGAAATCCCTCCAGCATTCATCTTTTTGTCCAGGATCATATCAGCTGTCAAAAACCCTTTTGTAGTTCCATTAAAATTTTAGGATGCATTTTGTTTTGTCAACTTTTGTGAAGAATGAAATAAGTAGTTTAAAATGTATTTCATTGAATTCATAAAGGCTTTATAGAAAATGGAAATTTTCATTGAGTTTGTTTATATAATGGATTATGTTGATAGTTTTTTTTGTATATTGAAACATTCCTGAATCCCTGGGATGAAGCCTATTTGATCATAGTAAATTATTGTTTTGATGTGTTCTTGGATTTGATTTGTGAGAATTTTATTGAGTATTTTTGCATCGATATTCATAAGGGAAATTGGTCTTTCTTTGTTGGGTCTTTGCGTGGTTTAGGTATAACCATAATTTTAGCTTCATGGGACAAATTGGGTGGTGTTCCTTCTCTTTCAATTCTGTGGAATAGTTTTAGCAAGAGAGCAAGACAAAACAAAGAGAGATGATAACTTTTAAATAAAGGTAGTCAGTAACTATTTTTTCACCAAGAACTCAGTTGTCTGTTGTATGGAAAGTAAGGGTTCTCCCTATCTGAAATACTTGTCTCCTTGTGTTCATACTTACAATTGACATTTCCTATCGAAGGTAACTGCTGTATGGGTAAAACATGGCTGGTGTCTCCAGTGTCCTATCCAGAAGAGGTTGTTGTAGTATCTTAAAGATTTAAATTAAAAAATTTTCTAAAAAATATTTTCAGGTATTTTATTTTATTATGTATACGAGTATTTTTGCTTGCTTATGGTTCTCTGCATCATGTGTGTTTCTGATTCCCTGAAACTGGAATTTTGTGTACTTGTGAAGATCAGTGTGGTTTCTGAAAGTCAAATTGAGTTTCTCTGCAAGAGCAGCCAGTGATCTTACCTGCTGAGTTATCTCTATACCCAGAAATAATTAGGATTGAAGACTCCTCTTTCCATCAAAAACATTCTTAATACAGTTGCAGCAATAGAGTAAGTGCTATTGGAAAAATCAAGGGAAGTTCACCTTGTTATGCTTTAAGAACAGGAACTCAATATTGAAAAATAGTTTCTCTAATATGATACAGAAATATAAATAATTATGGATCTTCCTATCCATACCTGTACCTGCAATCATGTGTCTACATTCAACTCTCAAGCTCACAGCTCTACCTGCCTCCCTGAGGCCGTCTTGCCACCCGTGATAACTAATTGAGATACACATGCCCCAATCCCTTGTCTTTGGCTCCCAGCAAGCCCGGCAGCCATTTGTTCTCTGTCCTTTCTGAGTTTCATCTTCTGGTCCACACCTCTATCTATGATCGTGTATGTGGACTTCACTCATCAGACTACAGCTTTGCTTGCCTCCTAAGAGGCCCACCCCCACCATGGACCACCAGGCGAGACATTCACACCCTAATCACCTGCTTGCTTGGCCCCCAACAAGCTCAACAGCCTTGAGATCTGCCCCAATTTTTCTGTGATCCAGCATCCAGTCCACACCTCTAATTGCAATTGTACATCTGAACTTCACTCCCCCAGGCCACAGATAAGCCTGCCTTCCAGGAAGTCTGATGACACCCAGGACAACCAGTTCCAGAGTCCTACTACACCAAGCGACTACTAGACCAGCTAAAACCAGAGACAATCAGATGCCTTAAGGCAAGCAGGAGACATAATCAACAAAAGTCAGTGCAATTGGCAGCACTAAATCCCAGATCTGCTAGAGCAAGCCCTGGATTTCCTAACATACCTAGAGAGCAAGAGTGAATTTAAAAATCTCATCTTATGAAGTTGATAGGGACCTATAAAGAGGACATACATGAATCCCATAAAGAAATATAGGAAAATAGAATCAAACAATAAAGAGAAAATAAATAAACATTTTAAAGAAATACAGGAAAAGGGGTGGAAGAAATATATAGGAGTCCCAGAGACCTGGGATGGATGATACTCCCAGGATTCAGTGTGGGTGACCTTAGCCAAAATGTCCAACAGTGGTAATATAGAACCTGAGGGGACCACCACCAGTAAACAGACAGGACTCCCAGAAGATGGCTGAGGACAATAATTAATCTACAAAACTTTTGACCCAAAATTGGACTTGTCTAAAAGAAATGTAGAAACGATGGTGAAACAGAAACTTAAGAAATGACCAACCATTGACCATCCCAACTTTCAATCTATAAAATGGGTGGGTAACTGACACTATTACTGATGCTATGTTTTACTTACAGACAAAGGCCTAGCATGGGTATCCTCCAAGAGACTCCACCAGCATCTGACAGAGACAAATGCAGATACTCACAGCCAAGTATTGGGTAAGTTCTATAGGCCACTATTCCTATTTGGCTTTAAATATTTTAACCCATTTGTAATTCTAATATTTCTCTGGAAAAAACACTGTCGTGTCTTTTCATGGGCATAGAGCCTCTGTGAAGGTGTCCCCAGTCGTTGAATTAGACAGTTACAGGGTTGACAATTGTTGAGTTGCTCCAGTCCTAGTCCTCTGACTCTGTGGCTTTGCTAATGCCAGTTTGGCATATGAGAATCAAAATGGTATTTTTATATTTCTTTTAAGCATGGCTAAATCAGTATGCATTGTCTCTATGTAGATTTCTCATCCCTCTGTTTCAAAGGTTGCTTGCAATCCAAGGTTGCGCCAATAGAATCCAACAAAAGATATATTTATAACTCATTGTTACTTTTAGCTGAGATGCCATTGCTTAGTTAGCACATTTCGTCCCCTTTTGAAGCGCTGTCTCTTCCCTAAGTGGTTGATCCTTTGCCAAAGAAAATGCATGCATTTTAGTATAAAAAACGATAATAGTTTTATTTAAGTGGATTCACTTTATCTCTTTGTGTAAATGTGCTTATCATACATGGAAATTGTAATTCAAAGTACAGCAAAATTTCCTAAAGCAAGCACAAACATTTTGTGTATTAAAGTGCGTATATAAAATATTTTTAAATAGTTAAATCCTGTAAAGTTTATTTTACCTGAAATTGAAATGTTTTGAATTAGTTATAATGTTGCTAGGGTCCTACATCTTTTCTCCTGTGAATGATAAAACATGCTCCTTAAAATCTTATATGTTCTACTACACATTGAAGCTTCTGCTTCAAAATAAGTATAAAACAGTAAAAAAGGAAATCACACAACCTAGATTAAATATCAGCAACTGCAATTTGGGAAAATTAACTCTTGATTTTAGAGATGTAACTCATGTATAGCAGCACAGCAATGCTTAAAACCAACTCTAATTCTTGCTTCTATTTTAATGTTAGTTGTCATTATAAAATAAAGTGAATTTAACATGTTTAGAAGCAGTACATTCACCACAGTTAGCAAGTAACCTTCTAACCAAAACCTTGAAATCACAATCATATGTGAAAAATAGAGAGTGCTTTGGTAGAATGCTGCCCACAGCAATTGTGTATCTTTAGTTCTTAAAGGGGGTGGGGTGAGGACATCCCTTTGGAGACAGAGTGAGGGAGGAGGAATGGGATGAGGGACTGTCAAGATAGTGGGAAGGAAGGGGGAAGACAACTGGACTGTAAAAAGAAGATTACAGATTAATAATAATTAATAATAATAATAATAATAATAATAATAGAACAGTGTTTGAATAGAATAAGAATAATAGAATAGTGTTTGAAGTTTGTAAGCCAGCGGGAGATCGCTTAAAGCTAATTCTGATCAACAAAATTTTTAACAAAGCCAAGTAAAATAGCAGCAATGTTTGGTGAACAGTGTGAAAAGTCAAATAATACCAATTGAATTCCAGCAAAGTTAGAAATAAAAGCTAAAAAGGGAGTGAAAATTACTAATACTAACTTTGGTTGAATGCAAAAAGTTAGATGGCTAGTATTTAAAATAAATATCGACTTCCTCCTTATTTTGCTGTTTCAAGATTAAATATAAAGATATTTCTTTTTTATTAACCATTTTATTAATTACATTTCAAATGTTGTCCAGCATCCTAGGATCCACTCTTTAATCCCCTACTCCATCCTCCTCCCCTTTGCCTCTAAAAGTATGATGACCCACCCACAAACCCACACCTGCCTAAGCTAATTAGCATCCCCCTTTTCTGAGGCAACAAACCTCCACAGGACCAAGTGATTACCCTCCCACAGAAAAGGCAGTCCAGTGCTACATATGTATCAGGAGCCATGGACTCACCCATATATACTCTTTGATTAATGGTTTAGTTCCTGGGAGCTTTGAGGGTCCACTTAGTTGACATTGCTGTCTTCCTATGGCATTGTAATCCCCTTTAGCTCTTTCAGTATTAAGTCCCTGAGCTCAGTTCATGGTTATCTGCACATTTCTGCATGCCTTAGTCAGGTGCTAGCGGACCCCCTCAGAGTACAGCCGTCCTAGACTCCTGTCTACAAGCATATCTTGGCAACAGCAATAGTGTCAGTGTTTGGTGTCTGTAGTTAAGATGGATCACATGGTGGGGCATTCTTTGGATCACCTTTCTTTCAGTCTATGTTACATTTTATTGTCCCTGCATTTCCTTTACATAGAAACAATTCTGAGATGGGTTGATGGCCCTATCCTTCAATTGGGGATCATTTCTATGTACTGGAGATACTCTCTTCAGTTTCTATAGCCCTGTTGTTGTGTATTACCACTAATGCCATCCCCATTGGATCCTAGGAGCCTCTTACACTCCCACTCCTGGAACTTTCTAATGTTTCCCTGCCTGTTCTTCACCCCCAAACACATATTTCTATCCATTCCCTGGCCCTCTGAATTTCTCTCCTGTCTTTTCCCATACCTGAACCTACCTCCCCCTCATTCTCTCTTCATCTTGTCCCCCAATCAGAAACCTCCCTCTACCTCCTGTGATTATTTTGTTCTCCCTTCTATGTGGAATTGAAGCATTCATGATTTGGCCTTAATTCTTGTTAAACTTGATCTGATCTATGAGCTGTATTATGGGTATTCTGAGCTTTTGGACTACTATCCACTTAGCAGTGAGTGCATACCATGTATGTCTTTGGTCTTGGTTATTGCACTCAAAATGATATATTCTAGTTCCATCCATTTGCCTGCAAAATTCATAAAGTCATGCTTTTTTATAGCTAAATACTATTCCAGTGTACAAATGTTCCATACTTTCTGAATCCATTATTTCCTTGAGGGTCATCAGGGTTGTTTCCAGCTTCTGAAAATAAGGCTGCTATGAACATAGAGGAGCATGTGTCCTTGTTACATGTTGGAGCATATTTTGGGTATATGTCCAAGAGTGGTATAGCTGGGTCTTCAGGTAGAGCCATTTCCAATTTTCTGAAGACGGGGCTGATTAATTTTTGAAGTGGTTGTACCAGCTTGCAAAACCACCACACCAAAGAGGAGTGTTCCTCTTTCCCCCCATCCTTGCCAGCATCTGGTGTCACCTGAGTTTTTTATCTCAGCCATTCTGACTGGTGTGAAGTGGATACTCAGGGTTGTTTTGTTTTGCATTTCCCTGATGACTAAAGATTTTGAACATTTCTTTAGGTGCTTCTTGGCCAATTGAGATTCTTCTGTTGTGAATTCTCTATTTAGCTTTGTACCCCTTCTTTAGTTTTGTTCTTTGGTTTTCTGGAGTGTAACTTCTTGAGTATTTTGTATATTTTTAGATATTAGCCTTCAATCAGATGTAGGGTTGGTAAAGACCTTTTCCTAATTTGAAGATTGCTTTTTTGTCCTATTGACAGTATATTTCTTAAAATATAAAATACTTTTTAAAATGTGAAATATATGCTGCAATTTTAAGATCATGGAACTGAGATTACAGTCCTGAAAAGTTTTGTTTGTATACAAAAAGCTCAGGTGTGGGTGTTAAATGCAAGAATGCAATGTGCAGTGCCTGCTTTAATGGCATACACAAACAGAGCAGCCAATTGTGACATTTCTTGAAGTTTAAAGAGATGTCTTGATTCCATCTGCCTTACCATCTCCTTTTCTACAGTTGTAAACTGTTACTAGCATGCCATCACTTCACTGCCTATGATTGTACTGAAGAAGGAAAAAGTTGGTGGCTACAATTTGACTTAGCATTTTGAGACACTTAGGGACATTTAATACTTTTGTAGCATCCCTGGAGTCTGTTCCCTGAACCCACAACACTTCAAGGGCATGTGCCCTTTGTGGTATCTGCACTCAAATAATGCATGTAAACTCATCTAGACATATATCACACGTGCATACACAGAAAGAAATAATATTTTTTGAGAATGGATAAAAATACTTGACACTAGATACTTAATTTTTGTCTAAAGGGTGCATTGGACACATTTGTCAGAGTATAAACAACTCACTTTCATTGAATCATTATAAACAACTACTGTTTCTCTTAATATTCTATTATTTAAAGTATCCCTTACAAAAACATATCTACTTTAATATTCTATATCTCTACATTTTATTTTATAGTATGCATAAATCCATACAGAATAAAAAAATTATAGAGGGAAATACAGTTGAATAAAATATTACTAGCATGGTATCAATATTAACTAAAATGAATTTTCCATATAGTTTTAACATGATATTATACTTAATGTTGATTACCTAGAACCATATAAGTATCTTTCAAAAGACTGAACACTATAAATGAGTAAAGGAAGTACCTAAGAATAATGCTGACAGGTTATATGCTATAACTTTAAATAGCATATTAGTCAAATCCAATATGTATTAGATTTATATATTTAGTGATTACTTAGGAACATGGTAAAGAATAATTACTAGTTATATCTATAATAATTAATATACATTGACTGGATAATTATGAAAATTTATTGATATTTATGTTTTCTCTTTATCTTATTTAAATACTTTAAATAATCTCTCTACATATTTATATCTGGATATTGCTGACTAAAGTTTTGTGAGGCTCCATAAGTGTTTCAGGAAATTACTTAGACTAAATCTATCTTTCTATATAAACACACATCCTATTGCTCCGTTTTTCTGTGAAATGGTGACTAGTAGAGCAAGTGAGCAGTATATCACTTAAGGCATATTGATAATGATGTTAACATCATAACAGTTTTCCAACTCCAAGTACATTTTTAACATCTCTATGTTTCTCAATAATACATGAAAATGGTAAGAAAAGAAATAGCACGTTTCTGCCACATATACTAAGATATTCACTTTCATCTCCAACTATCTGTCTACCCCTTTTTATACAACAAAAGTAATCTCTCAATGGAAGTTAAACATTAAATTATTATTAGGTATTTTACTCAGTTTTTCTTTATTTTAATATTCATTTTTAAATATCTTGCTGGTTTTTAGGTGAGAAGTTTAAACTCTCCAAAAAAGGTTCTGGAATATGGAAAATTGGACAGTCCTGATTCCTAAGGTGAGAACACCACTTTTGCTCACATGTCTGTCCCAAGATGAACCTGCCTAGTTCCATCTGGATACAGGAACACAGGAGCATTCAGCAGCAGGAACCTTATGGTTTCTGCCTGCACCCAGATCTGAACTGGTCCATCAGCTTTCTGTTCCCAAATCTTGCTGAAAGAAAACTGGTCTACAGGAGTGCTAAGACACAGGATTACAAGAAGGTTAAGCCACTGTCAGTGACAGCAAAACTAGCTAACACCAGAGACACCCTGATGGCAGGAGGCAAACACAGGACCATAAACAACAGAAACCAAGACTACTTGGCATCATCAGAGCCCAGTTCTCTCACCAAAGCAAGTATTGGATATCCAAACACACCAGAAAAAGCCAGATTGGGATTTAAAATCAAGGATTTTAAATTAAGGAAAAGGACACTGTCATTAGGACAAAATGGTAACCAACAGATTGAGAAACATTCTTCTCTAATCCTACTTCAGATAGAGAGCTAATTTCCAAAATATACAAAGAATCCAAGAAGTTAGTCTCCAGAAAGCCAAATAAACCTATTAAAAATGGAGTACAGAGCTAAACAAAGAATTCTCTGTTGAGGAATATTGAATGGTTGAGAATTACATAAAGAAATGTTCAACATCCTTATTCATCAGGGAAATGCAAATCAAAACAACACTGAGATTCCATGTCTCACAATGTCTAAGATCAAACCTCAGGTGATAGCAGATGCTGGCAATGATGTAGAGAAAGAGGAACACTCTTCCATTGCTGGTGGGATTGCAAGCTGGTACAACCACTTTGAAAATTATTAAAGCAGTTCCTAAGAAAATTGAGCATTGTACTACCTGAGGACCCAGGTATACGACTCCTGGGCATATACCCAAATAATGCTCCAGCATACAACAATGACACATGTTCCACTATTTTCATAGCACTATTATTTATAATAACCAGAAGCTAGAAAGAACCCAGATGCCCTTCAACAGAGGGATGGTCACAGAAAATGTAGTACATCTACACAATGGAGTACTACTCAAAACAATGACTTCAAGAAATTCATAGGCAACTGGATGAAACTAGAAAATATCATCCTGAGTGAGGTAACTCAAGCACAAAAAAAAATTCCACAAATGGAATTATAAATGAATATTAGCCCAAACGCTTGAATTACCCAAGATACAATCCAGAAACCACATGAAGCTCAAGAAGAAGGATGACCAAAGTATGGATGCTTCAGTCCTTCATAAAAGGAGGTACAAAAATATTCATAGGAGGAGATATGGAGACAAGATTTGAAGCAGAGACTAAAGGATTGGCTATTCAGAGCCTGCCTCACCTGGGGATCCAGCCACCAAAACTAGACAATATTGATGAAGCCAATGAGTGCATGCTGACAGGAGCCTGATGTAGCTGTCTCCTGAGAGGCTCAGCCAGAGTGTGTCAAATACAGAGGCAAATGTAGCAGCAAACCATTGAACTGAGAACCTGGTCCCTGTTAGAGGAGTTAGAGAACAGATTAAAGGATCTGAAGGAGCTTGCAACCCCATAACTCCTATACCAACTGCCAGAGCTCCCAGGGACTAAACCACTGCCCAAAGAGTACACTTGGACAGACCTATGGCTCCAGCTACATATGTAGCAGAGGGGGGCCTTGTTGGGCACCAAAGAAAGGAGAAGCCATTGGTCCTGTCAAGGTTGGACCCTTCAGTGTAGGGGAATGTCAGGGTAGCAGAAAGGGGGGGGTGTGATTGGGAAGGGGAACACCCTTATAGAAGAAGTGTAGGGGGGGTGGGATAAGGGGCTTATTATCAGGAAACTGGACAAAGGAATAACTTTGAAATGTAAATAAAACGTATCCAATAAAAAATAAAAATAATTTTTGAAACAAAAAATTCTGGAGTATTTTATTTTTTGATGTAGCTTTTAATAGTCAAACATAGATAAAGGAAGGAAATATCTAAAGAAATCATTTACTCCAATATACAGTAAGAACAAATTTTTGAATAGGAACATATTTCTGGTATCTTCCCTTGCAGGACAATATGGCTGAGCTGTTAAATCCCAGTGTGTCTTAAAGACTTCCTGGTTAATGGGCACTCCCATTACTACAGTAACCTTAGAGCATCTCTAATTCATAGTACTAGATATATTTGCATACTGGATATTTCCAGAGAGGTGATGCACATCATTCATCATTTTCTTTAAGTCATCCAATAAGCATAACCAATAGCTGGTTATTAGACTAATTTCCCAGCACATCACACAGTGCAGGTTATCTCACATTACTCTTAAATAATGCATTAAAATTAGTGATAGGACACTAGATTGAAGTTGATGCTCACTGACAGACAGAAATGTCAATTATAGAGACAGGACAAACAGCACTCATTTCTGCTCTCTAAGTGCCAGCCATAGCAACAATTTGAATTCCGTTACCATTTCTATACGCAGAAGCCCTGGTGCAGCTAATGCCCTGCTGACAGATGTGTTTATAAGTAATCCAGGTCACTGTAAATTTCAGTTGGATGAGGAGCTTGGGAGGGAATATAAAAGATGGCTAATTGTGTGTCAGTTATATTGTTTCTTGGTTCAGAGGAGAGGTGAAAACACATTCTGAAAAACAAATGGTTTAAATTACTCAACAATCTCCTTGTTAACTCACATATGCCAGGTGGCCTCCCAGAGTGCCACTTTATCCTCCAAAAATATGAACGTTCAAAATAGCTGCACGAGTAACCTCAAATATAGATTATATTCATTTGGCATTGCTAGATTCAACACATGCTGATATGGCAAAACCATATGGAAAGACTCAGTAAAGTATACACCTCTTCTTAAAATATTATAGATATCCTAACCTATCAGCCAAATTTATTTTAATGAAATGGATATGTTATTAAAATGTATTTGATGCTGAAAGTATAACAAGCCAACAAAACATCCTATATTTAATTAATCTGTGATTACTTATATATATATATATATATATATATATATATTCACAAACACATAGGCAAGCACATAAGTTGCTAAAAATCTACAAGAGTAGTGATTTATTCTATTTTGTTTTTACATGTCAAGTTATTGGAAAAAACTTCCACCATTTACTAGATTTCAGGTACACAATTGAGCATACACGCTCTCAAGCTAAATAGTTTTCATCCTATTCAGGTGCTTTTACTAAAATAAGTATGTTGGCCTTCAAGAAGACGATCGGTTTCATTCACTATCAATTCAAATGTTGACTATATTGACAAGCACCCTCAAGGACACAGCATACATAATTTTATATGAAATATATATGGATCACTGAAGTTTAAAAGGAAGTAATGATAACATAACTGGGAATTTCAAATTTAAAGGTCAGTCTGCTAACACTTATTGTCAAAACATTCTAGCTAATCTAGACGAAAAATACATATGTTGAAATACTAGCTTATCATTAACATTATAAAAAGGTTAGCATGTACTATTTCATACATGTACTAAGTATGAGATTTATAAATTGTATGTACAGAAATTCTTAAAACTGCAGTTAATGAATTTTTAATGCATCATATTGCACTTAATTGATGTACCAAATATTGCATGTCAATTTTTGATGAATATTTGAGAAGTTTAAAGTTGGGACTATAAGAAAAAGTTAGTGACCCCCATCCTTACTTAAGACAAAAATTTATTTTTACTTGTATATAATATTACAGCACACAGAACATTTTGAAAAATAAATGAAAAACATGTGAAAATAATATAAACAGGCTCTCAACATTTCCCATAAAAATAAATATATACAAACACTGATGTTTTAAAGTGATTTCTTTTTGTTGGTTGAAACATTCATTAGTTTGGTAATTTTGTTTGTATAGTTTTACTGACTACTCTCCAGATACTGCAATAAAGAAATTCTGGAGCACAACAGTTAACATATTCAGCATTCCAAAGTAATCCTCTAACATTTTTATTAGAAGGCCTTTGATAATGTTGTGATAAGGTATTTATAGGAGCTAGCAGTAGAGGTGACTTTGAGATTGGATGAAAGCTAAACTGCTCAGAAGATCAAGTTATAATTCCCTGCTGCCCATCTTTCCAGTGGATATAAAAGAGCACCATTGATGTGCACCTTCATCCCATTTTCATTGTGACCTGTGCTCCTGAATTGCAGAAGGACTCCCACCTTAGATTCACACTTGTTCTTAGTGGTGGGTAAGGTTTGAGGAAAGCTTGAATACTCCTTGAGGTAACACATGTGTCTTTCAGATTGATAAATGAGGTCAGGTGCTTGCCTGATAGAGCTCCATTGGGCTAAGTCTAATTTACTTTTTAAATATGTATACAGCGTTTCTTAGTGCATTCATGTGTGGAGGCATCCATGTACAATGACATCTACAAAGGTCCGAGGACAGTACATGAACATGATACTCTCCTTCCACCATGTGGACTCAAAGAAACACTGTCAGCTATCTGGAATGCATTGATTGCATTTTTCTCCAGAAACAAATCAGCATTATCTTTTGTTCTGTGTAACTAAGTACCTTGATTGACATGAGCTAGCACTTACAAAACCTTCAACCAGCCATTATTCCTTGAGAGTTGTAGATGGCTAGCTGTAGAGTGTTCAGCTAGAAAATCTGAAATTCTCTAGTTGTCAAAGTGATTTGCCAGGATGTAGGTTCCAAGCTGTGCTTGGGCAGAAGAGAGGGTGTCATCTGGCAATTAGATTAGACTAGTTTTGTATAAATATTTATTTCTAAGACAGTCTTCTTCAATGGCTGGATTTTGGTATAGTTCTTCCAGTAACATTGAAATTCCACCAAAGACTTCACATCTCCACTGCCACCGCTTCTCATCTGTCATACATTCTCTACTGAACAAGGGTATGAATTTGTTTATATCCTCAGGTACTCAGTCTCATACATTTGTATGTACACCATATTTAAGAAAATCATATGCATCCCCTGACACTTGGATACTAAAACTAAGTCTTATATTCACTGAGCCACACCATCAGATGGAAAAGTAACCAAATCTCTATGTTAGCCTAATATAACTATGAGAAAATATCTGATATGTGCTACTCACAAGAACAAAAATATTTTTTCCTTTTATTGGACTTTTTTATTTACATTTCAAATGTTATTCCCTTTCCCGGTTTCCTGGACCATAAGCCCCCTATCCTATTCCCCTCCTCTTCTTCTCTAAAGGTGTTCCCCTCCCCACCCACCCCTTTCCGCCCCCCACAACATTCCCCTACACTGGGGGTCCAACATTGGCAGGAGCAAGGGCTTCTCCTTCCATTGGTGCCTAAAAAGGCTATCTTGTTTCTTGGTTCAGAGGAGAGGTGAAAACACATTCTGAAAAACAAATGGTTTAAATTACTCAACAATCTCCCTGTTAACTCACATATGCCAGGTGGCCTCCCAGAGTGCCACTTTATCCTCCAAAAATAAGCAGCTGGAGCCATGGGTCAGTCCATGCATAGTCGTTGGGTAGTTGTTTAGTCCCCAGGAGCTCTGGTTGGTTGGCATTGTTGTTCTTGTGGGGTTGCAAGCTCCTTCAGCTCTTTCAATCCTCTCTAATTCCTCCAATGTGGGAATCCGTTCACAGTTCAATGGTTTGCTTTAGCATTCGTCTCTGTATTTGACATGCTCTGGCTGTGTCTCTGAGGAGACATCTATATCTGGTTCCTGCCAGCATGTACTTCTTAGCTTCAGCAATCTTATCTAGTTTGGTGGCTGTACACACACACACACACACACACACACACACACACACACACACACACACACACACACACATACATACATATATATATGGGCCACATGTGGGGTAGGCTCTGAATGGCCGTTCCTTCAGTCTCTGCTCTAAACGTGGCCTCTATATACCCTCCTATGAACATTTTTGTTCCCTCTTTTAAGAAGGACTGAAGCATCTGCACTTTGAATCACCTTCTTCTTGAGCTTCATGTGGTCTGTGGATTGCATCTTGAGTAATTCGAGCTCTTGGGCTAATATCCACTTATCAGTGAATGCATACAATGTGTATTTTTCTGCGATTCCATTGCCTCACTCAGCTTGATATTTTCTAGCTCAATCTATTTCCTATGAATTTCATGAATACCTTGTTTTTGATAGCTTCATTGTGTAGATGTACCAAATTTTCTGTATCCATTCCTCTTTGAAGGGCATCTGGGTTCTTTCCAGCTTCTGGTTATTATAAATAAGGCTGCTATGAAAATAGTGGAGCACATGTCTTTGTTGTATACTGGACCATCATTTGGATATATGCTCAGGAGTAGTATACCTGCATCCTCAGGTAGAACAATACTCAATTTTCTGAGTAACTGCCTGAATAATTTTCAAAGTGGTTGTAAGAGCTTGTGATCCCACCAACAATGGAGGAGTGTTCCTCTTTCTCCACATTCTTGCCAGCATCTGCTGTCACCTGAGTTTGTGATCTTAGCCATTCTGACAGGTGTGATGTGGAATCTCAGAGTTATTTTGATTTACATTTCCCTGATGACTAAGGATGTTGAGAATTTCTCCCATCTTGGTTGGCCCCAACCCTTTGAGCCTTCAGTGACCTGAATGCCATAAGCAGAATTATTGGGTAGAGTAAAAGAGAAAGGAAGATTCCAACACACACACGCACGCACACACACACATGCATATATATATATATATATATATATATATATATATATATATGACAGTGGTATAGGCCTTTAATCCAAAAATTTTGGAATTAAAGGAAAACATATCTTCATGAGTACAAAGCTAGCCTTGCTAAAGTTAAAGTAGTGAATTGCAGGACATCCGGTGATACACAGTGAGACTGTTTCAAAAAGAACAAAAAGAAACAACAAATCAAAAAACCAGAAACAACAAAGTTATTCCACTACCCATTCAAGGGCACGTCCAGTGACCTACTTCTTAGAGATTTCTTCATTCCCAGGTACTGTTAACAGTTTGAACATGATCCTTTGTCCACCGAGGTCTGAGATTTGTGACCTATACCATAATAACCTTTTAAATACCCTTGCCTCCAATTTGATTAAATATGAAACCCTCTCCATATACTCAGCCCAAAACTGATTAATGTCTTTAAACTTAACACATGTGCAAACCCACTAAAAGTCTTGTTAAAGTGAAAACTGTCATCCTGTGGTTTTGGGTGGTTGAGACATGACACTTCCAGTCAATCAGTTCCTGTAAGATGCTGTTACTAGAATCAAAACTAACTAAATAAATAAAGAGTATCCATAACTGCCCTGGTGTATTTTACTCAGACATTGTATTGCTCAAAATAAAGCACTGCAGCAAGCTTCCTTTCACATAAAATCTGTATGAAGTCAAATAAAGGGCAATTTTCTTTTTTCAGGGAATTTAATTTTGATAAGAAAAAAATTTTTACTAGTAAGCTACACAGAGTAGTGTCTGAAATTTTCCTCATGGTTATCTTGGATTGACAGACATGGACAAAAGAAGAATGAATTAGATTTAAAGGCCTGGACTATGGTGTTTCCCTCTGTGATCCTATATTCTTTACTTTTATTTGCAACTGAGGATAGTTTTGCACAATGAGTTTATTAGTCAAGGTATGTGGGGATGTTCATTCTCAAAATTTAGCACATTCTGAAATATGTCATGTTAATTTTGGCCACTAAGCCGAGTTTCTAAGTCATATTATACCTGCATAATTCATATCATGAGTATTATCATGTATCTTTTATTAAAACCAATTACAAGTGGGTCTGGTCTATTTAATGTAACTTAAACCTTTAACTTATTACTAATCCATTCCAATATTTTGACACCTATTGCTACACCCAAGGAAAGGAGGTTACAAAACAGACTGAAATGTGTGTTATCAGCCTACAACCTGCTTTCTAGGCACATGTTGCCCTGTATCAGCTTCGTGTATGAAACAACTCCCACTTTATTTCCCCCTGGGCTCTGTGTCTCAGCTCCTTAGGATTCCATTCCTCTTAATGAAAACCATCTTGAATATTTATGCTAGTACCTTGAATATTCTCACCATCTGGATAGTGTGCCATTTACTATCAGCAATTTGAATGATTGGTTTATAAATCTTGACCTTCGTTAGATCCATCATTCAATATCAAATCGCTACTTTGAACCCTTCACAGGTGAGAGACTCAAACTAATAAAGTTCGATGTTTACTATTCCTGACATGCTATCTTCATGTTGCTCTAGCACATCTAAACATGGAATACCAAACTGCAAAGTAAAGTGGAACCCAACTCCTTTAAATCATCTCTCATTTCCATATGCTCTCACATTGCCAGTGATGCTCTTCTCTCTCCTCTCCCTTCCCTCCCCTTCTCTTCTCCTCTTCTCTTCTCTTACACTCTTTTGGCTTTGCTCTCCTTTTCTTTCTATATACACAGACATACAGAAACATATGGAAAGGGTAGATAAATAGATATTGATAAATATTGATGAATAGGTAATTAGATAAGACAGATATTGATAGATAACTTATCTGCCTTCCTATCACTTCCTCTGTGTTTTGTTCCCAGAATGCTTTTCCAACTATATTCAGAATTCTGAAGCTAATCCTAAAGTGAAGAATTTGAATACTCATGCCCATCAGGACTATAATATACATGTGTATGCCAAGCAAGATAAAAATTAAAGAAGGCAGGCTTGAGATTTCAATAATAATTTTAAGAATATTCTTTACATGAATTCAGTGAATTCTATTACATATAAATCATTTTCTTTCTCATGATAACATATTTTACAATATTTATTGGTTATAAAAATATACTGAATACCTGGTTGCATCTTGATCACTTCCCCCAAACTCTACAGGAAAAATGGAAAATCTCTTAGAATGAACTGAGGCAGGGTAAATCTCACTTGTGCTTACATAGCAAGTTTAAAGACTTGGCTAAAACTACCAAAACCTATTCAGACACAAAGTTATAGACTTTAAATATAAGAAGAACCAATAATATTTGAGCTGTTTACAAAGCTTAGCTTATATGTATTTGTTCTTGTGTTTTAAGAAAATTGATATTCATAAAAAAGACTTCCTTGTTTACAGATGATTTTTTCTTTTAGTTAAATATAAGAAAAAACACAGTGAAAATGAGTCGTTGTCATTTTATTTCTTTTCTAGCTAAAATTTCATATTATTTTTTAATATTGTTCTGGGCTTTCTGGCCAAAAAATCAAGTATCTGAAGTGGATAGGTCATTCTAATGTCAGTTATATCCTTACCAAACCTTTATTACAAATACTTTTTTCCTCACTTGTCTCCTTCCTTGAGCAAACACGACATAAACCATTTCCACAAGAGCCTTTCCCAGAGAAATTAAGGTCAGTGAAAGGCCAAATCGAAAGGTGACAGATTTAGAAGGATGAATGATGCATTTCCTAGCTGAACTAGGAACACTGAGGTAGGTTTTCCTTTTAGTAAATATTTATAGACTGTGAGAAATCACAGTGCTTATGTGCTTATGTAAAACAGGATGGAAAATAATCTTTAACCCATTGCTCTGATTTCCAATAAGATATGACATGTTGAATATTTTCACATTCATCTAATTGTTTTATATTGTTTGCAGAAGAATAAATGACCTGCAAATAATTTGAATAAATGTCATGTAAAGTAGATAAGGATAATTAAACAATTACCTTTTTAAGGATAATTTTCATTAGCAATATGATAAGTTAATTAAATGATGTTGTAAATTGATGATCATATAAACAATTATCCCAATTTCCCTGTAACAAGATTTTCCCCAGTCAGAGTTTTCTTGTTCCACTTGGATGTGAGATGCAGACTCCATTGATGGAGGTGATTTTTTGACATTGCACCTTTTTAAGTTTATACACCCAGCAAGCCATTTCTCCTGGTGATCGCTCTGGTTGGTTGCTAATGGAACACCTGGAGACCAGACCTCACTGTTTTATATGACCTACTTGATTTCTTACTTTTCAGGCCTTTCCCAATGCATTTATTCTAAGGTCAGATTGGTCTATCCAAAACCTTTAATATTTAGTATGTAAGAACATTTACCATTTAATAAATCTCGACACTTTCTTAAAGATGCTAGAATGGATTCAGCTTCTTACCTTCATTTCCTTCAACTCCAGCATCCTTTAGCTAAAATGTGTTATGTTTGTTTTCCTACAAATAACATACTCTTCCTATGGTTTTTGTGTTCCAATTCCTTGTTTTTCAAATTTTATTGACTAATTCTTGCCTAATCTTGTGTCAAAGTTCATTCTATATTCCATTCTGGCTTCTAAACTAACCTGATGCAGTGGGGTGGGAGGTTGCTCCTCTCTAATCCCAGATCTTTTTCTCTCCCAATCTCCAGTTAAATGAAAGACAGACAAAACAGCCATCACCTTTTCTGGGCCCTCCCAACATCCGTCAATACTCTCTCATATTTCCTGAATTTCCCTGGACCTTATCCCTTTTTTTTTTTCTCAAGCTGGACCTTTTTACCCTTTTTGAAGGATGGACTGAAGGTTTATATTTATAAGCTTATTTTTATTGGATATTTTATTTACATTTCAAATGCTGTACGCCTTCCCAGCTTCCCTCTGCAAATCCCCCATCCGATTCTCCCTTCTCTTTCCCTCTAAAGAGCTAAAGCAGCCCCCTATGCTGGGGTATCAAGCCTCCACAGGACCAAAGGGTTCTTCTCCCATTGATGCTAGATAAGGCCATCCTCTGCTAGATATGTACCTGGAGCCATGGATCCTGCCATGTGTAATCTTTGGTGAGTGGTTTAGCCCCTGCAAGCTCTGGATGGTCTGGTTAGCTGATACTGTTCTTCCTTTGGAGTTGCAATTTGCTTCAGCTCCTTCAGTCCTTCTCCTTGTTCTTCCATTGGGTTCCCTGTGCTCAGTCCCATGGTTGTCTATGAGTACCTTAATCTGTATTAGTCAGATGCTGGTAAAACCTCTCAGGGGACAACCATACCAGGCTCCTGTCTGCACGCACATCTTGTCATCAGCAATAGTGTCAGGGATTGGTGTCTGCAGATGGGATGGTGCCCAGGTGGGGCAGTCTTTGGATGGCCTTTCCTCCAAAAATTGGACTGCTCCAATTTTTGTCCCTGCATTTCCAATTCATCTTTTTCTCTTCTTTTATTCCCCTTGCCCATGAATCCTAAAGTCTCACGTCTGTCTCCCTGACCAGCCATTGACCTCTGGCAACTTTATTTACCAATCAGAAAAAACTGGGCGTAAGAACCCTCAGCATATTACATATGGAATCTTGTGCAATTTTGAGAAGCCAATTAACATAATAGAAATGTTAACCCAAGTCTACAACATGTGTGTCTACATTTTTTAAATGAGCATATTAGTATGTATCCCACTTAGGTGAGTAACAATTCTGTATGGAATAGGCAGATTTAAAGAGTATTTTTAAAATTCCATTTAAATTCAGAATGTAACTGTATTCTTTATTAAAAAAATTCCCTTCATTCAAAATGTTCATATATTCAAATTCTTGGTAATTCCCTTTTCTCATCTTATTTTTCACCCAATTTAAGCATCATTTTCTGGAAAAATTCCTCTGAGTACTACGACATTCACTGGCTCATATGTTACTGAAGTGTAATAGAATATTCTGTTGAGCATTTGAGGATGATATTTTAAGAATAGAGAAACATAGTATGTTAGACTAGAATTGTGGAAAACTAACAATTTTTTGTCACAAACTTAGATGGTACAAATTCCTCCTGTACAAGAAAAACAAGGATCATTTCTGTGACATAGAACCAGAAAAAATAATTATATATATATATATATATATATATATATATATATTTCTCTTCTTGAAAAAATCTATAAGACAAATTAAATGTTCGGGTTAGAGTACACCTGAACCATTAAGAAATATATACTTCCCTTGCAGAGGACATAAGTTAGATTTCCAGAACCCTAATTGGCTGATTCACAGCACCTATAATTCCAGCTCAGAGAAATTTGTCACTACACTGGGACTTGCACATGTTTGGCCTTGTCATAAATCAGTCACAGAAAGGACTAGTGCTCATGAGGCCATACTCATTCCCAAGAAAATTAATCATTGATGGATATCATTTGGGGGATAATCTATGACTTGAGTTGCATGTACAACTGTGAGCTCACCAATAATGAAGTCATTCCTGCATCACTGAACATGTGGTCAGTCCTGGTTAAACTCAGTAGCTCTCAAATCAAATAGAAAAAGATTTATAGAAGGTGCAAGAACACTAAGAAGTGTGGAAAGAGATGAGGAATGAGGGAGTTAGAATACACCATATATGTGTATGAAATAGTATGATATGCATATATAAATCAAATAATTCTTTGACAATTTCATACACATGTATGTATATGTAGTTTACATATAATTTTACATATTGTTGAATTTTATACAGTGTTGATATTAGTGAAAAATTCTTTTAAAAGCAGCAATGTTAAGGATATATATGCAAATATATATATGCAAATATGTATATATATATATCCTTTTAAAAGATTTTTCCAGCAAATGTTACAGTAAATTGCTAGAGAGGTTTCCAGGAAACCTGATTTTAAGTACTAAGTCTACCATTTATTTGCTGTGACTTGGAAAGAAAATTTATTTGTCTGGGAATAAATGGCAGTGATGGAGCAGTGCCTTATTTGTATGACATGCTAGGTTCAGTTACCCACACTGTATGTATTAATCCATTATACTAAAAAGTACAGAGTCACCATATATCTTCTGTCCCACCTAATATGAGTAATAACTGATGTCTATAACTCATCATCTAAACTCAAATTAATATGTAAATAGGAAGAATTTTGTTATTAAGAAATTGTTATCATCAAAGTATACAAAATAACATATATTCCCCCATGAATGAAGTTCAACTTTTTGGTGAAGAATTGTTTTTGTTATCCTGGCTTTTTTGTTTTTCAAAAATCCTACTGAGAATTCCCTCTTCCATGTTTGTGAAGAATTGTGTTGGAATTTTGAAGGAAATTGCATTGAATCTGTAGATTGCCTTTGGTAGGATGGCCATTTTTACTGTTTTAATCCTACCAATCCATGAGTATGCAAGAACTCTCCATTTTCTGAGTTGTTTGATTTCTGTCTTGAGAGGCTTAAAGTTCTTGTCATATAAATCTTTCACTTATCAGGTTAGAATTATACCAAGATATATTTATGACTATTGTGAAGGATGTTGTTTTGTATTTTCTTTCTTAGCCAATTTATCATTTGTATAAAGGAAGGCTAGTGATTTGTTTGAGGTAATTTTATATCCAACCAATTGGCTGAAGTTGTTTATCAGATATAGTAGTTCTCTGGTAGAATTTTTCAGTTAACTTCTGTATACTAACATATTATCTGCAAATAGTGATGACTTGACTTCTTTACTAATTTGTATCTCCTTGATCTCCTTTTGCTGTCTTATTGCTCTAGCTAGAACTTCAAATACTATATTAAATATGCTATGAACAGAGTGGGAAGCCTTATCTTGTCCCTGATTTTAGTGAGATTGCTTCACTATCTCTCCATCTAATTTGATATTGGCAATTGGTTTGCTATTCCTAAACAGAACTCCAATGACTTAGGTTGTAAGATCAAGAATTGATAGAGGGAACTCATGAAGCTGAAAAATTTTATAAGGCAAAGAACTTAGCCAATAGGAAAAATCGGCAACCTATGGATTGGGGAAAAAAATCTTCACTAATTCCATGTCTGATAGAGGGCTATTATCCAAAATATATAAAGAAATCAAGAAGTTAACCTCCAAAAAAACCAAACAACCCAATAAAAATATAATCGGGTATAGAGCTAAACAGAGAATTCACAACAGAGGAATCTAGAATGGCCTACAAACACTTAAAGAAGTGGAGAAGAAAGCAATCACAGGAGAGGGAGGGAGGGAGGGACTTGTGTGGGAAAGAGGACAGGGCGTAGAAGAGAAGAACATGATCAGGTAGGGAAATAGGACTGAAGCGTTAGGACCAGCAGAAATAATGGAAATAGTCAACCTCAGGAGGTAGGAGGAAGGAGGACCCTCTAAGATGTACCAGAGACCCAGGAAGTAAGAGACTGTCAGACCTAGAAGGGTGGGACCTTAAATGAAATTCTCTACAGTGTAAAGAGAGAACTTGTTGAGCCCACCTACAGCAGAAAGACAGGGCATCAATTGAGAGATAGTGTTGTCATCCCACAGTCAATACTCTGACCCATAATTGTTCCTGTATGAAAGAACTGCAGGGACAAAAATGGAGAAGATCCTGAAGAAAACAAGTTCCTGCCACAGGCCCAAGGTGCGATCCAGCTCAAGTGGAGGCCAAAGGCCTGAGACTATTACTAAGGCTATGGAGTGCTCACAGAAAGGGACCTATCAAGACTGGTAGGTCCAAAATACCCAGGAAGCAACTGAAAGCATCAGAGGTAGATATTTACACATAACCAATGGACAGAAGCTGCTGACCCCTATGGCTGAATTAGGAAAAAGCTGGGAAAAGTTGAGGAGGAAGGCCTCTCTGTAAGATTGCCACCAGCACTCTCAATTAACTTGTACCCCTGAGATCTCTCAGATCCTGGACCACCAACCAGGCAGCATACACCAGCTGATATGATGCCCCAAATACATTTACAGCAGAGGAATGCAGAGTCTGGGTTCAGTTAGAGAAGATGCACCTCACTCTCAAGAGACTCAAAGCCCAAGGGATTGGATAGGTCTGGTGGTATTGGGGGAGTGAGGGCATCCTTGTACAGATGGGGAGAGAGGAGGAGGTATGGGATGTTGAACAGTTAGAGGGTAGAGCAGAAAGGGATAAAATCTGGAGTGTTAAAAACTTAAATAAAATTTAAAAAAGAAAAAGAAAATGTTCAGTCTTTAGTCATCAGGGAAATGTAAACCAAAACGATCCTGAGATTCTACCTTATGCCAAGCAGAGTGGCTAAGATCAAAAGCTCAGGTGACAGCACATGTTGGCTAGGAAGTGCAGAAAGAGGAACACTCCTCCATTGCTGGTGGGATTGCAAGCTGATACAACTAATCTGGAAATCATTCTGGGGCTTCATCAGGAAATTGGAAATCGATCTACCTGAGAATCTTCTATACCACTCTTGGGTATATACACAAAAGATGCCCCACCATAACACAGGGCTACATGCTCTACTATATCCATAATGGCCTTATTAGAATTTGGAAACAACCCAGATGTCCCACTATGGAAAAATGAATACAGGGTCTCCATCTGCGCCCAGAGCTGGGGCTCTCCCACAGCCCTCAGACCCAAAACCTGCCCCTGCTATGAGTGGTCTTCCTCCTAATCCCACAGGTAGGACCCCACTTTCCACTGACTATTTAAAGAGAAACATGCCTGGAGTGTGCAAGGCACAGGAGCATCAGGACAGCCTGCTACAGTACCTTCCTGGTCTACATCTGTATCTAGAGATACAACTGTACCACAGTCCTTCAGAACCAAAACCTGCCTCAGAGAGGTTGTATGCCAGGAGTGCTCTCACTCCTAGGCCCACAACCCACAGGTGGGACCTGTCTTTTGCTCCACTGACTGTCCAAAGAAATACACACGAGGAGCATATGGGAGAGGGGAGCCACATGGCAGATAGGACAAGACCTTGCCAGTCTCTATCTGCACCCAGAGATAAGGCTTTCCCACAACTCTCCAGAAACAAAACTTGCTCTGAGAGAGTTGATCTCATAGCAGCCCTCTCACTCCTATGATCACAGGCCCATAGGGAAACAAAAGGGACAAGTTCCGGTCAGAGACAGCAAGACCAACTAACATCAAAGATAACCAGATGTGATAGTCAAGCACAATAAACTAAGTAACAGAAACTAAGAGTACTTGGCATCATCAGAACCCAGTTCTTCCACCACAGCAAATACGGGATACCCAACACACTGAAAAACCAAGATTTGGATTTAAAAATCACATCTAATGATGATGATAGAGGACTTTAAGAAGGACATGAATAACTCCCTTAAAGACATACAGCAGAATAAAGGTAAACAACTAGAAGCCCTTAAAGAGAAAACACAAAAATAAATTAAAATTTACAGGAAAACACAAACAAACAGATGAAGAAATAGAACAAGACTGTTCAGGATTTTAAAATGGAAATAGAAACAATAAAGAAATCAAAAAGCGAGACAACCCTGGAAAAAGAAAACATAGGAAAGAGATCAGAAGTCACAGACATAAGCATCACCAACATAATACAAGAGATGGAAAAGAGAAACTTAGGGGCAGAAGATACCAAAGAAAATATTTACACGATAGTCAAAGAAGATACAAAAAGCTAAAAGCTCCTAACCCCAAAACATCCAGAAAATCCAGGACAAAATGAGAAGACCAAACCTAAGGAAAATAGGTATAGAAGAGAATGAAGATTCCCAACTTAAAGGGCCAGTAAATATCCACAACAAAATTATAGAAGAAAACTTCCCTAACCTAAAGAAAGAAATACCCATGAACATACAAGAAGCCTGCAGACCTCCAAAGAGATTGAACCACAAAAGAAATTCCTACCATCACATAATAGTCAAAACACCAAATGCACGAAACAAGGAATATTAAAAGCAGTAAGGGAAAGAGGTCAAGTAATATATAAAGGCAGACCTATCAGAATTACACCAGACTTTTCACAAGAGACTATTAAAGCCAGAAGATCCTGGGCAGATGTCATACAGACCCTAAGAGAACACAAATGCCAGTCAAGGCTTCTACAACCAGCAAAACTCTCAAGTTCCATAGATGGAGAAATCAAGATATTCATGACCAATCCAAATTTACACAAAATCTTTTCACAAATCCAGTACAATAAAGGATAATAAATGGAAACCTCTAACACAAGGAGAGAAACTAAACCATAGAAAAAGCAAGAAAGGAGTATGCTTGCAACAAACTCAAAAGAAGAGAGACACACAAACATAATTCCATGTCTAGCAACAAAAATAACAAGAATAAAATTATCACTACTCCTTAATATCTTTTAACATCAATGGACTCAATTCCCCAATAAAATGATATAGACTAATAGACTCAATACTTAATCAGGACCAGCATTTTGCTGCATAAAGGAAGCACACCTTAGTGACAAAGACAGACACTACATAATGAGTACAGAAAATGCAGCTCATTTACATGATGGAATACTGTTCATATCTTAAGAACGAGGACATCATATGTTTTGCAGGCAAATGGATGGAACTAGAAAATAACCTGAGTATGGTAACTCAGACTCACTAGGAAATACATTGGTATGCCCTCACAAATAGGTGAATATTAGCTAAAAATGCAGAATACATAGAATACAATCCACAGAACTCAAGAAGGTTAACAAGCAGATGGGCCCAAATAACGATGCTTCTATCACACTTGAGAGGGAGAAGGAAACAATTATGGGAAGCAGAGAGAGGGAGGGAATTGGTGGGAGGCGGTGGGAAGAAGAACATGATAAGGTATGGGGTAGACCATAAAGAAGCCCTGAGGGACAGAAGAATAAATGGAAATATGCAACCTTGAGGGGGTCCAGGGACTGGCCCAACTTGGGATCCATCTCAAGGGTAGACTCTAAGGCCTGACACTATTACTGATGCTATGATGTTATTACAGATAGGGGCCGAACATGGCTGTCTTCTGAGAGGCGCAACAAGCAGCTGATTGAGACAGCACAGATACTTACTCCCAACCTTTGGACTGAAGTCTGGGACTCCTGTGGTTGAATTAGGGACAGTCTGGAAGAAGCTAAGGAAGAGGGTGACCCCATAAGAAGACCAGCAGTCTTAACTGACCTGGACCTCTAAGATCTTTCAAACACTGAGCCACCAATCAGGCAGCATACAGAAGGTAGTCTAAGCTCTCAGCCCCAGTGTTGACACTTATACAGCAGAGGACTGCCTGTTCTGGCCTCAGTAGGAGAAGATGTGCCTAACCCTCAAGAGACTTGAGGCCCCAACAAGCCTTGGCTTGGGAGAGGATGAGGATATCCTATTGGAGGCAGGGGGAAGGAGGAATGGGATGAACGAAAGTTTGTCATTCTGTGGAAAGGTAGACCAGGAAGTGAGACAATGTCTGGACTGCAAAAAAATAAAAGTAATTAAAAAAAAAGAAAAATGGGAAAGCCAGTTTTATGATCATGTGGAAATGGTCTTTATAAGAGAGGCCATTAAAAATTAAATGGCTTCAAAGCTCCACTGGAAAATGTAGTACCTTAAAAAAAAACCTTGCCAACAATTATTCTATCACTGAAAAAATGAGTAAATGTGACAGAGTGTAAAAAGTGACACAATCAGAGTCATCTTTGAAGTGGCTTCTGAAACACCTGACACAGTCCGTGCATGTAACATTAATGCTGATACTTGCTGAGCAGATGTTCATACTTCCATCCATTGTGGCAGATCCCATTACATTGGGAGGTCAGCACAGAGCATGCTCTTCATGACTCAATGTCAAGATGAAGTTTAAAAAAAAATGTCAATTCCAATGTGCATTCAGGCAGACGTGTAATCACTCTAGTTAACTACTGTTGGAACTGACATCCAATTTTCATTTCCCCCAGTGCCATATAACCAAGCAAGCTCCAACCTGAAAATCATCACAGCATGGCATTAGGGAGCTTTTCTTCCACATGTTCAACTATCGTATTCTGACTCCTCAGAAACTATAAAGTTGATCTTTCAAAGTGAAACAATAAATCTGATGGCCACAGATCAGTGGTTCTCAACCATCTTGATGCTGCAACCCTTTAATACTGTTCCTCATGTTGGGATGACCCCCCAACTATAAAATTCTTTTATTTCTACTTCAGAAGTATAATTTTGCTTTTGTTTCAAATTGTATTAAAAAATTTGAAATGCAAGCTTTGTAGGAATTGCAACCCACTGTTTGAGAACTGTTGGAAGAGACACAGAATATAAACTTCTCAACTCAGATGCTACTATACTCAACTTAGTACCAATACCCTCTTCATAGATGGCCTGACAGAATCCTAATAAAGATATAAACAGAAGTTTCAGTGAAATACAATTGAGCTTCATTCAAGATCACACACATAATCAAACAATGGCAAAGTCACATATCAAAATGTCTAAAAGGATTTGAAATAATGCTTCCTTTAGGGATCTTTACCTCTCTAGTTAACCAGTTGCCTACATTAGAGGTCCCAGGCTTGAAAAGGAGACAGCAGGTCTCTTAAAGATAAGCACCTTTATGTGCACACATATACCATCAAACCTTATTCTGGTATACTCCTCTCTCTTCATTGTGTAGTATCTTTAAAGAAATTAGTAATATGCCCCTATTCTAAAGTTCACTTTGAGTGATAACTTGAAAATTTAAGAGTTAGAATTTTCAAGAAATATGACAACTCTCTTAGTTTGTCACAATATTTAGGTGTAGGATCACTTTTTTTTTCTATTTAGTGTAAGTGTTGCTGGTCTAGGTATGGAAAGATGGCTCAGTTCAGCACTCGATCCAGGAGGGCTGGCTGCCCTCCTGCAACACTACACATAAAAGATAGAGCCATTGCTTCTCCAGAGCAAGCTGGCTAGATAATTCAAATCCCTGAACGGTGGGTTCAAGTGAGAGATCTTGTGTCAAAATATAAATTTAAGGGCTATTGAAAAAGACAATCCACCAGCAATCTCAGATCTCCACAGGTATGATTGCAAACATGCATGTGTACCTGCACATGAATGCAAATATGGAAATATAAACATGTGAATACAACATACCACATGCATACACAAAATCTGTTGTCTTTACTTGTCATTAATGGTTGGTCTGTATATTTTTCTGCTTGAAATTTGTATATATGTATGTGAATATGTTGTATAATGGGTTTTAGATCTCACAGTTCCCTTCTCCACTAATATTTTGTGTTTGTAATCCTACTGCACATACTGATTATATTAAACTTTTACCTGGAGTGTTTCATACGTCACAAGAGGCAAGATGAGCAGATCTGCCAATAAATTTGTTAAGGGAAATGCAGCATGTAATGAAGGTTCATTGGACTGGGAAAAAACTGTATCAAATAGAAGGAACTCATAAGGAAAAGCCCCACACTGCTGCAGAGACTCTTAGAGAAATGGAAACGAAAGCTGATCTACTGTTACCAGAGGACAAGGACAAACCGTCAGGCTTAAAAACACATCCATTAAGTAATTGCCAGGTACTCCCAGCATCATCTGTCTTTAGAACAACTTGACTCTTATTTTGGGCAGCTCCAAATGATAGGAAAAATAACACAGGCAGGAAAGTGGTTTGGTATTCAGTTTGAACCTGCTGGTCTATTAGGACTCATATTACAGCAAGTAACCTCAACTGAACTCAGACACTTTGGCCAGAGTTTCAAGAAAATTGGAATGAATTTTCTGCAACCCAGCACCTTTCACTCTAACGTGGTGATATTGCTTTTATTGCCCTTACTAGAATTTTATCTAATATCCACATACAAAGTAATAATACTCCTTTCCTGATCATTAAGGAGCAGTAACTTAGGCAGGGTTTAAAGGCTCTAGATGAAAATATTTTAATTTGCATTTATTCATAGCTATCACTCATGCCTAAATTCCCTATTAGCAACTGAAATTTAACTTTTCTTTATATTTAATGAAGCTATCAAATCCAACAGTAAATTTTAGTCTGAAAGTAGGCAGGAAAAGTACTGAATATGCACAGCTTCTGAAAGCTGACAAAGACTGTCAGGATTAAGGGTTGGTCTTATTTCTGCCATACACATTCATGGATTTCCTTATGGAGCTTCTGAGTGTAGCCAGCCTAAGGGCTAAAAGCAGTAATGACCCTCAGCAAAGAGCTGTAGTGATTTCTTTGCATCCGTGAAGCTTGCTGCCTAGCACAGAAAAAAAAATGCCCTTTCTCAGCCACTTCATAGTAGTTGGTTAATGGAGACTCTGAGGATAAAGGCAGAAACCACTTAGGAACAAATAAGTTAGAAAGAGAGGCTTTGGACAGGCCTGGAGGGAGCTGGCTGAATCCCTCTTCTGCCAAAGGGAGAGGCTAGGCTGTTTCTGTATTACTAACTCTAATAGTTACAAGTACTTTTTGTCAAATAAGGTCATTCAGACTTACAGGGAACACTGAGGTATGTTCTTTTTATCTATTCTATTTCCCAGAGGGAAAAATCTATCTTAGGACCAACTGAGTTTGTGTAGATATAACTGTTTGGCAACTTTATCGTGGTACACATTGTAGAAGAATTAAAATTCCATCTGCCTGTCTTATGAGACACATAATGGTTCAAAGTATGTTGGTCACATTTCTGCAGTGCTTCAGCATTCTGAAGTAACGAAGAAGATAGAGTGTGCTCTGGCCCACTGCATCTTATAAAGGTTTATTGATCTTGTTATTGCCTCAGTGATCACAAAAACAAAAGGGAGAGATTTCTCAAGGCAGGCTCTGACAGCATTAAAATCTAGGATATCCTGAAATCAAGTTTTCAATATCCTCCCACCAGCTTCTAAGAGCATCGTTCCCTCCTTCAACTTCTCATTGTCCTATTAGAAACTCTATTGGGCAGAAGAAAAAAAAACCACTAGGAGGAATTCTACAAAAATAAAAGGAGATGCGCTTGCCTTGGGGTAACTTTGATTCCAAATTTGGAGAAGGATGTTCATTGTAAAAGCCTTGCCAAGCAACTCATCATATTGGGAAAAGCGACTCCATGTGTGTCATTAAAAAATTAATAACTATGAGCTGGAGAGATGGCTCAGTTATTAAGAGCATTGGTTGCTTTTCCAGAGGTTCTGGGTTCAATTCCCAGCAACCATATCGTACCTTAAAACAATCTAGAATGGGGTTTGGTGCCCTCTTCAGTTGTGCAAATGTTCAGGAAGACAGAGCACTCAGGTACATAAATAAATAAATCTTAAAATGTGTAACCAGAACAATTTTCAATTATCCATGTTTATTCATCAGTGTTGTAGTTAGGGTTTCATTGCTGTGAAGAGATACCATGATTAAAGCTATTCTTATAAAGGCAAACGTTTAATTGGGTGTGGCATATATTTTAGGAGGTTTTGTCCATTATCATAATGGTGGAGAACTTGGCACCATGCAGTAGACATGGTGCTAGAGAAGCCAAACTTTCTCTATCTTGATCAGAAGGGAGCCAGGAGGAGGACTCCCTTTGCATTGAGCAGAGCTTGAGAAAAGGAAGGTTCAAAAGTCTGCTTAAATAGCAGTGCATTTCCTCCAATAAGGACACATTTACTTTATTTTTTTGAACGGGTTGTTTTATTTGTTTACATTTCAAATATCGCCCTCCTTCCCGATTTCCCCCAACAACCTCCACACCTCATACCCTTCCCCTTTACCTCTATGAGGGTTCTCCCCCACCCACTCACCAATTCTTACCTCACCTCTTTAGCATCCACTTACACTGAGGCTTCAAGCCTCCACAGGACCAAGGGCATACCCTCCCACTGATGCCAGATAAGGCAATCCTCTGCTACATACATATCTGGAGCCATGAGTCCCTCCATGTATACTCGTTGGTTGGGCGATTAGTCCATGGGAGCTCTGGGTATTCTTGTTACTTAACATTGTTGTTCTTCCTATGGGGTTGCAATTCCTTTCAGCTCCTTCAGTCATTCCCCTAACTCTTCCATTTGGGGTCCGCAGGCTTAGTCCAATGATTGTCACTGAATATCTTCATCTGTATTGGCCAGGAGCTAGCAGAACCTCACAGGAAAAAGCTGTACCAGACACCTTTCAGCAACCACTTTTTGGCATAAGCAATAGTATCAGGATTTGGTGCCTGCAGATGGGATGGATCCCTTGGTGGAGCGGTCTCTGAGTGTCCTTTTCTTCAGTTTATGCTTGATTGTTTTTTGTTCCTGCCTTTACTTTACACAGTAATAATTATGCATTAAAAATTTTGAGATGGGTGGGTGACCCCATCCCTCAACAGGTTCTATCTCCCCATTTTTGGGTATTTCAGCTAATATCATCCCCTTTGGGTCTTGGGAACCAATTGCTTCCTTGGTATCTGAGACATTTCAGTGGCTACCCCTGGTTCCTCATCCCCTACTGCTACATATTTCTGTTCAATTTCCTAACTCTCTGTACTTCTCTCCTGTCTTTATAACTACTCTGGAAATCAGTATGGCTGTTCCTGAGAAAATTGAAACTAGTTCTATCTGAAGACCCAACTAAACTACTCCTGGGCATATACCCAAATGGTGCTCCAACATATAACAAGGATACATGCTCCACTATGTTCATAGCAGCCTTATTTATAATAGCCAGAACCTAGAAATAACCCATTTGTTCCTCAAGGGAAAAATGGATATAGAAATTATTGTACAATTACACAATGTAGTACTACTCAGCTATTAAAAACAATGGACAATGAATTTTGCAGATAAATGGATGGAACTAGAAAATATCATCCTCAGTGAGGAACCCAGACACAAAAGAACATACATGATATGTACTCACTGATAAGTGGATATTAGCCCAAAAGCTCAACTCACAGAATTTAGGAAGCATAATAAAAAGGAAGATCAAAGTGTACATGCTTCAATCCTACTTAGAAGGGGAAACAAAATCTCCCATGCTCATGGATTGGCAGGATTAATATAGTAAAAATGGCCATTCTACCAAAAGCCATCTACAGATTCAATGCAATCCCCATCAAAATACCAATCCAATTCTTCAAAGGGACAGAACAATTTGCAATTCATCTGGAATAACAAAAAACCCAGGATAGCTAAAACTATCCTCAACAATAAAAAAAGGACTTCAGGGGAATCACTATCCCAGATCTAAAGCAGGATTACAGGTGATAAAACTGCATGGATTGGTACAGAGACAGACAGATAGACCAATGGAACAGAATTGAAGACCCAGAAATGAACCACACCTATGGGCACTTGATTTTTTGACAAGGCCAAAAACCATCAATGGAAAAAAGATAGTATTTTCAGCAAATGGTGCTGGTTCAACTGGAGGTCAACATGTAGAAAAGAATGCAGATGATCCATGCTTCACCCTGTACAAAGCTTAAGTCCAAGTGGATCAAGGACCTCCCATCAAACCAGATACATCAAACTAATAGAAGAAAAACTTTTTGGAACACATGGGCACTGGAAAAAATTTCCTGAACAAAACACCATGGCTTATAGCTCTAAGATCAAGAATACAAATGGGATCTCATAAAACTGCAAAAACTTCTGTAAAGGCAAAGGAGACACTGTGGTTAGGACAAAGCAGCAACCAACAGATTGGGAAAAGATCTTTTACAATCCTACAACAGATGAGGCTTGTCCAAAATATACAAAGAACTGAAGAAGTTAGACAGGGGAGACAAATAACCTATTAAAAAATGTTCAGAGCTAAACAGAGAATTCACAGCTGAGAATGCCGAATGGCTGAGAAACACCCTAAAAGAAATGTTCAACATCGTCATAAAAAAAATGGCAAATCAAAAACAACCTGAGATTTTCTCACCAGTGAGAATGGCTAAGAATCCCAGGTCCAAGGATGTGGAGAAAGGGGACACTCCTCCATTGTTGGTGGGGTTACAGACTGCTACAACCATTCTGGAAATCAGTCTGGAGGTTCCTCAGAAAATTGGACATTGAACTGCCTGAGGATCCAGCTATACCTCTCCTGGGCATATACCCAAAAGATGCCCCAACATATAAAAAAGACCCCCACTATGTTCATGTGCCTTTATTTTAGCCAGAAGCTGGAAAGAACCTTTCAACAGAGGAATGGATACAGAAAATGTGGTACATCTACACAATGAATATTATAAGCTATCAAAAACAATGACTTTGTGAAAATTTCAGGCAAATGTTGGAACTGAACTATCATCCTGAGTGGCTAACCTAATCACACAGGGACATTTGGTACTCATTTAAAAGTATATTAATGCCCAAAATGCTTGAATTGATGCCTGACCTCAGACGGATGGAAAAATGAAACAGATCGCTCCTAGAAGACACAGCCCAGAAATACAGCAAATACAGAGGCGTATGCCAGCAGGAAACCACTGAACTGAGAACAGGACCCCTGTTGAAGGAATCAGAGAAAGAACTGGAAGAGCTTGAAGGAGCTCGAGACCCCATATGTACAGCAATGCCAACCAACCAGAGCTTCCAGGGACTAAGCCACTACCCAAAGACTATACATGGACTGACCCTGGACTCTGACCTCGTAGGTTGCAATGAATATCCTAGTAAACCAGTGGAAGGAAGCCTGGGTCCTGCAGACTGAACCCCCAGTTAGACTGTTAGACAATGGGGAGGAGGTTGGAGAACACCCAAAAGGAAGGGGAGGGGAGATGTTTGCCCGAAACCTTGGCCTCGAAATGTTAGAAATACTCAGTTAATAATAAAAAAAAAAAAAAAAAAAAAAAAAAAAAAGAAGGGGAAACAAAATAATCCTGAGGGGCAGAGGGAGGGAGGGCTAGGAAGGAGAGAGGTAGGAGAGAGAACAGAGAAGGGTCAAGTTCAGGTATGAGAAAACACACCTACTTTAACAAAGTCACTGATAGTATCATTTCCTATGAGCCAAGCATATTCAAACTACCACAAGCAGCAAGAGTGAAATGTGAGTTTTCTTAATTGTCTTATAGCAGAAGAGCAATTAAGTATCAGTCTTGAGCTCAATAGCTAACATGTTAAAGTTACCTTATGTTGTTGTCAAAAGGGAGCATATTTGTTCTGGCCTAAAAGACGTTCTTGGCATTCTTGAGCTTTTCTCACCTATGAATCCCAAGTCCAAGAAGATGTTTCTTTAGTTCTCCACACTGGTGCCCTAGATATCTCAGACCAGACCCTTACCCTGATGTTAATTCCCCTGAAAGATGATGAGTTTTGGGAAGATTTACTAAGATACAATTTAAATGCAAATACAATTTCAGTTGATACTATGAGTGGCCTGGGACTTTGGGATTTTATTTTGCTTATGTTATACCTACAGAAACAATTTGGGAATCTTTTTGGGTGAGAGGGCAGACTATAGCAGGCAAAGAATGACTCAGTAGTACCTGAAGATGAATGACTGAGAAAAAAAATGTTTTCCAGATGTGCAAACGTTAAGAAAATTAAGATAGAGCACTGCATTATTCTGTTAGACTCAGTCTAAAAACAAAGGCCTTTAAAATGGAAAATATGCCTTATTGCAAGAAAGAGTAGAACATATTAGTATGGAAGAAAAGTCAGAGGCCACGGGATTTACAACTGGATAGGGGAGGCTATGAGCAAAGGAACATGAGGGATTTTTAGAAGATTCAACACATAAAATATCAATCACTGATTCTCACTTAGGACCTTAAGGAAAGGACAGGGAAACTGTGTGAAAACTGTGCATATGTTTAACCCAGAGCCCAAGATAACCAAATTGTGTGCTTTAAGTCAGAACACTGTGGTATTTGTGGAAGCAATTATTAAAAACTAATAAATTATAATAATCTTAACCAGTCACTGAGTTTCCATGTTTAAAATTTGCAGAGAATTTACTATGTTCAGGAATTTTCTGGTTTACTACTGGGTTTTTATTCATGTTATTTTAATTTACTAATTGATCAAAATATACATGTCTATCCAAATATACATATATATGTATATATACATATGGATACAGATAGTTAGATGATAAAGAGATAGATAGATAGATAGATAGATAGATAGATAGATAGATAGATAGATGAAAGAATTATTTATGTGAGCAGGATTTCTCTGAAGGATGCCCCCAGATCTTTCTTCATCCCTAATTCTGATCTTGGCATATTCTCATGCTGAAATTGTTGATGTGCATGTCTGAAGACTTAATTATCAACTCATTGTGCACACTTTTAAGAACATTTGTAAACTGTAGTTCTACCTCTCCGTGCACTTACTCTTCAGTAAATATTACACATCCATCCAATAGTACATGGGCAGCACGGATTAGACTTGATGAGTTTCTAAAATAGAAGGAACGAAATGTTGGTTGGGTAGGAAAGAGGAGATAGATCTGGAAGGATATGGGAGAGGAACTCATTATAATCAAAACACATTGTACAAAATTTTCAAAGATAAAAGGAAAATAAAAGAAAATAAAATCTGAGAAGAAAGGAGGCTAACCTCTGAAATGACATGCTGTTGCTACCTCAGTGGCCCCTGATAAATGCAGGCTGCTCCTCTTGTCACTAGTACTGAAAGGACATCAGGGACTCAGAAGAATGTCTCTCAGAGCAGGCAGATAAGCCTTTGGTGGATAACTCTCCTGTGCAGACCTCACCTAATCCACAGCACCAGCTCTATGCTTGAGGTAGGAACATGTCCCTGAAAGACTTGTGAAGAGACATGCTGCTTCTTATGGTATAACTTCTGTCTTTCACTTTTCACATCTCTCTCCTCTCTTCTTTCCTTCCTTCCTTCCTTCCTTCCTTCCTTCCTTCCTTCCTTCCTTCCACCCTGCCTTATTTCTCTCCATTCATTTTTAAAAATATTGCAGTTTTGCTATGAATCAAATTTAGTCCATTTAAAGTTTCTTCAATCAGAAATAGAAGTCAGAATGTCAAGCAACATCTGAGATGTAAAATTAATCACGTTAAGTAAATAAAAAGCTTACAATGCATTACTTTTGGAGAAATATTAGCCTGAATCAATGTTGAATTCACTCAATCTAGTAAACTTGTAAGGAAGGTCTTGCATGTAGGAACATATTAAATTAAAAGAGTTTGATATATCCTCTTCAATCTCCATGTTTCTCATTTTATTTGCTCTAGCCCCTGGCTAGGAACTCACATATTAAAGTTACCTGAGCAAACACTGTTGCCCTTTCCCAGTCCCATGATCATTTACCCATTTGTAGGTATGCTGGCTATCAGTGTTAATGGAGATTCCTGATCAGTCTTTACTTCTTTTTCTAAGTTGGTTAAGATATTCTGCTCATTATTACTCTTTGGGTAGTCGAGCCATGTGGGAGAAATGAGATGAAGCAACTTTTCACATTCTAAGTATTTATTTGTATGATTTTTGTGCAGTGTGTCCCTCCACCTTGTTTTTTTATTTCTATTTTGTTCTTCTCTTGGTATTATATTTTAAATGTTCTTTGTATATCCTATATAGGAGTTCCTTCAGAGATACAATATTGATGAATATTTATCCCAATGTTGACATTTCATTCATCAACTATATATTATCAAAACTATTTTTACATTTGTCTAAGTTGATGTGTTAATGACAGTTATGGTAGTTTTCCCTCTTATTGAAACTACCTGGATATTTTCATTAAAAGACATCATAATTTTCCATATAAAATTAATTAACTTTAATAGGTTTAACCTATTTCATCACAGACTTAACAATAAGCATATTGACCACTCACTCGTTTTGAATTACTGTTTTAGTGGAGAATTTTAGAAAACAAAAAGTTGAACTCTTTCCTGCTCTTTCTGTACCAGGATATTCAATGGTTCCAGCAAGATGTGTTGGACAGATTTTGTTAAAAAAAATCTATTCATATGATCTTTGTAATTGTGGGGATAATTAATTGTCCATGGAAATGTGTTTTCTTGTCTTCGTTTCTTCCAATTCCTTGCTGAACAACTTTCTTATCCTGATTATAATGCCTGTTGATTACCACACTATAAAAATTCCTTTAATTTATTCTTCATTGAGTAGATTCTTTTTTACAAGATCTTGGTTAATGCATAGATTTTTAATTCATGTGGTGGTTTGTTTGAAAATTCTATTTGCATTTCTATTGATGGAATTCCCTCTGTTGGTCTTTTTAGAAAGAATGGATATTTTCAGGCTCTAAACATGATATATTTACTGCATCGTCAATTCCATCAAGTTCTCTTTACATCTTCTCTTTTATCAAACTTAAAACACTTTTGGTCACATAGATCTAAATATATATAGTTTTGTGACATTTTGTAAGTAAGCATTTATTGTGTTTTGTATTTTACCACTACACTTAAGTAAAAACAAAGCAAAAGAAATAACAACAAATCCTCTGAATGCTTACTGTATAGCATGAAAACTAACCTTTGCACATTTGTATTTTATCAGATTTTGTAGATTTAGAATGTAATTTTCTCTAGATCTTCTGAGAATAAAACAAGAGTACCATATATTGTTTTTGAAGTTCCCATGCTTGTAGAGAAGCTAATAATCACAATAAAATAGTAATAAAAATAAACAATGGGCCTTTAGTGAAGTTATGGACATTAAGAGCAGTGACTTCACTTGCAGAGCACCCACACAGTGGCTCACAGCCCTCTGTTTCTCCAGGGCATCTGAGGCACTTTTTTGTATTCTCACACAAAAGACACACATGTAATATATAGACATTCATGCAGCCAAAACACACATGTAAATGTGTGTGTGTGTGTGTGTATAAATATTTAAGGCAGAATAATCCATTTGTATAATCCTGCAAATGCATGATCATGAGAGTGATCCCTGATCCAAATATAACAAAACTGAAAGTGAACAGAGGTCTCTACACTCTATTTTATTGCTAAAACTAACATAGATTCATATACTCTAAATCAGTGAACGTTACTTGATGACATTAAATGCTATCTGTTTAAAAAAAAAAGAAAAATGCAGGTATCCTTATATTTCTGTCCGACATTCAGAATTCAGATTGTAATGATAAAATATAATTTTATTTTTACTTTACTATTTTGTTCTTTTATTTGTTGAAAATTGTTATTGTTGTTCTTCCTATGGGTTTCAAACCCTTTGAAATGCTCTTTAAATATGAAAATTATTTATAATAAAAGTTTTATGGTACATAAAAAATTATATGTATTACTAGGTTACAATATAATGTCAGGTTTACACATATATTGAATAGCATTTAAGTATGCTTAAACATACTTACCTACTCCTCCTCAAACACCTTTTATTTCTGCTTATGTTTAGTTGAGGATATGGCTTAATTTTTGCTTATCAGATCTCGGGCCATGGTTTTGGTCAGCAGCTGCAAGTTATTGTACTCTGCAATAGCATTACAGAGCCCCTTGCTGTGAACTGTAACTTAGTACTCTTTGACCAATCTTCCTTAAGTCCCCTGCCACTCATCTTGAATAGCAGCTGGTCATTACCATTCTAATCTCAACATTTTAAAGGTCAACTCTTTCAGATGGCACATAAAAATGAGACCATTGTGTCTTTCCATTTCTTTACTTGATTTACTTAACATAACATAAAGATAAATATCTCCAATTCTACTCCTGATGGTGCAGTTGTCCAAATGCTTTGCATTTTATAGCTATGTGATGCCATAATTTCCTGTACCCATCCATAAACAGATAGACTTTTCCATCATTTTCCTCGCATGACATGTTCTTTTTCATCTCTAATTTTCTAAGACACTTTATTTTTAGTTGATTTTAAGTGACACCTGTTATGGAAAATATTCAATCTCAACTGGGGGCTTCTACCCTGCCTTTGATCATTTAGTTTGTGGTTAAAAGTCATACAACTTTATTATTTACATTAAACTTTAATCAGCACTAAAGCTGAGCAGATATCTAATCTCTCTGCTCTTAGAATCTTCTTTCCTATTGATAACCCAAAGTTATTACTTACTGTGTTTCATCTGGGATGCTGGTAACTCCAATCTGCCAGTACTCAGCCATAATTTTAAGATTCTTACCCCATGGCAACTTCTACACTCTCCACCTTCCTCTTTTCTCTTGTGGTTATCTTCCAGGCCTCAACTCCAGGAACCCAGCTGTCTGCCAAACTATTAGCTATTAGCATCTTTATTTAACCAATGGTTTTTAAATTAAATAACAAGATCACATTGTATGAGAGTATTCTCCCCTTCCTGGGACAATACTTATCATTGCAATACATATCAAAAAGTCAAACCTCAACAATTTTCCTTTTTAGTCCAATAAATGTCTCTTTTTCTTCAGGTTAGATAGAATACAAGTATAACAATTATGAAAAGTATAAGAATGATATACATTTATAATGTACAGTTCATTTATATTTGGCAACTAGATAAGATACATTACTATATATCCTATGTTAATGAGGTTAAAATTCTGTACCTAAATAATTTTTTATTTTAACTTGTATTATCATCCTAAAAATATCTGTCTTTTTAAAACCTGGAACATCCTCTTAAATCTAAACAACTTCAGCTAAATTGTGAGATGATAACTATTTAATCTTCAACTCCATCAGAGGCCTGAGAGGAAATAAATATTACTTTAGAATGCAAGAAGCAATTTCCAAAAATTAAAGAAATGACAGAAATAGCTTACTGCTTAGACAGTCTTGTGCTGTCTTCATAACTTTAGAACATTTACCTTCTGCTTCCTGGCCCAGAATATCTGACAACCTTAAATGATGTAGGAATTATGAAGGACTTGCTTACCTTGCCTTTGCAGAACTTAGCAGTTGACTCTTCTACATACATTTGTCCTTTTTAGACAGCATTTTGTCTACAGATAGGGCATTTCTTGACATGTGGCTAGCTTGCAGCAATTGAAGCAACTCTACATGGACATATTGCTGCTCATGATTTTCTTTGAAATGACATGGGAGTACTGTTATGAGCAGATTTGTCTCAGAGTTAAAATATCTTTTAAAAATAAAATAAATTGTTCCCCTAATTTCTTTCTCAGCATGTTTATCATTTGTATAAAGGAAGACTACTAATTTGTTTCAGTTCATTTTATATCCGTCCACGTTGCTGAAGTTGTTTATCAGATGGAGAAGTTCACTGGTAGAATTTTTGGGGTCACTTATGTATAATATCATATCATCTGCAGATAGCGATACCTTTATTTCTTTTGCCAATTTGTAGCCCATTGATCTCTTTTTGTTGTCTTATCGTTCTAGCTAGCACTTGGAGTACATATTGAATAGATTTTGAGATTTTGTGAGCATCCTTGTCACAGATTTTAGTGGGATTACTTCAAGTATCTTTCCATTTAATTTGATAATGGCTGTTGGTTGGCATTAAATAGCATTTACTATGTTTAGGACTGAGCCTTGAATTCCTGATCTTTCTAATAATTTTATTTTTACTTTAAAACTTTATTAAAATCTTAGAACCATAATACAGCAGTTAGGGTAGAGCAGCTGGCTATCCAGTCTGACATTATCCAACCAACAACAGAGCCCACGATTCTCAGAGAGCTACAAGGAACGAAAAGGGAACATGGTGTTCAAAGTAATAAACATACATGAAAATTATTTACCTAAAAGAATATAATCAGACATTTCACTACTGAGGCAATTATTTAAAAAATGAGACACAATTTTCAAAAGAGAGAAGAAACTACCTGAAATCCAGCTCAAAAATCCAAACTTTGAATTTATAAAGAATTCTTTTTCATTGCAAAATTCTTTGAGAAATAATTTAAATGTGAATTACAGATTAAATATATCAATTTCAATGGTGGGGTTAATACCAAACTTGTGTTTAATGAAGATAAAATATTTTAGTGATTCTAAGAATTATGTAATTATTTGATAAATACTGACAAATTCATTTAAGCTCACTGCTGAAATTTAGGGGCAGAGAGTGTTGAATTGTAAGAACAGTCATGGATTACTGACAAGTGTATTTTTAACATGAAGCAGTGTTGTTTTTTGTAAAATTTTTTTCTACATCTAAGGAGATGATCATTTTCTTCCTTTGAGTTTGTTTATATCGTAGATTCTATTAATGGATCTTCTTATATTGAACCAACCTTGCATCCCTAGGATGAAGCCTACTTGATCAGGGTGAATGATTCACAAAACCCACAGATAATATGTTGGGATAACTCTAACCAAACAAGTGAAAGATCTTTATGATAAGAACTTCAAGTTTCTCAAGAAAGAAATTGGTGAAGAGCTCAGAAAATGGAGAGATCTACCATGCTCATAGATTGGCAGAATTAACATATTAAAAATGGCCATCCTACCAAAGGCAATATACAGATTAAATGCAATCCCCTTCAAAATCCCAACAATTCTTCAAAGACATGAGAGAGCAATTTTCAAATTCATCCGGAAAGGAAAAAAAAAAAAACTAAAACAAAACCCAAAAAACAAACAAAGAACCCACCAGAATAGGGAAAACAATACTTAGAACTGCTGGGAGAATCACCATTCCTGACCTCAAGCTCTACTACAAAGCAATGGTGATAAAATACTGCATGGTATTGGTATAGAGACAGACAGGTTGATCAATGGAGTAAAATTGAAGGCCCGGAAATAAAACCAATCACTTATACACACTTGTTCTTTGACAAAGAAGCCAAAAACTACAGTGGAAAAAAAGAAAACATCTTCAATAAATGGTGGGTATATGTGGAAAAATGAAAATAGACCCATATTTGTCACCATGCAAAAAGCTAAAGTCTAAGTGGATCAAGGACCTCAACATAAAACCAGATACACTCAATCTAATAGAAGAGAAAGTGGGAAAGAGCCTTGAACTCATTGGCATGGGGGAAATTTCCTAAACAGAACTCCAGTGGCTCAGGCTCTAAGATCAAGAATTGATAATGGGATCTCATGAAACTGGAAAGCTTCTGTAAGGCAAAGCATATAGTTAATAAGACAAATTGACATCCTACAGATTGGGAAAAAATCTTCACTAACCCCACACCTGATAGAGGGCAAATATACAAAATATATAAAGAACTCGAGAAGCTTGACACAAAAACACCAAACACCAAACAACCCAATCAAGAAATGGTGTATAAAACTAAACTGAGAATTCACAATGGAGGAATCTTGAATGGCTGAGAAGCACCTAAAGAAATGTTCAAAGTCCTTAGTGATCAAAAAATGCTATTCAAAATAACCCTCAGATTCCACTTTACACCATTCTGAATGGCTAAGTTAAAAACCTCAGGTGACAACACATGTGGATGTGGAGAAAGAGGAACACTTCTCCATTGCTGGTGGGATTGCAAACTGGCACAACCACTCTGGAAATCAGTTTGGAATCTCCTCAGAAAATTAGAAATAGTTTTACCTAAAGACACAGAAATACCACTCTTGGGAATATACCCCAAAGATTCCCCAACATGCCACAGGAGCACATGTTCCACTATGTTCATAGCAACCTTATTTGTGATAGCCAGAAGCTGGAAATGACCCATACCCACATGTCCAATGGTAAAAGAATGAATACAGAAAATGTGGTTCATTTACACAATGGAATACTACTAAGCTATTTTGGGGGGTAAGGGGGAAAGGGGAACATGATATGATAATTGGGTGGGAGGGAAAGGACTGAAGGCCTGAGTGCCAGCAGAAAGAATGGAAACAGGTAACCTCAGGAATAAGGAGGTTGGGAGGACCTTCTAGAATATACCCAAGACCTGGGAAGTGAAAGACTCTCAGGACTCAAATGGGGGTACCCCAAATGAAAGGCCCTACAGTGGGGAGAGGGAACTTACTGAATCTACCTCCAGCAGAGAGACAGGACATCAAGTGAGTAATGGGTTTGCTATTCCACAGCCAAAGCTTGAAACCATAGTTCTTCCTGTCTGAAAGAAATGCAGGGATGGAAATGATGAAGAGCCTGAGAAAGAGAAGGTCCAGTGACAGGCCCAAAGTAGGATCCAGCTCCAGGAGAGGCCCAAAGGCCTGACAGCATTACTTAAACTATGGGATGTTCACAAAAAGGGACCTACCATTACTGCTCTCCAAAAGACCCAACAAGCAGCTGAAAGAGTCAGATGCAGATATGTGCACCCAACCGATGAACAGAAGTTGCTGACCCCTCTGGATGGATTAGGGAAAAGAAGGAGGGAGCTTAGGAGGAGAACGACCATGTAGGAGGACCAGCAGTCTCCTCTTAGACACTGGATCACCAACCAGGCAGCAAACACCAGCTGAGATGAGGCCTCACATATACAGCAAAGGACTCCTAGGTTTGGGTTTTGTCAGAGAAGATGTTCCTAACTCTCAAGAGACTGGAGGCCCCAGGAAATTTAGAGGTCTGGTGGGGTGTATGCAGTGGGGATACCCTTGTTGAGACAGTGGGGAAGGGAGTGTGGGGGTGGCAAGGAGGATGTGGAACTCTCAGGGATTGGACCAGTAGGAAAATAAAATCAGGAGTGTAAAAATAAATAAATAAATAAATAAATAAATAAATAAATAAATAAATACAAATAAATAATAAAATAATCAACAATTTAAAAAGTAAAAATAGAGAAACAATTTTAAATGCCATATTCCAGAGATCTCTGATGTTTCTGAAGACCATCTATCCACAGCATATTTTCAAAGCAAACATTACTTGTTTCCAGCTACCTATTATCTGTATAATCCGGGATAATCTGGACTAATACATAACCTTACTATGAGTTTGATTGAATATTGACTTGCATTATTTAATCATTGTAAACTGTTTGTAGTACTAGCTAACAAAGGGACTGGGATAAATTGTGCATATTTAAGTGAGTTGCAATAGCACAATGCCTAAGAATTGAAACAGACTGATAATACATTGAAAGAAAATGAATTCTGAATTTTGAATCATTATACAAGTTTTACAAATTGAAACCTTAAAAATGGATCAATCTACAAAATTTATACCAGCGTAAGAAACTATAACTTCAATTCTGCATCAAAATGTGAAGACCTTTCCCAATGTAATATTATGTCTATAAAATGATTATGCTTAAGAGTAGATTTAATAATCTATTTCTAGTTGTCTAATTTTTATAATATTACTGTGTACACATTTTCTTTTCAAGCCCCTTCCCATTACATTAGAAAGAAAGGATAAAAAAGAGGAAAGGAATGATAGAAACCCCTGAGTCTAAGCTCCCTTTTTTCCCTGTCCAAGACCATTATTGTTTCTAGGTTATTCCCAAAATGGCAACATTTCTAATTTATAAAATGACCAAATCATCATTTTACCTATGGACTATGAAGACAATTTCATTCCCTTCCCTCCTTCCTTCTTTTCCTTCCTTCCTTCCTTCCTTCCTTTTCTTCGTTCCTTCCTTTGTTCCTTCGTTCCTTCGTTCCTTCCTTTGTTCCTTCCTTCCTTCCTTCGTTCCTTCGTTCGTTCCTTCGTTCGTTCCTTCCTTCCTTCTTCCTTCCTTCCTTCCTTCCTTTCTTTCTTTCTTTCTTTCTTTCTTTGTAAGATTCATTTATTTTTTTTTATTTGTATGAGTACACTGTAGCTGTCTTAGACACACCAGAAGAGGGCATCATTTCCCATTACAGATGGTTTTGAGCCACCATGTGGTTGCTGGGAATTGAACTCAGGACCTCTGGAAGAGCACTCAATGCTCTTAACCGTTGAGCCATCTCTCCAGCCTGGAAGAAAATTCTCACAACTGTTACTTGCTGAATTAGGGCAAATTTCTGTTTAGAAAGACCCAAAAGGGAAAAAAAAAATGGTAAAAGTCAAAAATGAGCTAATTGGCATCATTTTTCCAATCTTCGCATGTTAATAAAGTTCATGGTTTAACTTGAGTCCTGACTGGAATAGTCTAGAAATAGTCAGAGATAGTCATCTGAGGGTCAACGCAATCTTTCCTGAAGCTGTTCTGGAAGCAGGTCTCTGGAAACAGCATCAGTTTGAGGCAGTATGGATTAGAGAGCTGAAACATAAGGTCTCATCATTTTAGCATTTCTGAGGGTGAACCTTCTCAGGACTGAACTTTTGGTATTTCTGTGAGCATAATGCTTTTAGAGGTAATATGTGTTCTATATTAACATAATGAGAGGAATGTGCAATGTGCATAGGTCAGTTAAAGATGAATTTGTGCTCCCTGTTTGAACAGGTGAAAGACAGCTGTCTCTTCTATGAGGTAGTTTGATCATATGATCAAAATGTGATATAAATCCCCATTAATACCATATGAAAGAATTCTGGGTAAAAAATTTGTAGCCAACAAGATTTATTGGCCATGTATGTTGAAGAGTTGCTTCAATAGGGGGGTTAGTAATATAGATGACCAGTGTATTTGGTCCTTTATATTCTCTCCTGTTTATAGATATGATCTTCAGGGAGCTTCCCTCTATCAAATCTAATCCTTATTACTTTTGAAGTCCATAGCCTTTTCTTCTTTGCTGTTAACACAAATACAAAGTCTCTCTCCCAACGTACGATGCCTTTGGTCCAGCAATTTGAAGTCATTAAGAGTATAGACTAATGGTTCTAATTTTGCAGTCCCTTTCTTTTAAATTAAGATCTGTTCTATTTTTGACCATTCTTGTAGAGATTTGTAATACCACCACCACCATAAAACTTATAATCATCTTCATTTTGATAATTAAAACATCTAAAATATTTTTTTATTATTTATTGAGACAGGCTTTCTCAGTATAGCCTTAGGACTTGTATTTGCTCTGTTGATTAGGCTGGCTACAAATGCACCAAGAACCTATATGTCCCTGGCTTTGTCTCCAATGTATTGAGATTAAAGGCCTGGATTTATTTATTTCTTATCTATGCACCAATGAAAACATGTACATCTATTCCCATTTCTTTCTCCTTTTTTAGAGATTATTATCTGGATAACTTAAAACAATTTAAAACAGTTAAAACAATTAAAAACAATTATTTATTAAGATAGGGTTTCTCTGTGTAGGTTGGGCTAACTTGGAATTGTTCTACAGATTAGGATGGCCTTAGATTCAATAAAAACCTACCTGTCCTATCCTTTTTCTCCAAAATATTGAGATCAACAGTCTGTGTTTGTTTGTTTGTTTACATACTTAGATATCCTTGAAAACATGTTTATCTTTTTTCTTTTTTTTTCCTGCTCTGACATTTTAAAGACCAATTCTTTCAGATGCCACATAAGAATAAAACCTCTTTGTCCTCCCATTTCTTTATTTATTCAACTTAAGATAAAGGTAAATATCTCCATCTGTACTCTCCTTGCTGCAATTGTCAGAGCACCTTTCATTTTTACAGTCGTGTTAGTGCATACTTTTCTATACTTTTCCATAACCTGATCGACTCTTCCATCATTTTCCTTCCATGACGTGCTCTTTTTTCTGAGCTACTTATCTTTAGTTGATTTTAAGGGATGTCAACGTCTCTTCAATATCTGGATGTTTTTTGCAAATACAGATAAATGCAACATTTAATTTCCTAATGCTAGCGCTGATATGTTTTGAATGTTTGAGGTACATCTCATTTTATCATTGTCATTTATTGTCATATTTCCTTCGGAATCCATTTAATTGGGCATTAAAAGATTTATAAAAGTCTATGTTTGTTTCATAGATTTATTAGTCTTAATTTTCATTTATGTCACATCAGAATCAGACAACACTGTTGGGAGTTGCTGTTACTCAATTGGCTGACTTAGAAATATTCTAGGGGAACGTCAGGGAGAGAGGCTGGAAGGGCTGAGGGAGTGGCTGGGGGAACATCCTCAAAGAAGCAGGGGGATGGGAAATGAGATAGGGGAGCTATGGACAGGAAACTGGGAAAAGGGATAACATTTGAAATGTAAATTTAAAAATCCAATAAAAAAGTTTTAAAAAAGAAAACAAAACAAACAAACAAAAATACGAAAATATTCTAGGTAAGTCTCTTTTCTGAACAACTACAAGTCTGGTATTATCCGTTCCTTAGATGTTTGTTAGAATTCTCCAGTGAAGTAATTTCTACCTGAAGTTGATTTTTTTTTCCTGTGGCTACTTAAGAGACTTTTCATTATAAATTCAATTTGCTTTAGTGTAAAGCTATTGAAACTTTGAGTGTATCTATTCCTTAATGAATTTGGAAATGTTTGTCTTTCAAATCTTCCCTGCTTCAACTAACTTATGATATATAGTCTCATAAATTAATAAAATTACTTTGATATTATGGGCTAGCATTTCATCTTACAATGTTCCTCAGGGTATCAGCTGTAGGGTCTGGCATAGTAAACAAGTTTTTCTAACACTGGCAATTTTTATTTATTTATATATTTTTTTAGGTTTTAGATTTTTTAAATACCTTATTTATTTATATTCCAACCTTTTCAATTTCCCCAGCTCTTTTGCCATAGTTCCTTATCCTATTTCTCCTTCTCCTTTCCTCTGAGAGGGTACTACGATCATTATATTACAAGGCAACCCCCTCCCTGGGGCCTCAAGTCTCTCAAGGTTTAGGCCCATCTTTTTCCCATGGAGGCCAGACCAGAGAGTCTTCTCCTCTATATGTGTTTGAAGCATTGGGCCAGCCCATGAATGCTGCCTGGTTGGTGGATCACTGTTACCGCCAAGGGTCCCACCTAGTTGAGACTGCTGCTCTTCCTATGGGGTCACCCTCTCCCTCAGCTACTTCAATTCTTCCCCTAATTCAAACATAGGGGTCACTGACATCATTCCAATGGTTGAGTATAAATATCTGCTTCTGTCTCAGTCAACTGCTGGAAGGGCTGAGAGAGAAGACAGCTGCTCCTGTCTGTAAGCACACCATAGCTTTAGTAAGACTGTCAGGCCTTGGTGCCCCCACCACCCAATCTCATGAAATGTATCCCAAGTTGGGCAGATCATTGGCCCACCTGTCTTCAGGTTCTTCTCCTTTTTAATCCCTGCATTTCACTTAAACAGCAAGAACTCTGGGTCAGACATTTTGACTATGGGTTGGTAACCTGATCACACAACTTGAGGTTTTGTATGTTTACTGTTGGTGGAGTCTCCACTGTTAGAATTTTAGCAAAGGTCACCCCCAGTGAGTTCTGAAAGTCTCTTACCTCCCAGGTCTCTGGGAATTTCTAGAGGGCCCCCCACCAGCTGCCACCCCTAGAGACTCCATGTTTTTACTTATTCTAGGCTTCTCTCCTGTCTCCTTCCCCCACATACATGATACTGTTCCCCTTTTCCCTTTTGCCTCTCCTTTCCTACCAAGGTCCCTCCATCTCTTTGTCTCTGTGATTATGTTGTTCCCATTTCTAAGTGGGGTTGAAGAATCCTCATTTAGGTCTTCCTGCTTGTTAAACATTTTAAGGTCTGTGGGTGGTATCCTAGGTATTCTGTACTTTGTGGCTAATATCTACTTATCTACTTATGTACTTTTGGATCTGGGTTACCTCACTTAGAAAGATATGTTCTAATTCCATCCATTTTTCCTGCAAAATTCATGATGTCCTCACTTTTAATAGCTTTCCTATTAAAATGTGTGTGAACGAACCATTATTTTCTTGTGTAGCTATTCTTTTTATTGAAGGGACATCTGGCTATTTCCAGTTTGAGTATTAGAAATGCAGCTATTTAACATTTGGAGCATGCTTCCTTGTGGTACTGTGGGGCTTTTTTTTGATATGCCCAGGAGTGCAATAACTGGATTTCAGGTAGAAATATTTCCAATTTTTCTTGGGGAACCGCTAGATGATTTCCAAAGTGTTGTTCCAGTTTGCACTTCACCGACAATAGAGGAGGTTCCCTTTCACCTCCTGACAGCAGGTGGTGTCAGAGTTTTGATCTTAGAAATTTGATTGGTGGGTGAGGAATATCAAAATTGGTTTGATTTTCATGTCCATGGCGACTAAGGACTTTGAACCTTTCTTTAAGTGCTTCTCAGCCATTTGAGATTCTTCTGTTCTGAATTCTCTGTTCCTCTCTGTGCCTCGTTTTTAAATTGGATTTTTTTTTTTTTGGAGATTAAATTTTGATTTCTTTATATATTTTGGATATTAGCCCTCTATCAAATGTAGGGTTTGTGATTTTTCCCTTAATCTTTAGGTTGTGGATTTATCCTATTGAGTATGTCCTTTGCCTCACAGAAGCGTTATAGTTCCATGAAGTCCCATTTATCAGTTGTTGATCTCAGCGACTGAGTCATTGTTGGTTCAGGAAATTTCCTCCTGTGCCAATGAGTTCAAGGTTCTTTCCTACTTTCTCTTCTATTAGATTCTGTGTATATGGTTAATCAATCTATATAGATGATGATTATTTTATTGCCCTTTCAAAACCAACCCCATCTTCTACTTTTTAACTCAGCGTAGCTTTTCAGTCTTTATTACTTTCATCACCCTCATGCCTGCATACCTGAGGTATGTTAAATTTTGAGCTTTTTATCCTCTTTTTTCAATTAAATTATGGATTTAACGCTAAAATTTCCTTTCCGGCATTGTTTTTTTGTTCTTCAAAGTTTTTAATTTTCTTTCTGGTTTTATTTTGCTTGTATAACACCTAAATTTCAAATACTTGTATTTTCTCCTTAGGCTTCTTCTACTGCTATTGATCTCCAATTTCCTTCTATAGTGTTTTATAAGTATCTTTACTTTCAAACTTTTAATTATTAGGCACGAAAATATAATCTATTTTACTGACAAAGTTATGTAAATCCAAAAAGATTTTTCAACTTACACTAAAAAAATAAAATTAAATAAGGAAACAATAGAAGAGTTGGCTGGAGGGTTGAGAGATGGCTCAGAGGTTAGGAGGACTGTCTGCTCTTCCAGAGGTCCTGAGTTCAATTCCCAGCAACCACGTCGTGGCTCACAACCATCTATAATGTGATCTGGTGCCCTCTTCTGGCCTTCGGGCATACATGCAGGCAGAATGCTGTAAATATAATAAATAGTTGGCTGGAATAACAAGGCAGATTTCAACATAGAACAAAATAGAACTACACAGAAAGTGCAAGTAGGCAATTCAAAAGCATTTATATTGAAGAATATTTTAGGACTTCTTATGAAACACATAATATATAGATTAGGCAAAATAATACAGCCTCAAGATGTGGAGTAATTATAAAAGTTTTGGAAGCATACTGAAAGAAATAAAAAATTGGAAATAATAACTCTCAAATTTAAACTGTATGCTTCATCTGACATTTCCAATTATAGCATATTGAATCTTTTCTTTGTTGGAGACTAGGTGAGATTAAAATGAACATTGCTACATTCATTGATGATTTAAAACACCTACGATTATGCTTAGGAGCACTTATGTACAGTGCTGTATAATATAAATAACTGAAAAATAATTAAATGACATTTCTAATATATTAATATGAATAAATCTTAGACATGATTTGAGTAGGTTAAGACCAAAGAAAAATCTTGCTATATTAATATTCAAATATAAATCCAAATAACACTAAAATTCTTATTCATAATTTGATATATTATTTCAAATAAAAAATTGATATAAATTCAAAATCATGCATTTCACTTTTAAATATGAGGAATTAAAAAGATGCTATGGGTTACTGTTTAGTAGAGAAATTCACAATTGCTTAATCTGATTTTAGGTGTTGGCACATGATATATTTACTAATATTTAACAATTTAAGAATTATGACTTATCTTTTCAAATTTGAGATATTGGAAAATTTAAATACTTTATAAGTTTAATAGCTAAAAATAGTAGAATACCTGACATATAAAACCAAATGTCAACTTATAAAACAAGACTGTTTCCTGTAATATTACTCTAATCAATGTAAATTTTAGAATTACCAATTATGTTTACAAATTTATTGCTTCGTTAATAGTATGCAATTAGACATTTTCCCATGTAGATGTTTGAGTATGCATAGTAAATCAGTATGGTTATTAATATTCAATTTCAAAGTTACAAATTGAAATAAGATATGTTTTGAATAAAGGTGAAGACTCATTAAAGGAAAACAATGTTGCACTGGTAATTAGAATACTAGACTTAGGCACTATTAGATAACATCATGCAGGAGAGATATTTTCTCACAGTAATATATTTGTCCTTGCATGCTATATTCACAAAATACCCTTCCAGCTTCCCAAATTAATGCATTGTAAAATATCTCAATTTTATTCCTCACCTATTTCAAATGGTATACAGATAACCAAGGTAAAACAGAGAACCAAAATAACCAAGGTTATTTGTTTGATTAACTAATATGAGTAATAAAGTTCACTTATTCAAGATAAGCTAGGAAAGTGTTCTCTGTCTTAGCATATTGGTTGCCAATATATCATCCCTCAACTCAAAGTTAGCTCTTGTGGTGGTCTGTATATGCTTGGACCATGGGAATTGGCACTATTAGGAGGTGTGGCCTTATTAGAATAGGCGTGGCCCTGTTAAAGAAGTATGTCTTTGTGTAGGCAGCCTTTGAGGACTCCTAGTACTCAAGCGCTACCCATTGTGGAAGAGAATCCCTTCCTGGCTGCCTGTGGAATACAGACACTTTCTGGCTGCCTTCAGATTAGACTTAGAACTCTCGGCTCCTCCAGCACCATGGTTGTGTGCTCACTGCCATGCTTTTCACCATGATGATAGTAGACAAAAAATCTGAAACTGCAAGCCAGTCAAAATTAAATGTTTCCTTATAAGAGCTGCCTTGGTGATGGTGTCTCTTCACATCCAAGAAACCCTAGCATAGCTGTTAAGTACCTGTGCCAATGCTGTAACTGGGTAATTTAAGCCTCTGTTTTTCAATAAGAGCAATACTAAGCTTGGTCAGTTAAGAGTACAGGAAGGGAGCTAGAGAAATAAAGGGATCGTCTTCCATTCTATCCCCTGCTGTTCGATATGGTTGCATAAAGCTATCCAGTAGAATCATGACTCAACTGGGTCAACACGAAATGCCTTTGGTGACTACTCAGCTCTGGCATCGTTTTTTAAATCACTTTTCCATGCTCCTGGAAACACATTTTTGTCTTAGTCTTTGTGTTTACCGTGACATTCTTAACTCTTCTTTTGCCAGTGCTCACCTGCCCTAAGATACTGTTACTCAAAGAGGTTTTTTGTTTGTTTGTTTGTTTGTTTGTTTGTTTATTCTCTATTGTCTACCATCCAGTGTAAGGAATCTCATCATCTCCTCCAAAGTCAGAACTACAGTTCCAAATGAGCTTCCTGTCTAGTCTATTACTCCTTGAACATTTCCCCAAAGACATAAGAAATATATTAAAATTCTCTTTACATCTTTATAGTTATTCACATTGGATATCACTTGTTAAAATTATGTAATGATATATTTATGTCTAGTTCCTGTCTTCAGATTATACATATAGATCAATTTGGTTGTAGTAGAATTATTAATTTCATGGTATTTCATTTTCAAATATTTTCTATTAACTCATATACCATATATTCACATACTTGATATTATTGGATTTCTCTTCAGTTATTTAGAACAAAAATTGGAAGACTAATAATAATTGTGATGAAATAATAGTCTAAAATACAAATGCTTGGCTAATGTGTATAGATGATTAATCTACCAAGTGATAAAGGATAAATTGCATTGAGACTCCATAAATATTTTATTATGAATGAAAATTTTTGATGGTAAAAATTACCATTATAAAGACCTTCTATGATATGAATCTATAAAGATACCAAAAAAATATAAATTGTCAAGAGGGAAATGGATTATATGGTACTTTCATGAGCATTTGTTCTAAGAGTTTGTAAAGACTAAAATTTTAACATTTTTTGAATTGTTTCCAGGCTTACAGTTGCTAGTTGGTTTTATGTAAATCCGATGTAATTTTTACTTTCATTCATCAGTGATGAATTCTTTTTAGGAAATTACAGTATAAGTTTTGAACTCATAATTTACTCTGCTCCATAAATGGGATTTGGGGATGTTATCATTACCATTTTCCTGTCTGGTTGGCATTATTATTCATGAAGCTCTTATCCTAACAATCTTTGACCATTTTCCCCCACTTGAAAAGCAATTAAAAATTTGTGCATATTTTCTTCCATGAGTCATTTGCAAATGACAGCGTGTGGGAGGGTGCTCTACAAGCATTGGCAGTAGTAGTTTTTTTATTAAAAAACATAAATTCTCTGAAAGACCCAATATACCCCTAGGGAAAAACCAGCACTAAAACACTTTTAAAATCCTTGCAGTTGACTAGAGATGACATTTAAACTAAAGGCCTAGAGAGATTTGACAATGTTCTCTCAAAAGCATTATGACAAGAACTCCTTTCTATGAATTTTATATGAATTTTTCCTGATACTGACAGCTAGAGATAGATTCTATTACTGAAGAGTGCAGGCATATCCTTTTAGCTCAAAAATGAAAAGCCTAGCCATTGATAGACAAATGGTTTTATTTTCTTCCCTTTACTGATTCTGTATTGTTACTAACCCTCAGGATAAATATTCATAAAATGTAAATACTGATTTTTTATTTTCTTATAACAAATGTTACCTATAATAGGATGCCATGCCAGAGATTCCTGTAATTCACTGTCAAATGCTTAGCCTTTGATATACGTCAGTTCATGAATCAGATTAGAATAAAACAAACTAAACCTGTTTTAAAGTCATCACATTTTTCATGCTTTTCCTCAGCTAATCATTTTCCCATGCCTTGACATTAGGAGTCAATTAACCAAGGAAAGAAAATAAAAATTATGAGAAAGTATACCCAGAATATATAAACTGACTACCTAAATGTACTTGAGATGGTTTTTTGTAATGCAAATATTTCTCTCATATACAAAATTTTTGGAACAATTTCTGTTAAATAATGACATATACAGGAGGGCATCATTTGTCTCAATTCTGTACAAGGACATCCGTCAGGACTTTTTGTCACAAAATAGTTTTACTGGTTCTATCATTGTGAAAATAAATGGTCTAGATAATAAAATAGTGGAAGGTATTCCCATTCCGAGAGTGCTTCTCCAATATCAGAATGTTCCAAATACTAAAGTCTACTTTTCAGGGCTCATATTAGCTTTTTCTCTTCTGTCTGGGAGGAGTACTAATTTTTTTAATATCATTTCCAGACATTATGTTCACAAAGGCTGAAATTTACTTGAGGAATTGCACCCTAGTAGATGAAAATGCTTTATCTTAAAGGTTTTAGAATAAGTGGTTATCTTTTTGTCAGAAAGTTTTGGAAATGGCTTTTGATGATTTTTCAAGTAGGTCACAATACAAGAAATATTCTAAAACTTGTAAGTATTTAACAATGAAAACAGAAAGTTCCAAATCCTCTATTAATTTCAGCTATTTTCAGATTTTTCAAGTGAACTTGAAATCTTCAAAATTTACATATTTTCAAATGGAAATGACTGTCAATGTAATGAAAAATATTCATACATTTCAGAAATTAAATTATTAATAAATTGCTTTGAAAATCAAAGACCAGAATCCATCCTATATGTCTATGAAATTGATAGGATAATTTTTCATATAATGAACTAGTTAAGATTGAATTTAAGATATTTTATTTAATTATCTGTGAATGATAGTAATATATACTTACAAGGAAGAAGGTTTAAGATAGGGAATAACTTCATTTAACTTGGAAAGTGCTAAGATCAAAACAAGACTGAATTCTCTTGCAAAACAGACCTACTACTATTTTATTCATTATTTACTACAGTTCTTTTTTTTTCTCTTTCATATTGGTGTGTGTGTGTGTGTGTGTGTGTGTGTGTGTGTGTGTGTGTGTGTAATTATTTGCATTTGACAGTCAGAGGAAAGCTTTCAGGAGTCAATACTCTTTTCCTAGCATGTAGGGTCTAGGGCTAGAACTCTGGTGGTCAGGCTTGTTACCAGTTCCTTTACCCACTGAGTGATCCCCTGGCACTCGTTCACAGATTATAAAATGATGTTGAAGGTTTTATATTTTCATTAGGTTCTCAAAAATTAATACTCAGATTCATTTTCATCATTTAATATATCATACTGGAGAAAACTAAAGAAAAGAAGGATAGCTCTTTAAATATGAGTGATATCATTCTAGATATAGCCTAGAATACTGGATTTTCTAGTTCAGAACATGCAAGTGCCTGAATAGATGGTCATGAGGGAGGAAACTTTCCTTATATCTGTGAGTTTTCAGAGACTGGAAGAAATTAAACCTGGCATGTGACTATTATATCTGACTTCCTGGATGCATAAGGATTTTCAATGCATAAGTTTTCTTCTGTTCTTTTTTAATCTGAACATATAGTCACAAGACCTTATCTATTGGTCTTTCATTACAGAAATACAAATATTTTTAGATAGTTATTCTGCTGCTGGGATCATGGTGTTTCTTTTGTTTGGTTTTGTGCTCTAAACAGATATAAATACTGAAAAGCATCAATGTATACAGATCCCCACATGTATGGAGAGGATGCCTTCATTGGCAAAGCTCTGCCTATCGATTTAGTTAGGAAAGACTTAGATTAGTCAATAAGTATTTCCGGTAAAAAAAAAGTGAGTGTATAGAAAAATTCAAAACTTTTCATGTAATAAAATGGTGCTTAAGGGGTACACAAGAGCAGTAACCGAGCCAGTACTCATATAATCTACCACAGATCACATCATCTCCCATTCCCAAGAGTTTTTGACAATGAAACTTCAAGAAAAATCATACTTTTAATTTTTCAAGACTTCATTTGATTACACAGTTACTAAATAATTAAATGATTTCAGAAGCATTGTGCAGCATGCCACAGTATGTCTCTCAAATCTATAAATAGTTAAAATGATCAGCAGGACAAAGCTAAATTAAAGTCACGAAGGAATAGTCAGGAAGAGGCACAAAAGAGCTGAGAGCCAGAGATCCATCCCTAAATGTCCAAGAGAACAATAACACAATTAATGGAGTCAGTAATGATTGTATTGGCTCAGAGAGAGCGTGAACTAATTAACATAATTCTAAACTGCTGTAGTGCAAAACACTTTGTTTCATTTCTTATGTTTGAGGCAAATGGTTTTCATGGTTTCAAGAGGTAGGGAAAACACTAGAATATAAATATTGATCAGTCAGTGAGACAAAGAAGTTTAAAAGCTGTCTGAGTTCTTTCATTATGTAAAGACACAACAAGATGGTACTCTCTGTGTCCTAATCCTAATGATAGACTTGCTTAGTTCCAGAAGTGCAAGAAATTATATTCTGTTGTTTACAAGTCACATAGTATAAGGAATTCAGTTTTTGTTGTTTTGCTGCTTTTGGTACCAGGCTGAATGGACAAAAATACACAGTTTACAGTTTGCTACAATCTCTTGTTTCTCTTTCCTTGACAGATCCTATGCCCTCTAAATGAGGAAACTGTGTAATATCAGAGAAGGATCTTAGGGATATAGGATGCAATTGGGAAGCATAGGTCCCTATAAGAGAGTGTTTCTCAATACTGATGAGATTTTCTGTGACTCTTTAATACAGTTCCCCATGTTTGGTAGTTGTGAATCATAAAATTATTTTTGTTGCTATTTCATAACAGTAATTTCCTAGCATTTTTTATGACATCAGTTTCATTCTTTTTTTTTGTTTTTATTAACTTGAGTATTTCTTATATACATTTCGAGTGTTATTCCCTTTCCTGGTTTCCAGGCAAACATCCCCCTAATCCCTCCCCTTCCTTATGGGTGTTCCCCTCCCCATCCTCCCACCATTGCCACCCTCCCCCCAACAATCTAGTTCACTGGGGGGTTCAGTCTTAGCAGGACAAAGGGCTTCCCCTTCCACTGGTGATCTTACTAGGATATTCATTGCTACCTATGAGTTCAGAGTCCAGGGTCAGTCCATGTATAGTCTTTTAGGTAGTGGCTTAGTCCCTGGAAGCTCTGGTTGCTTGGCATTGTTGTACATATGGGGTCTCGAGCCCCTTCAAGCTCTTCAGTTCTTTTCTGATTTCAACGGGGTCCTATTCTCAGTTCAGTGGTTTGCTGCTGGCATTGCCTCTGTATTTTGCTGTATTCTGGCTGTGTCTCTCAGGAGCGATCTACATCCGGCTCTGTCAGTCTGCACTTCTTTGCTTCATCCATCTTGTCTAATTGGGTGGCTGTATATGTATGGGCCACATGTGGGGCAGGCTCTGAATGGGTGTTCCTTCTGTCTGTTTTAATCTTTGCCTCTCTATTGCCTGCCAAGGGTATTCTTGTTCCCCTTTTAAAGAAGGAGTGAAGCATTCACATTTTGATCATCCGTCTTGAGTTTCATTTGTTCTAGGCATCTAGGGTAATTCAAGCATTTGGGCTAATAACCACTTATCAATGAGTGCATACCATGTGTGTTTTTCTGTGATTGGGTTACCTCACTCAGGATGATATTTTCCAGTTCCGACCATTTGCCTATGAATTTCATAAAGTCATTGTTTTTGATAGCTGAGTAATATTCCATTGTGTAGATGTACCACATTTTCTGTATCCATTCCTCTATTGAAGGGCATCTGGATTCTTTCCAGATCTGGAAGGGTTCTTTCCAAATTCTGGCTATTATATATAAGGCTGCGATGAACATAGTGGAGCACGTATCTTTTTTATATGTTGGGGCATCTTTTGGGTATATGCCCAAGAGAGGGTATAGCTGGATCCTCAGGCAGTTCAATGTCCAATTTTCTGAGGAACCTCCAGACTGATTTTCAGAATGGTTGTACCAGTCTGCAATCCCACCAACAATGGAGGAGTGTTCCTCTTTCTCCACATCCTTGGCCAGCATCTGCTGTCACCTGAGTTTTTGACCTTAGCCATTCTCACTGGTGTGAGGTGAAATCTCAGGGTTGTTTTGATTTGCATTTCCCTTATGACTAAAGATGTTGAACATTTCTTTAGGTGTTTCTCAGCCATTCGGCATTCCTCAGCTGTGAATTGTTTGTTTAGTTCTGAACCCCCTTTTTTAATAGGGTTATTTGTCTCCCTGCGGTCCAACTTCTTGTGTTCTTTGTATATTTTGGATATAAGGCCTCTATCTGTTGTAGGATTAGTAAAGATCTTTTCCCAATCTGTTGGTTGCCGTTTTGTCCTAACCACAGTGTCCTTTGCCTTACAGAAGCTTTGCAGTTTTATGAGATCCCATTTGTCGATTCTTGATCTTAGAGCATAAGCCATTGGTGTTTTGTTCAGGAAATTTTTTCCAGTGCCCATGTGTTCCAGATGCTTCCCCTAGTTTTTTTCTTCTATTAGTTTGAGTGTATATGGTTTGATGTGGAGGTCCTTGATCCACTTGGACTTAAGCTTTGTACAGAGTGATAAGCATGGATTGATCTGCATTCTTCTACATGTTGACCTCCAGTTGAACCAGCACCATTTGCTGAAAATGCTATCTTTTTTCCATTGGATGGATTTGGCTCCTTTGTCAAAAATCAAGTGACCATAGGTGTGTGGGTTCATTTCTGGGTCTTCAATTCTGTTCCATTGGTCTATCTGTCTGTCTCTGTACCAATACCATGCAGTTTTTATCACTATTGCTCTGTAATACTGCTTGAGTTCAGAGATAGTGATTCCCCCTGAAGTCCTTTTATTGTTGAGGATAGTTTTAGCTATCCTGGGTTTTTTGTTATTCCAGATGAATTTGCAAATTCTTTTGTCTAACTCTTTGAAGAATTGGATTGGTATTTTGATGGGGATTGCATTGAATCTGTAGATTGCTTTTGGTAAAATGGCCATTTTTACTATATTAATCCTGCCAATCCATGAGCATGGGAGATCTTTCCATCTTCTGAGGTCTTCTTCAATTTCTTTCTTCAGAGTCTTGAAGTTCTTGTTGTACAAATCTTTTACTTGCTTAGTTAAAGTCACACCGAGTTACTTTATATTATTTGGGTCTATTATGAAGGGTGTCGTTTCCCTAATTACTTTCTCCGCTTGTTTCTCTTTTGTGTAGAGGAAGGCAACTGATTTATTTGAGTTAATTTTATACCCAGCCACTTTGCTGAAGTTGTTTATCAGCTTTAGTAGTTCTCTGGTGGAACTTTTGGGATCATTTAAATATACTATCATATCATCTGCAAATAGTGATATTTTGACTTCTTCTTTTCCGATCTGTATCCCCTTGACCTCCTTTTGTTGTCTGATTGCTCTGGCTAGAACTTCAAGAACTATATTGAATAAGTAGGGAGAGAGTGGCCAGCCTTGTCTAGTCCCTGATTTTAGTGGGATTGCTTCAAGTTTCTCTCCATTTAGTTTAATGTTAGCAACTGGTTTGCTGTATATGGCTTTTACTATGTTCAGGTATGGGCCTTCAATTCCTATTCTTTCCAGGACTTTTATCATGAAGGGGTATTGAATTTTGTCAAATGCTTTCTCAGCATCTAATGAAATGATCATGTGGTTTTGTTCTTTCAGTTTGTTTATATAATGGATCACGTTGATGGTTTTCCGTATATTAAACCATCCCTGCATGCCTGGGATGAAGCCTACTTGATCATGGTGGATGATTGTTTTGTTTTGATGTGCTCTTGGATTCGGTTTGCCAGAATTTTATTGAGTATTTTTGCGTCGATATTCATAAGGGAAATTGGTCTGAAGTTCTCTTTCTTTGTTGGGTCTTTGTGTGGTTTAGGTATAAGAGTAATTGTGGCTTCATAGAAGGAATTCGGTAGTGCTTCATCTGTTTCAATTTTGTGGAATAGTTTGGATAATATTGGTACGAGGTCTGCTATGAAGGTCTGATAGAATTCTGCACTAAAACCGTCTGGACCTGGGCTCTTTTTGGTTGGGAGACCTTTAATGACTGCTTCTATTTCCTTAGGAGTTATGGGGTTGTTTAACTGGTTTATCTGTTCCTGATTTAACTTCGGTACCTGGTATCTGTCTAGGAAATTGTCCATTTCCTGCAGATTTTCAAGTTTTGTTGAATATAGGCTTTATAGTAAGAATAATTTTTTTGAATTTCCTCTGAATCTGTAGTTATGTCTCCCTTTTCATTTCTGATTTTGTTAATTTGGACACACTCTCTGTGTCCTCTCGTTAGAAGCTGCAATGTAACTGTCTAATATGCAGGATATCTGATGAGAGGCCCCCTTAAAGTGGTGAGAATGGTGAGAACTGCTGCTTTAAAGCATAGAGAGACAAAGATGTGGGATCTGCAGTTGGAATAAAATAGGTAAATAGTATGTGATCATGATATAGAACATTGGCAGATTCGCCACGGGATTCATAAAAGTTTTGATAAAGGAGAGTAAGAAGATTGATGCATGAATACAAACAAAAACAACAACAACCAAACAAAATCCAAAACCAACCAAACAAAATAGCATTCTTTTGCAGTAGGTTTGGCCTAACGCTGCTTGTGTTCTGATGTTAATTTGGGTCCCCCACAACTGTTTTGCTGAAGAGAGTCTGCAAAACTCTCTTCAGGTCAGGGATCTTGCCCTTGTTAATTCTGGTTGGTAAATAAAGATGCTAGCAGCCAATTGGGAAGAAGAGACATAGCCAGGTTTAGATTTCCAGGGCTTGGGATCAAAAGTAAGAAAGGGGGGGGGGAGAGCCACCGTGACTTAAAAGAGTGTGCAGGAGATGAGAGAATGAGCAGCCATGGAAGAAAAAGGAGAGAGAAAGAGAGCCGCCATGTAAAAAGGTGAAGGGAATGTGACCCAAAGGGCTGCTTACATGGTTCAAAAACAGCCAAGATGGAACATAGAAATTAGTAAGCAATAACGGGGTTATGACTGAAAAGTAAATTCTGACACCATGGAGGTTAGGCAGTTGCCCAGCTACCATAATGGCTGTGTGTATATGTGCATGTGCATGTGCATGTGCATGTGTGTTTCATCAGGGAAGAAAAAGAGTCTAATGCAGGAAGGAACCGCACAGAGGAATTTAAATTTTTTTTCCTACTACTTTCTTTCAAAAAGACTAATTTAGAATTATTAATGATATCACTTCCTTTCTCCACATTGTTGAGATGGTTTACATCAGCTCATTTGACAGTATGCTTAAAACTTAGTGAAGTATTGGCAGAGAAGAAATATTGGAGAAGTCACTCCTGCCAGAATACAAAAGGCATTCACGGTATTATAGAAAAGCAGTTTATTTTACAAAGTCATTTCTTGAAATGGCTGCAGAAAGAAAGACAGGGTGTTATTAGAATCAGCCAGGATAACTGGCAAATTACCAATTTTACACAACTAGAGAAAAGTGGAGGAAGACAAAATTGGGGTTTTATATCCTGAAAATTAAGTTCTAAATTCTATATGAATGGCAACAGGTGCCATTTCATTTCATTGATACTGTAAAAGAAGTTTCTGAACTCATTTCTAAATTAGAAGCTGTTCATGTGTTAGAGGTTAAATCATTCCAAAATTTAAATAACAAATCACCGTTTTCATTGTATCTGAAGTCAGGGGACTAATAGAAGACACTGAGGTTAAATGAAGTCAGAAAGGTAGGGCCTTAGGATTGATGTCCTTACAATAAGAGAAAGTGATACATCTCTGTGTTAAAGAAAGTCATGACAGGACCAACAAGAAAGGCTGTTCAGAACAAATGAAGGAGGGAAAACCCAGCATCGACTAACAATCACGGGAATTGGACCTCGGATTTTGACCCTCCACAACGGAAATATTTAAGAATTAATGGAAGGTAATAAAAGAGGTATATGGATATATAACGTAGATGGAGTATTTGCTTAACATGTGGGATGCCTTGGGTTTAATCCTCTGTAAACACACACACACACACACACACACACACACACACACACACACACACACACACAAACAGAAAGACATGGAAGGATGGGGGGAGGAAAATATATGCATGGTTATGACAGAAAAAGGGTACGTTTATTATCTCAATAAAACAGAATTAGTGTCATCAGTTGAGAAAGGTTGGGAAGATTGGGGTTTAATGGAGAAGAGTGATCACATAGTCATTTGAGAAATGGTCACTTAATTATTTCCACCATTGCCTCCTATCCTTTTCACTTCCCTGATTCATTCTCTCTCTCTCTCTCTCTCTCTCTCTCTCTCTCTCTCTCTCTCTCTCTCTCTCTCTCTCCCGCTCCAGATAAAATTTATATGTGTTTTAACCAATTATCTGGGATCCCTGGGTATATCTTTCAGTCATGTTTTCCCAAGACAAATAGCACTTTTTATTCTCAAAAGAAAATTTATCAAGGTAAAAGTAAGGGGTCAAAAAACATATGAACTTGAAGTGGAGGATAATGGTGCTTTTGACCTAGAGCCATACTGAGGTGCAATGAAAACTGGTTATGAATTACCACGATGGCATCAGCCCTTAAACCATGACCTGCTGGTCCAGAGTGTGATGGCAACTGAACCATGGCAACAAGGTAATTTCCTTGCAGACAGTCAGTCACATATTAAAAGGTCTTAGGCCTTCACTCTACAGCTGTACTCATAACGATCTGAAGGTTCTGCACAGATTGAAAACATTGCAGAATGTGAAAAGGTTGCAAGTCTTCCAGGGAAATCTTACAAATAAAAATTGTGAAGGGGGACTCAGATATCTCAAAGCTTTGATATTGTGTTTAATCAGTGCATATATTTTAGTGATGCTTCAAAATTGCATTTCAAGATTGTTTCATGAGTTTGCTATTAAATTTATTCTAAATTGCACATAAAACAGAAGAGATTTTAAAAGCATAATGATCATGCAAGAAAGCAGATAAGCATGTACACATATACATACACATATACCTATATGTATAATCATATATAATATATATACATACATACATATATATATCATACACATATACATATTTACATCCTATACTAATTTTCTTAAAATAAAACTAAAGTTGAAAATTTCTCTCATTATCAAATTTTGTTTGTTGTGTTGGGTGTATTCTTAATTTCTGTCAGTTATATTACTTTATTTCTTTATTTTTCCTGTATTTTGAAAACAATGTCAAAGTACTAATTGATATGTAAAGGTTAAACAAATATATGTTAAATTATCAATGTTTAATGTTAAAATAAAACTTTATTTTCTCTTCTGTTTCACTATTTTTAAATTTTATCTTCTTAGTCACTTTAAAATTTAATTTAGACAAATGTAACCTCATAGATATTTGTATGATTTTCTGTATGAATAATAAAAATTTTATTCCCATGAGAAGGTGTCCTAACAGAGATATTTTAATATAGAAATAATATACTAAAATTTGTATTTATAAAATTGTGTAGCTTGTTTTCATCTTGGCAGATCAAGGAAGAGAAAGCACAGGGAAGAACCAGATATGGATATATTCTTCAAGGCCTGTCTTCTGAAGTCCAATTATTCTAGCCAGACCACCTATACCAAAGATTCTCAAAATCCCCCAACATGGTCACCATCAACAACTTAACATTCAGATACATGAGCCTACGAGGACATCCATTTGCATACAAGATATACCAGTTTTTATTTCTCCTTTACCAAAGACCACAGTGTATATCTACACAGATGTGTACCTGTGCGACATTGAGATGATATGTGTATTTATTCTTTTTATATATTGTTGCTTTTTCTTATTCTTTTTCTTCTATTTTTGTAGTGGAGTTTGAATACAGATGCTTGTGTATGATGAGCAATTAAATATCCTCTGAGACACGTGACCAGATCTTGGTTTATTTGAGATCTGATATTGCTATGGGCACTGTACTGACTTTATTTGCTCTATGTAGACCATTTAGGCCTCAAACCCATAAACATTCTGCCTCATCTCTAGGTGTCATCATCTTATTCCTTGTAATCTTACATAAAGTTGAGTAATATCTGTTCTCTAAACTTGTTCTCTATTTGATTGTGATTATTATTCTGCATCATTTTGCCTATAGAATTTAAACCAGATTTTTCAATAACCAAAATATAACTCACATATTTTAATTCATAATGACTTTATAGAATGAATTGAGAAAAATGATTTCTTCATAATATGAAAATTTTCTAATCATCAGTATGTAATATTTTTCTAATTATTCTCCTGAATGATTTAGTTTCCTCACTATTTGAAGTTATTTGTCAAGTAGAAATTTTAAGTTATTTTTTTAGAATTTGTTCATAAGCAGTTTTTATTTTTATTTGCTACTACTAATGATGTTTTATAGAAATGTTTGGTTTTATCATAGTTTGATATAGACTAATTATAGAAATTTTCTATACAAAGTACCAAAGAAATGAGGATGTGTAATAATAGACAATACCTCACAGTTATTGATATCAAGAAAATCATGTCAAACTACAAGGGCCACAATTCTTCTAGATAGAGCAAATAAAGAGTGTTTTCCAAATATATATATAATTAAATGTAGATAATATTCTCTATCATGTCTTTAATCATATTGAGTTCAGCATCAGAGACCTTCTCTTAATTATGATATTAATAATATCTGTATCATTTCCTACTTAGGCAGTATAAAGGTACATCAATTTAATCCATTGTTGCAAAGACAAAGCTTTGGATATTTTTTTTGCCATTGATTGTTTTCTATTTCTTTTTAAATTTATTTTAAAGTCTACTCTTTTTTTTCTTGTTATTTTAGGCTTACATTATTATCCTTTTTAATGTCCTATGTTAACATGCTTATTAAATTATTAGATATTTCAATATAGACCATGTTACTTTCCCCTTTTCTCTTACTTTTTGATTTTTTTTTGGTATTTTTATGTTTTTTCTTTTCTTTTATGAATTACAACAGTAGCTTTTATATCCTTGGCATGAGCTCCTGTCTAGACAGCCCTGGCTTGCTGTTCAACTATAAAGTTCACTTTGTTTATAAAAAAAATTTATATTCTTGAATTTTACATTCTTGAATAAAAAAGTACAAGAAAAATTGTCCCAGTGTCAAGATAATCTGAATTATCTATACGGTAGTGTATATGTAAAAATTTTATCAAAATCAGTGTTAAAGCCTAACAAATTCAACAAAATATTTTCAACAAGGAATCTCAACAGGCCTTAGACAGCAGGGAAATGCAAACCAAATAACTCTGAAATTCCATTTTACACCTATCCGAATGGCTAAGATCAAATAATTCAAGAGATTGCACATGCTATCAACACTATCAAGTACATGGAGTAGGGGGACACTTCTTCACTACTGGTGGAAATGCAAACTTGTACAACCACTTTGGAAATAAATTTGTTGGTTTCTCAGCAAACTAAAAATAATTCTACCTCAAGCCCCAGCTATACCACTCCTGGTCATATACGCAATAGATGATCCAACATTTCCACAAAGACACTTTCTCAAGTAGATTCATAGCAGCTTTATTCATAATACCCAGAAACTGGAAACACAACCTAGATGTCACTCAACTAAATAATGGATAATGAAAAATGGTACATCTACACAAAGGAATACCATTTAGTTATTAAAAACAAAGACATCATGAATTCTACAGTCAAATGGGTGGAACTTGAAGATATCATCTTCAGTGTGGCAACCCAGTCCCCAAAGGAAGTGTATGTACTCCCTTGTAAGTGGATATTAGCCATAAAATACAGGTACCATGCTATACTACACAGACCCAAAGAAGCTAAAAACAGAAGGAAGGCAAGGAAGCTTGAGTCTCACTTAGAAGGGAGAATTAAGGAGTTTTAAGAGGCAGATAGAAGGAGGGACCTGAGAAGGAAGTGGGTGTGGAGAGGAATAAGGATGTCAGAATCAGGTGTGGGGAAGAATAGAAGAGATGGTTAAATGGACAGGAAGAGAAATGGAAATCTCCAACTGTTTGGGGTGAGAAAGTAGGGGTCATCTCCAGAACAGGACAGAGATTTGGGATAAGGGAGGCACCCAAGAATCAATGGGGGTGACCTTAGTGGTGACTCACAACATTGGGGATATGGAACCTGAAGAGGTCTCCTCCCATAGCAAGGCAGGAACTCCATTGAAACAATAGAGACACCAACCCACCCACAAAAACTTTCAATCCCAAATTTACCTTGTCTACAACAAATGCAGGAATGGGGGATGGAGCAGAGACTGAGGGAATGGCCGGACAATAACTGGCCCAAACTCTGACCCATTGCATACGCAAGCACCATTACCTGATACCATTATTGATACTCTGTTATGCTAGCATACAGGAGCATGTTGTCCTCTGAAAGACTCCACCCAGCAGCTGACTCAGACAGATAGAGACACCTACAGCGAAGCAGTAAATGGAACTTAGGGACTCTTATAGAAAAATAGGGGAAAGGATCGAGGGCCCTGAAGGGGATAGAACTCCACAGAAAAACCAACAGAGTCAACTAACCTGTGCCCTTGGGGCTCATAGAGTTTGAACCACCAACCAAAAACCATATACGGTTGGACCTAGACTCTCTGAATATATATAGCAGATGTGCAGGTTGATCTTCATGTTGGTCTAGAACAATTGGAAAGGGAGCTATCCCAAAAGCTGTTGCCTGCATGTGGGATATGTTCTTATAGTGGGCTTCTTTGTCTGACCTCAGTGGGAAAGGATGCAAATAGCTCCATAGAGACTTGAAGTGCAAGGATGGGGGAATACCTCGGGAGACCCCACCCACTCAGAGGATAAGGGAAGGTGGAGATGGGGAAAGATTCCGGGAGAGGGTGACAAAGAGGTCGGCAGTGAGCAGGATATAAAGTAAATAAATAGATAAATAACATAATATTAAAAACATTTATACTCTATAGAAGATTGGTAATAATTTATATATTTATAAAACATGACCTTAATTTTAGAATAAATATTACTATTCTTAGAAAGAAATATAAATTTTCAATAGGATATTTTAATGAATCTTTATTTCCCAGCTGATCAGGATTTCAATGTTCAGGAATCTTATTGATGAAAAAGTCTATTAAAATGAAAACGAGCCAACGGCTCAGAGGTTACTTACTCTAGAGACTCCTGGCTTTGTATTTGTAATTTGGGGTATAGTGTTCGGGACCTAAGGCACAATAAAGTAAAATCTTGTTTTCTTCCTACTAGACTAAGCTGTCATTTCAGTGTGGTATATTATGTAGCATAGCTCAGACGTTGAGAGCATTGACTGCTGTTCCAGAGGTCCTGAGTTCAATTCCCAGCAACTACATGGTGGCTCACACCATCTATAATGAGGTCTGGCATGGTCTTCTGGCACTCAGGAATATATTCAGGCAGAATACTGTATATAATAAATAAATCTTTAAAAAAAGAAAAGAAAGTATGGCAACCCAACCTGCTTCTGAGACCAAATACATTAAATATGGATTCTCAGGGTTGATCCTGAGAAATCTGAGTGGACCTAAGAGGTGGTGACTCGAGAATCAATATTTCTGTTTTTTTATTGTTGTTGATTGATGACTGATTTTAGCCACCGTATCGACACATTAGGCAAGTTTTCCATCAATGACCTATATTGCTACCATTTCAGCTTTATATTGCTGTCACAGAGTTCACTAAATTTCCCAGGAAAACCTTGAATTTACTCTGTAGGCCAGGAAAACATTGAAATCTCAATCTTCCAAATTAGCCTCCCAGGTAGATTGCATGCCAGGCGTGCATCCGAAGTCCCAACTATAGAGTCAGCAACTATTTAGAATCACATTAGTGATTCCTCCTGTTCTCACATTTTCAGAAAGGACAATTTTAGTGGCAAGACTCACAGTCATGGTTATAAATTACTCCATTAATGTCATCTCCCTGTGTCCATTTTCATTTCTGGAAAGGGCTCATTGTCCATGTGCATATTTATTCAAATAAACAAAATTTTTATGGATCATCCTTCTTCCTCCATCGCTTGCTTATTCTGTCCCATCAGTAAATACCATAATATCTGAATTTTACATTAATAAAGCCTTCAAAAGAAGAACTTCAGCTTATATTTTTTTCTCCCTCTCTTCATGATCTGTTGAGAGGTGACAATATGCTATAAGTGGTTTGTCTTATCTAGTTTGCTATTCTACTTCAATAAGACAATAATTTAGTGAAATACTAGGAGATCCACAAAGGCCAGAGACTTTTGAAAGATGAATACACGAGGGGGAAGCATGGGAGTGTAGAATTGGCCCTCCATGTCCCCAATTGTTTAAATTTGATATCTGGCAGTTATCCAGTAGTGATTTTTTTTTCCTTATGACAAAAGCCAGCAATGCAAGTTGGAGCACTGATATGTCATTAGGCTCCTACCTAGCTTGGGGGCTAGGATTAAGAATGTTTTCTTCCTGCGTGTTTGCATTTCAAAGATATGGCTCTCAGCCCTGGAAAGACTGTAGTAGGGGGTGGAATTTATCTCAAATCTCACAAAACTCTCTAAAGTAAATACTTTAAGAAGGAAGTTGGACTTATCTGCCCATCAAAAGGGGTTGGCTAAATAAATGGAAATTACTGACATCAGGAAGCTTTTTCAACAGGGTGGGGCTACACTTAGGGTCATCCTTTACCAGAGGTTCTCAATCTATGCATCATGACCCCTTTGGAGTAGTCAACTGACCCTTTTTACATGGGTTAACTAAGACCAACAGAAAACAGAGTTTTGCATCATGATTCATAACAGTAGCAGAATTGAAGAAGCAGTAATGAATTTTATGGCTGCAGTTCACCACAACCTGAGGAACTAAAAGCTTACAACATTAGACCAACATCACACAATGTTCTAGAGAAAATAGCCTCTTAGGTGCCAGAAGCCTGACTAAAGTTCGCTACTCTCTATTCAAGAATCTGACTGGAGTAAACATGGTCAAGGACATTTTCAGACTTCTCACACCAACATTGTACATTTAACTATTGTTAATAAACATTATTTTAGAGCATTTTGGGTAAAAAAAAAAGTAAATGGTTTCCATATTCAGAAATATTCCGACAATACTTGCAAGGAGATATTTCTACCAAAGACAGTCTTCAATTCTGCAACACTTCATATGCGGGTAGCTGACAGACATCATACATTCTTTAACTTATCCATTTTGTCTTTTCTTCACTCTCAGAAAGTAACTCTGTTGATAGCTCCTTTCTTTGTTTAAGACAGAGCATTTCCTTTCTGAAGGATGTCAGTTCTTCACTAGTTATCCCTAACCTGAGCTATTGCTTCCCATTAAAGCATAGTACATATAAGTAGCCAGAATATGGCCAATACATAGCCAAATGCCAACAGCAAATCACTGAACTGAGAATGGAACCCCCGTTGAAGGAATCAGAGAAAGGACTGAAAGAGCCTGAAGGGGCTTGAGACCCCATATGTACAACAATGCCAAGCAACCAGAGCTTCCAGGGACTAAGCCACTACCCAACGACTATACATGGACTGACCCTGGGCTCCAACCTTATAGGTAGCAATGAATATCCTAGTAAGAGCACCAGTGGAAGGGGAAGCCCTTGGTCCTGCCAAGACTGAACCCCCAGTGAACAGGATTGATGGGGGAGGGTGGTAATGGGGGGGTTGGGGAGGGGAACACCTATCTAGAAGAGGAGGGGTAGGGGTTAGGGAGATGTTGACCTGGAAACCAGGAAAGGGAATAACAATTGAAATGTAAATAAGAAATGCCCAATTTAATAAAGATGGAGAAAAAAAGAAATTAAAAAAAAAAACATAGTACATTTAAGTATTGATACTTGCCTTACACAATTTCTGGTATTCTGGAAATGTGATTCCCTTTTCTACCTCTGAGGTCAGGATCTCTTCAATGCACAGGGAAAAACAATCACCCCAATCATTAAAAACAAAACAAAACAAAGATTCTTTCCTTAAAGAGATTATATTACCTGGCTAGATTCTCACATTTCAATTTGATGGAAGCATGACTGTACCATCTGATAGAATCTAGTCCACTATAGGAATTAAGAACTTTATTACAAAAGAGTTTCAAGGAAAAGCAACGCTTTGTGTGAATCATAGGTTATTAGGAACCGCATCTATTTCTCTTCTCTGTTTTAAATCCATATTGTCAGTAACCTAACCTAGAAAACCAAAATGAATTTAACCAAAAATGTCATTACAAAAGTTTATGAGTTGGAAGTTTTACTGAGTATTATTCATAGCACAAAGGTCATTGCAAAATAAAGTTTCAGCAACCTTCATAAATTACTGCATACAAAGTAAAACACATTAAAATAATATTAGATAGAACTATATTGAGTAATAATGAAAAATTCAGAATAATGAAAAATTTTGAGATTTAGAATAAAATAAAAGAAAAACCTTTGTGAGACACAACCTTGTTATTTGTAAATAAAAACAATCAAAATTAAAACCGAAGAATGGGAACAGAAATGAAGAAATATAGAGTGGGCAACTATAAATCGTAGTGGTACAATAATACTCACATCACAATGATTCCTTTGAAATCCATGAGATAATATGAGAATATTATTATCAACTCTAAAATCATCAATTTTATAACAATTGTAATTAATCAATTTACTAACACAGACAAAATACCAAAACTCATTCAAGGAAATAACCTTGATAACAAGATATGTATATAAATACTAAAGACTTTGAAATTAATAATTAGCTATATTCTAAAAATAAACAAATTAAAAATATAATAGGCCAAAGCAGTTTTGGTAGTAAATGCATTTTTAAAAATGTTCAAGGAAAAAGTAATATTTACCAAAATAATCACACTGTATGGTTCAGGAACGATGCTCTTCTTTCTGCCTGTCTTTCAAAACAGAAGTGGAAGGAAACCTTATTCATTTCATTAAGATAGCATTGCTCTGGTATTAAGGGGGAAAGACATACCATGAAAGAATGCTCCAGACAGTGTAAACCCAGACTGCAACCTGGTTAACAAAGTATGGACAAACTCAAAAGCAACAGTGTGAAACTGAGCACAGAATGCAGGCTCATTCAACAGTGCTCATTCACTGACTGCATCCTAACCTTACAAAAAAATAACTAATTTACCAGAGGTTCACATGATCTAAGGAACCATAAATAAAGATATCAGCCTAAAGTGGACATACCCTGTCAGACTTTCAGTCTTATTCTCAATATGCAACAGACTACTTCTAGGAGAAAATGCAAGCTCTCAAGAGACCATTGTTATCACCCTACCAATCAAATCTTCCGTTGATTAATGTGACTGCCCTACATTAAATCTTTCCAATCAAAGGCAATACTGGAGAAAGATGATTGCAGTTCCCAAGCATCACATTAGTGTTTTCTTCACAGAAACTGTAATTTGAATAAAAACACAAAGACTTACACAAAATATGGAATGATCCAAATATCCATGAGAGTTGGGACAGCCTGCTGATTTTAATCCTGATAATGAACAGATGAATTATCATAGCTAAGCAAAACCATGTGAGCATCCTCTACAATGAACTGACTGGAACTTGAATTTACTGTGTAAGCTGCATAGGATCAGTATTCTGTGCAATGGAAATCAAGACAGAAGGAAGCAATATTCTTCACAGTTCTGTAGTATCAATTTATGTCTTTATAGTTAGATACGCTTTGAATAACAAAGAAAAAAGTTACAGTAATAGGCTACTGGATGATAGTTTTCTTTATGTCCTAAAACTTCGCTGTGTAAGAAAACGTTCATTATTAAAAAGTCAAAATTATTCTTTCATTAATACTAATATTTTCATAGTTTTTAATCTTAATTATCCTTCATTATTTTCATTACTAGAAGTAAAATTACCGTCTGAGTAATTATTGAGCAAAACCTCTCTCTCAGATATAATTCACTTCTTTCTATCTATTAAGTGTCTGTTAGTCAATTATTGCTTCCATAGTAAATACCAAATGCAATACACTTATCTTTCTGAACAAAGCATGGGTTTCCTTACCTGTATCCCTTTTCCTCATTTTTCTGTTACTAAATAAGATATAGAAGCTTTAAAGAGCTTCTACTGAGAGCCATCTGGAAAGTTTACATAAATGATTTTATTTACAGATAAAACAGAAACCAGAGATTTTTCCCCTGCATACTTTTACTAATAATAGTAAGAAAGCAAATAATAACATTGGAAAAGCAGGGAGCAATAGAGACCTCACACACGGCCTTCCAAATGCTCATTGGACATGCTATTTGCTTCAGGCTAATGGAAGAAAATTATCTCTCACAGCAGGGAAAACTTGAGTACTAAAATATGTTCATTTTCTACCAGAAAAAAAATTGTTTAACTTAGGTGACATTTACCGAAAAGCCACACATCATGAACTCATAGATTTTAGGATTGTTTACTTCAATTTATTCTAAACTAAGGATACTCAGCTAAGAAAATTGCATAGATAAAGAATCTCTCCCGAGAAAATATCATATGTATATCCAGCAGAATTGTAAATATCAACATGTTTACTAGGAGACTGCTATGCACTGCATTTATCTCTATATTCCCAAAAAATCACGTAACAAACCATAACTGCCTAAGTGTTCCATTAAATGCATCTTCTTCAACTTAGTACTCAGCCAGCACAGGACAATCATCTATTAGGAAAAATCTTACCATTTACTGAAGGGAAGGAAGTGTCTACAGCCAATAGAGACTTTTGCTTACCAATCTAGCCTTTAGAATCACTGCTCCGATGCACCACTACTGTAGACACTATGAATATCATTTTGAATTAGTCATCACTGCTCTAACCTGTGAGTTTTCTATACACTTTAGTGCCTATGTTTGTGTTACAGACTTTCTTTGGAGCTATGGGGTCTTTAATCACTCCTCATGAGCTCAAGAAAAAGGACCATGAATAAGTTGCCATAGTGCTCAATCTATTGACAGTATCCCGTACCACCTACTTAGTGTGGAAATTAAAACTCAAGATGACCTCTCTTGTAGCCCATCGTTTCGACTTCCTTGTTATGGTGCTCTCTAAGGACCTCCAAGTGGAATTGGAAACTGTTATTAGGCAACTTTTACTACAGCAAAGCTATAGTTAAAGATCTATGTGTGTGGGGAAAGAGCTCTGTCTCTGGGAACATGCTGTACAAAGAGATTGCCTTATTTATTATTCAGTCTCTTTAAAAGTCTGCTCTCCACCAGGAGATGCAGATATCCTGAGCTCCCACAGGTTAAATGTCCCCAGACATATTACAGTTCTCCGTTCAAGCTCACCCTGTGGTTAAGATCTTATTTTAAATATCATGATAGCAGATATGACCAATTTAAGATGATTTCTTCAGGGAAAGTTCTTAACAGGTGGCTAGAGTCCTCCTCTCGAGAGAAAATGTTTTGTGAAGTTAAACAGATAGCAGGAACACCATGATCCCAAAAGCAGAGTTAGTGATTTGTGGCTAGCTGTAAACTGTAGAATGCTAGGTATTCATCCATCTACTAGAGGCTATGAGGGGAAATGGGGTGATTCTGTACCTGGTCCTTGGAACAGTAAAGCTCAGGCAACCCCTTGACTTCAGAACTTTAGGTTCCAGTGTAAGAGGATCAATTTTCTGTTGTTTAAAGCTATCAAATTTGTGATCATTTGTTGATGAGAGCAAGGAAATTGGTGTGTAGACTTGCAGACCCTATGAAGCCTGAGACAATTTTACAGTGTTACAGAGGAACAAAATGACAGTAAGAATGAGAACTCTAAGGGGACAGAACAGATCACATCTATCAGTACAGGGGCTCAGATCTCAGACAGAACCAAACCTTAAATTCATAGCAAAGCCATTAGTTCACAGGAAGGCAGGGTTTTCCTGAAAGGAAAGAAAAAAGAAGTTATCTTTTTAAACAGCATCCAGCATCCCATGAGATGGGGTTAGAGAGGGGTAGAGATTCAGTCTGAAGCTATGGAGCACTTTCTAGCACTATAGACTCCAAGATGGAAGAAACATGTAGAAAACAACCAAGTAGGTCAGGTTGTTACTATTATTCAGAGTGTAATCAAATATTTCCAGGCTTTCCTAGAGCAGCATAAATAAACCATGTCTATTTTCAGAGGAGAGAAATAAAGTCTGTCCACTTCATTCAGCACAGGTAACAAGTATGAAAAAAAATGGAGGCCAAAGTGTGTCCCAATAATCTTAATATGTAGTAGCAACCATAACAAATTATCTATCATCTATCTGTCTATGTATCTATCAACCTATCAACCTATCTATCTATCTATCTATCTATCTATCTATCTGTCTGTCTGTCTGTCTGTCTGTCTGTCTGTCTGTCTATCATCTATATCTATTTATCTATCTATGTACCTATCTATGTATCTATCTATTATCTATCTATTTATTCTTCCATATATCTGTATATTTTTACATCATTTATCGTGTGTGTGTGTGTGTGTGTGTGTGTGTGTGTGTGTGTGTGTGTGTGTGTGTGTGTTTGCAAGTCCATGTGTGCGATTTAGAGTGTTAGGCAATGCAAGTCCCATAGCATCTGCTGTAAGGCTGTTTAAAGATGAATTGGTGACTTCTGCCAATGCTAGGACTTAGCTATTGTACATGCATGACAAAATAGGACAAGTCAAAATTGATTGACTAACCTTTGCTTTGCCGTTTCATATTAAACTTGGTCAACTTACAGAGCAACTATACTGACTAGTGCTTTTTGGTAGGTGATTCAGATTAATCACTACTGCAACCATTCATAGGTTTGGCACTGTTTGTGTTTGGTAAGTAAAATTTCGGGGGAGGTTTTTCTTTTTCTAAATGAGTCAGTGTAAAACCACATTTTCTAAATGGTTGATAGGATTTGGTGGCATTCAGTTAGTATCACCCAGTCCTATATTTCCTCTGCGTTTTCTATTGCTGGTCTTATCACTCGCACCTTTTGACTGCAATCATTTAAGCCTCTGAGCCAGTTCCCAATTCGCAAGGTAAAGCTCATCTGAGCAGGCAGAAACCACACCACTCAGCACCTTTAAGAAAACGAAACAATTTGCAAGTTTTTGAACGATAGATCACAATAAGGAAATGCAGCACCCTGTGCTTGGAAAATGAACTTGCAGCAGTAACTGCTTGTGCATACCTGACTGTGTGAGTCTTGTTTGGCTTAGATACCTTGCTATTGTTATGAACAACATTCATTGTGATCTCCAATTATCCAAACTTAGATATGACACATTGTCTGAGAACTCATAAGCAGAAGGATTGTAAAGGCCTGGAAGGAATTACACCCAAAGATTTACAGTCATCTGGAATTGTCAAGCTGGAAGAGATACAACACACATAATAGATTCATCTATGAGGACAGTGGGTCAGGGACAGTGAGACAGCTGGTATAATAAGGATGAGCAACCCATTTTATAAATGCACAGGAAATTTTAAACAAGTTATGTATTTTAAACAGAAAAAGATTAACTGAAAATGCATTAAGAAACCAGAAAGAGTAACAGAATTTAAAATCAAAAGTCAGCAAAATTTAAGAGCAAATTTATAAGATCTGTTGTTTTTGCCAAACCCTAGATTTATTAATCTGTATGTAAAAAAGTATCTGCTTAGGGAATACTTTTTTTTCATGTTATGTGTAAAAGAGGAGGGGTCAGAACAGCCCTGGAAAAGAACAGCCCTTACCATGAAGCTTGATGACCTGAGCTCAATTTTTGAGCTTCATGTGATGTAAGAACCAGATTTAGCAATCTGTACTCCCACCTTCTAAAAGGGGTCATTGGAAATACATGCATACGAATGTATGCATACTCATAAGTATGCAGGCACACACCAATGTGCACACACACACACACACACACACACACACACACACACACACACACACACACACAAAGGAGTTAATTAGTCAGCAGAATCTACCAGACTTTCAAACCCTCTTTCTCTCAAATATAATATTCTATGACCATTCTTTAAACTCTAAAAGTTTTGGCTTCTAATCTTAAAGCTTTTTGCTGTCCCAAATAAACTCTGGTAAAGTACACATGAGATGGATAAGCAGATAAATATACTTATCATCACAGTTGGGGATCTTAGTTACATCTTCAAGCCGCATAGAGTAAAAGAAGAAAACCAACAACCTTGGTTTTTCTTCAGTTTCTACAAACAATAGAGTTTTCTGCTTTTTCCCCTATCTTTCTCTCTCTCCCTCTGTCTCTCTCTCTGTCTCTGTCTCTGTCTCTCTCTCTCTCTCTCTTTCTCTCTCTCTCTTTCTCTCTCTCTCTGTCTCTCTCTGTCTTTTTCTCTCTCTGCCTCTCTCTGTGTGTCTGTCTCTGTCTGTCTCTGTCTGTCTCTGTCTGTCTCTCTGTGTCTCTGTCTCTCTCTCTCTCTCTCTCTCTCTCTCCCTCTCTCTCTCAGCACATACAGACAAATAAATTTATTTGAAAAAAAGGAATATGAAATAACCTCACAGGATTTTGCAAGGGACATGCAAACATTTTGCAAGGAAGGAAGAGAAAGTTGTGTATAGATAGTTAAGTAGTTGTGGAAAATTTCTGTCCTTGCAGAGAACCAGCATTCAGTTACAAACATGTGAAACAGGTACATTTGTCTGAATATCTGATTGCACTTGGTACATGCACATAGGCTTAGGTACACACACATAAATACACACATACATGCACACATATGGACACACACAATAAGGTCAATATGAGTAATATTCATACTTATTCTTCTCTCATACAATTACATTCTGATCACAGTTTACTCCATCCAATTCTTCCAGTTTAACCACCACCACCATCCGTCATCCTCAGATCTACCTCTCCTCTATTTCTCTCCAGAACAGAGCAGGCCACCCAGACATATCAACTGAACACGGCAAAACAAAATGCAATAAAAACTAGACACCAACCCTCATATCAAGGCTGGATGAAGCAAACTACTAAGAATAAAAAGAGTCCTAAGAACAAACAAAAGCGTCAGAGACACCCCCACTTCTACTGTTAAGAATCCCACAAGAACACCAGGCTAACATGTATAACATATATGCAGAGGACTTCACTTAGAACCATACATGCTCCATAGTTGTCAGTATCTCTGAGCTCAAATAAGAAGCCCTGCTTAGCTGATTCTGTTGGCCTAGCACTCCTGGTATCTTTGACCTCTCTGACTCCTACAATTTTTCCTTCTTGCCTTCCTTGAGGTTTCCAGAGACAAATGAGTATAAGTATTTTAAAGCCACTCAGAAATAATAAGGCACTAATTTTCCCAATGTCCCTCTACAGTAAAGAGAAGCACTGGGGCTGGCAATGATTTATTTTAATAAAAGTAATAATGATTAGTGACAAAAAGACTGGTGATTCCATCATGAAAAATTTTAAAAGGATGTATTAACTATACTTATGCCTTTTCATCATTTTTTCTTTTTATTAATGGATTATTTTATTTATTTAAATTTCAAATATTGTCCCCCTCCCGGTCTACCCTCTGCAAACATCCCATCTGTCCACTCCTTTGCCACACCCAGCCATCCAGTCCTACCTCACTCTCTACTATCCCCTATCTCTGGTGTAAGAAGAATCTATAGAACCAAGGACCTCCCCTTGCATTGACGCCAGATAAAGTAATCCTTTTCTACTTATGTAGCTGAAGCCATGGACCAACCCATGTATACTCTTTAGTTGAGGTGTCTGGTTAGTTAATATTGTTGTTCTTCCTAAAGGGTTGAAATCCCCTTCAGCTCCTTCAGTCCTTCCTCTAATTCTTCCACTAGGGTTTCAAGCTCAGTCCGATGGTTGGCTGTGAGTATCTGAATCTGTCTTAGTCAGGTGCTGGCATAGCCTCTCAGCCATACTAGGCTTCTCTCTGCAAGCAATTCTTGGCATCAGCAATAGAGTTTGGTTTTTGCCTTTGCTCATGGGATGTACCCCATGGTAGGGCAATCTCTGCATGACATTTCCTTGAGCCTCTGCTCCATTTGTTGTCCCTACATTTCCTTTAGACAGGAACAATTCTGGGTTAAAAAATTTGAGATGCATGTGTGGCCTCATCCCTCAACTGGAGGCCATGCCTATCTACTGAAGGTTTTATCACCCCTCTGTTCGGTATTTCAACCAACAACTTCCCCCATTGAGTCCTGGAAGCCTCTGGCTACCCTGGCCAGTGGGAAAATCTAGTGGTTCCCCCAGTTAGCCAACTTCCACTGCTACATATATCTATTCTCTTGGCCCTCTGGACATCTCCCTGTCTTTTCCTATACCTAAACCTGCCCCTTTCCCTCCTTTCTGTCCTAGGTCCCTCTATCCCTCTACTGCCCACCATTATTTTGTTCACCCTTGTAAATAAAATTGAAGCACCCAGACTTTGGTCTTCCTTCTTGTTAAGCCTCATAGGGTCTATTAGTTGTATCATGGGTATTCTGAACTTTTGAGCTAATATCAACTTATCAGGGAGTACACACCATGTGTGGCCTTTGATTCTGGGTTACCTTACTCAGGATATTTTCTAGCTTCATTCATTTGCCTGAAAAATTCATGAAGTCATTGTTTTTAATAGCAGAGTAGCATTACATTGTATAAATATACCACATTTTCTCTATCCATTCATTCATTGAGGGGCATGTGGATTGTTTCCAGCTTCCAGATATTATTAATAAGGCTGCTATGAACATAGTGGAGTGCAAGTCCTTGTTATATGTTAGAGCATTTTGGGATGTATGCTTAGTACTGTTACAGCTGGGTCTTCAGGTAGAACTGTTTCCAATTTTCTTGGAAACCGTTAGAAGGATTTATGAAGTGGTTGTTCCAACATGAAATTCCACCGAAAAATGAAGAAATGTACCTCTTTCTCCATATGTGCTACCACACGAGTTTTTGATCTTAGCCATTCTGATTGGTATAAGGTAGCAAATCAGGGTTGTCTTGGTTTATATTTCCCTGATGAGTAAAGATGTTGAACATTTCTTTAGGTGCTTCTTGGCCATTTGAAATTTTTCGCTTGAGAATTCTTTGTTTGGCACTATACCCCATTTTTTATTTTTAATTAATTAATTAATTAATTAATTTATTTATTTATCTTTACACTCCAGATTTTATTCTCCTCCTGGTCCACACCCCCAACAGTTGCACATCTTATACTTCCTCCCTGCGTCCTGTCCTTCTGTCTCCACAAGATGTCCCCAACCCACGCACCCCACCAGACCTCTAAATTTCCTGGGGCCTCCAGTCTCTTGAGGGTTAGATGCATCTCCTCTGACTGAACCCAGACCTGGTAGTCCTCTGCTGTAGATGTGTTGGAGGCCTCATCTTAGCTGATATATGCTGCCTGGTTGGTGACCCAGTGTCTAAGAGACCTCAGGGATCTGAATCTTTCAGCTGCTTGTTGGGGATTTTGGAGGTCAGTAATTATAGGTCCCTTTTTGTGAACGCCTCATAGACTCAGTAATGGTGTGAGGTTTTGGGGCCTCCCCTTGAGCTGGATCCCACTTTGGACCTGTCTCTGGATCTTCATTTCCTCAGGCTCTTCTCTGTTTCCATACCTTCCTTTTTTTTAGACAGGAATAAATATGGGTCAGAGTTTGACTGTGGGATATCAACCCCATTAGTCCATTGATGCCCTGTCTTCTGCTAGAAGTAGGTTTAATAAGTTCCCAATCTGAACTGTAGGGCATTTCAACTAGGGTAGCCCCCTTTGAATCCCGAGGGTCTCTCACTTCCCTGGTCCCTGGTACATTCTAGAGGGTCCTCCCAACCTACTTCCTTCTGAGGTTGCCTGTTTCCATTATTTCTGCTGACCCTCAGGGCTTAAGTCCTTTCCCCCACCTGTTGGAGCCTCCTGGATCCCCCCTGCAGTGTTTTGACTCCAGCTGAAGCCCTGCTGATGCATGTAGAAGCCCTTGTTCCTAACAAAGGAATGCCCTGGCCCACGAGCAACACACTGGGGCGCATACCTGGACGATGGTCCATTCGTTCCTGTCTTTTGTTCTCAGTCTTTGTTCCTGGGGCTTAGGCTGGTCTTCCTGGATTTCTCCCCAGTAAATTTGGGGGACATATTGGTCTTTTGTTCCTGAGGCCTTAAGCCAGTTTTTCCCACTGTGCTTCCTGGAATTTTCCAACTGGTGAACTTGAGGTATATAGTCCGTGATTAAAGCTACAGATTTTTGCATTCTCTTAACATGAATGATCCGATTATGTTTGCTTTTTAACCCCGCAGGTTTATGCCTGGCTTTCAGTACCACGTCCATGTGGGCACCTACAAATGGAGGTCCCACGGAGAATCAGGAAAGAGAAGATTTTCTGATAGGATCATCCTGGGAAGCCCCGGCCAGCGAAGAAGGAGAAAAGGCCTCAGTGATTTGGGCTAGTGTGAGTAAAACTTGTAAAAAAAAAAAAAAAAAAAGGACAAGGTGATGGTAAAGTGTTTTTGCGTATGTGTTCTTTTAGTCTTTGGACCCTGACTAGAGATAGTTTACACCCTAGATTTGAGAGAGAATGGGTTTGAGAAAAACAGTCCTCCAGGACTCTCTGCAGATGCTTTGGAGAAAGAGAAGGAAAATGAGCTTAAGATTTTTCATAGCTCTTCTAGGGACAGAAGGAAGGCAGGAGACGTCCTACCTCCTCACTGGCTCTTATTGGAGAAATATTTATTTCTGGTTCTGGGTTCCATAGGTAGAATATCTGGGTCCCTTTGGTGGGACACAATCTGTTCTTTCCCTCTATGTCTATTGTCTGTCCTTGCTGCACCAAGCTGTCCATGTCTGTCAGTTTGTATGTGTGGTTTTTGTTTCTCATTGCTTAAATGTTTTATGTTTCACATTCAAAAGGAAAAATGGTAAAAACTTTATCTGCTGGTCGTTCATGCCTTGATTTGGTTTTAACTTGTTTCAAAAAAGGTACAAATAAATAAAGAACAGTTTCAATCAGCCTTTGGAGCCCTGCACCTGCAGCCTATGTCAGCTGGAGAAACTCCCTAGGGGATGAGCATCTGCACCAGCTGATCTTAAAGGTGCCAGCAGCTTCTCAGCTTCTATGGTAAGGGAGCTGATGGCTGTTTCTCTTAGAAAAAACCCTGACTGTGATTAGTTGACTTAGCAGGTGACAAGGTGCTTCTCTTAAATTTGAAGCTAGAAAAAGTAAAAAAATGGTGTTTGGTCTAATGAAGATATGTGTAGCCATTTCATTTTTGTTTCTGATTGGTTTTAAATGTATAAATATGCTCTACATGTCTTGATTATAGACTATTGGCTTTTAAGTTATTGGATATGTTTAAAATACTGTAATATTGGTAACAGAAAGTTGGCTTAAAACTGGTAATTTGGATGCAGTCATTCTAGACAACATGTGACATGAGCCAACCCAAGGAAATAGGTATGAATTGGGATAATACTTTTATGGAATTCTTATTAGAAACCAGATTTATAAAAGAATTTATGGCAATGTCTCTTTGTTGAAGTATTCGAGGTCACAACATTGTGCGTTCATATACAGGAATTGGCATTCAAACTTTATAGCATGAAGGATAGACTCAGTGTTTTGGAGGGACTGGAATTTGGAGACTAGATTGTTTGTTAGAGGTTGCATTTTGCTTTCCAAAGTTGTGGTTGTGCTCTAGTGTTGCAAGGAGAACTTAAAGATTGTGGTTAAAGATTGCCAGTGTTTCATTGGCTAACTCACACTTATTTGTAATTAAGAAAAAAAATCATACAGGTAGAGATTGTTACAAGATTTAAAGAAGGGTTGATGAAGCTATGGAACTTGTGAGAGCATCACATCCTATTTGCTTACTCCAACTGCCATTACAAGATAGATTTAGACGATTGTCTTTATGTTGCTTCTTTAAATTCTGGTGATAGGTTTTCATTTAGTGAGATTGCTTATAATCTTAGAGAGCCCATGAAGTGATATCATTGAAAAGTTTTACAAAAGAATGACTAATAGCCCTATATTATGTAATTATGTCATTGCTTCAATGTAAGAAGTTAGGACTTTGAATCTTTCAGTGTATATGGATATTTTATTAGCTGATTGTTCTGAAGGAATTTTAATACAAGCCTTTGTTCTTACAATGTGCTTTAAAATTTTGGAGTAGTAACTCCAGAAAAGATTAAATAACAATATCCTTTACAATATTTGAGACACCTGTTGTATCCTAACAAATTGTGACACAGAAAATTCAAGATAGTTTACTTTAAATTTTTTTAAAAGGCTTCTGAAAGTATGTTAATTGGCTAAGACCTCACCTTAAGCTTATCACAGAAGGACTTAAGCCTTTGATATCCTCAAGGCAGATGCAAATCCTAATTCCTCTAGACAATTAACTGATGAGGGAGGAATAGCTTGGCAGAAGACAAAGCTATGTGTCAACAACAGATGAATTAATTATATATACTGTGATCAGTTGTTGGTTTTTTGTACCCACAGTAGTCCTTTGGCAAAAGGGACCATTAATATGGACTCATTTTCCTCTCCAAGTTAAAGTTTTAACGCCCTATTAGGAAGGTGTGGTTGTGTTAATACAGAATTGTAGGATAGAGTCATGGAAGTATTTTAAAAAGGAACCTGGTGAAACATAACTTATTCCAAACAGCAACTAAATTGGTTATTACAAAATACTGATATTTGGCCTATTACATATACAATTTTTTCAGGCAAAATTGATAATTTTACCTTATGCATGCTTTTGTATTTCCTGTAAATTTGTGCATGCAGTCCATAGAAAATGTGCTTACTGTATTTATGGGTCGTTTATCTAACGAGAAGGCAACATATACAATTGGATCACATGTTTATTCTATTGAGTTTCCCCTTGCTTCGGCACAGATTATTGAACTATATGCTGTAGCCGCTGTTTTTAAAATGTTGAAAAATCAAGCTTTCAGTTCACATACTAATAGCCAATGTGTGGCTTATGGTTTGCAATTGATTAAAATCTTTCCTTTTTTAGATACTGCTAACCCTCAAATTTTATAATTATTTATGCTATATAACTGGTTCGAGGCAAGTTTTCTACATGAAATCAGTGAGTGATGATGTCAGTGTAAATGTCTGACAACTCGCTGTCCTTTCAGAGCTCTGGCTCAGGCAACTGACTGAACAAAACCTTAGACTCTTACCTAGCTCTTTGGAAATGATAATGGAGTTGATAACAGATCCTCACAAAAAGAGGAAGACTCCATCTGCTCACTTTAACTCCCAGCCTCACCCTGGCAGCTCAGGGATTTCTAAGTAAGGCTGAATCTGTACAATATTTATAGGATTTGGCATTTCTAATTAATGTTTAATGTTTAGGCAAATAAAGCTTGTGTAGGGCTGGAGAGGTGGTTTAGAGGTTAAGAGCACGAACTGCTCTTCCAGAGAATGTACTGTTCCTTTATAGGCCATTTAAGAACTCAAACTAGATTGCCTGGACCCCTTAGCAAGGGAGGGCAATGATACCAGGAGGATTATAGGCCTTATATAGGAACAATTAGCCAAACAATTTCATCCTTTATATAATCAAAACAATAATAACTAAAGACAATAATTTGGTATATAAGTCAAATTATATATACAAGTCCTCAGTGTTCTCAATTTCTTCCTGTATCACGTAATAGTGTTAATCCTCAAGGACTTATACCTAATAAAACAGGTGCTATAAAACTTTAAAACAATATAATAATAAATTTTAAAATTTATTTTAAATAAATTGTAGGGTGTTTATGGCACCCTACAATTAGGCATACTTCTGCCTAGGTGAAATGGAAGGATCCACATGTTGACATGGCATGATCCAGTTCAAGTATTCTGTATGGGGAAGAGGGCATGTTTGTGTTTTTTCTATAGGATACTGCAGGAGTGTGCTAGCTGCCAGAGTGGTTGGTGAGAAATGCTGATGCTGGGAACATGAGGAATCAGCTCTTGTACTTTGTGTCCCTGGCGTCATTCCTGTGCCCTTGGATGAAGATGGAAGATTCCCCCTCACCTTGTGTCATCATGGAGATTTTGGCATTGCTACAGTCATTGTTACCACTGCTGCATGTGCTGTCCCACCAGGGCCTACACTCCAACCCTCCATGCACCGATGCATACTGGAGCAAAGACCGGACTCCAGCAGTTACACAACTGGTGTTGCCATTTCGCAGTCTGTGGCTTTGCCAGAATGCCATCAGCGTGAAGCTGCTGAGGACCAGGGAACTTTTTCCTGGTTGTGCGAATCTCGAGCATGGTTCCATTGCCTGCTGGTTGTTCAGGAGAAGTTCTGCTGATCCTGAGCTGTCTTTGGAAAGACTTCGGCATCTTCGCTGCTATTGTAGCAGCCATTGCTGCTGCAGCCACTGTGTCTACAGTGTCTGGGATTGCTCTCGCCCAATCTGATGTTAAGGCAAGCACAGTGGATAAACTTTCAAGAGTAGTTGCTGAAAATTGGGAATTCTAAATTTTAGTCAAGAGGAACAGCTTGACAATGGCCCTCCATGGTATGGCCCTCAGGCGCCTTAGTAGTTGACTTTGTGCTTCTTATCGCATGCACAAACAGCACACCCAATCCTGGGCAGTGACTAAGCAGGTGTTGCTCTCCTTGGTAGGAGATAATCCCTCCACCTAAATTGGACTCAGCCTTTACAAGAAGCTGTTAGCCAAAGATGGGCAACTCTTTGGGACCAATCCTCACCTAAGACAGGAAACTCTGAGACTGGCAGAGTTTTTCCAGAGACAGGAAATAAGTTGCCACCCCAAATTGTCCTAAGACAGGCACTGTTTAATAAAAAATAAAAAAGGGGGTACTTGACGGACCCTCCTGTATCCCCTGAAGTATTTTGACCCCAGTTCAAGCCCTGCTGATGCATGTATAAGCCTTTTGTTCCTAACAAAGGAATGCCCTGGCACAGGAGCCACATACCCAGGCATACACCTGGATGATGGTCCATTCGTTCCTATCTTTTGTTCTCAGTCTTTGTTCCTGGGACTTAAGCTGGTCTTCCTGGATTTATCCCCAGTAAATTTGGGGCACACATTTGATCTTTTGTTCCTAAGGCCTTAAGCTGTTTTTTTCCACTGTGCTACCTGGAGTTTTCACCCGGTGAACTTAAGGTATATATTCCATGAATAAAGCTACAGATTTTATCTTCTCTTAACATGAATGACGAGAGTATGTGTGTTTTTTAACCCCACAGGCTTACACCCAGCTCTCAGTACCATGTTGATGCAGGTGCTGACACCCACCCAATACCAGATCAAGTGCCCCTCCTCCCACCCTCATCACTTTTCCCTTCCCTGTCCCTCCATCGCTCCCCCTTTGTGGTTGTTTTATTCTTCCTCCAAAGTGAGACTGAGGAATCCTTGACTTGTTGAGCATTTTGAGTTCTGTGGACTGTATCTTGGGTATTCTGTATGTTTTTATTTTTTGGCTAATACCCATTTATTAGTTAGAACACACTGTGCATGCCCTTTTGGGTCTGAGTTACCTCACTCAGGATGACATTTTCTAGTTACTTCCATTTCCCTGCAAAACTCAGGATGTCCTTGTTCTTAATAGCTGACTAGTATTCCGTTGTGTAAATGAACCACATTTTCCGTATTTATTCTTCTGTTGTTGGACATCTGGGTTGTTTCTGGCTATCATGAATAAAGCTGCTATGAACATAGTGGAACATGTGCCACTGTGGCATGGTGGATCATCTGTTGGGTATTTTCACAAGAGTGGTATTGCTGGGTCTATAGGTAGGTCCATTTCCAATTTTCTCCAAATTGATTTCCAGAGTGGTTACACCAGTTTGCAATCTTACCAGCATTGGAGGAGTGCTCATTTGTCTCGACATCATTACCAACATGTGTTTTGATCTTAGTCCTTCTGACTGGTGTAAGGTAGAATCTCAGGGTCGTTTTGATTTGCTTTGAACATTTCTGAGGTTCTTCTCAGCCATTCGAGATTTCCTCTATTGTGAATTCTCAGTTTACTTCTATACTCCATTTTTTGATTGGGTTGTTTGGTTTTTGCTGGTTAGCTTCTTTAGTTCTTTATATATTTTGGATTTTATCCCTCTATCAGGTGATGGGTTAGTGAAGATTTTTTTCACAATCTGTTGAATGCCAAATTGTCTTATTGACTATGTCCTTTGCCTTACAGAAGCTATCCAGTTGCATAAAGCCCCATTTATCAATTCTTAATCTTAAAGCATGAGCCATTGGAGTTCTGTTTAGGAAGTTTCCCCCTATGCCAATGAATTCAAGGTTCTTTCCCAATATTTCTTCGATTAGCTTCAGTGTATCTGGTTTTATGTTGAGGTCCTTGATCCACTTGCGCTTGAGCTTTGTGTATGGTGACAAATATGTGTCTATTTTCATTTTTCTACATAGCGACAGCCAGTAAGATCAGCACCATTTATTGAAGATGCTTTCTTTTTTTTCTATCGTATATTTTTGGCTTCTTTGTCAAAGATCAAGAATGCATAAGTGTGTGGTTTTATTTCTGGGTCTTCAATTATATTCCATTGTTCAACCTGTCTGTCTCTGTACCAATATGATGTAGTTTTTACCACTTTTGCTCTGTAGTAGAGTTGAGGTCAGGGATGGTTTTGTCTTCTTTGTCAAACATCAAGTGACATTAGGTATGTGGGTTTATTTCTGGGTCTTCAATTCTATTCCATTGATCTACCTGTCTCTCTCTATACAAATGGCATCCAGTTTTTACCACTATTGCACTGAAATAGAGTTTGAGGCCAGACATGATGATTACCTGGGAAGTTCTTTTATTGTTGAGGATTATTTTTGTTTTTTGTTTATTTGTTTTTTTGTTTTTGTTTGTTTGTTATTCTGGATGAAGTTGAGAATAGCCCTTTCTATCTCTGTGAAGAAATGAGTTGGAATTTTAGTGGGGGTTGCATTGAATCTGTAGATTACTTTTGGTAAGATGGCCATTTTTACTATGTTAATCCTAATGATCCATGAGCATGGGAGATCTTTCCATCTTCTAATGTCTTCTTCAATTTCTTTCCTCAGAGACTTGAAGTTCTTGGCATACAGATCTTTCATTGCTTGGTTAGAGTTAGAGCAATGTATTTTATTTTGTTTGTTTGTTTGTTTGTGACTATTGGAAAGGGTGTTGCTTCCCTAATTTATTTCTCAACTTGGTTATCCTTTGTGTAGAGGAAGGCTACATATTAGTTTGAGTTAATTTTAGTTTGAGTGGCTGGATAGCCACTTTGTTGATGTTGTTTATCAGCTGTAAGAGTTCTCTGGTTGAATATTTGGGGTTGCTTATACATACTATCATATCATCTACAAATAGTTATATCTTCACTTCTTCCTTTCCAATTGGTATCCCTTTTAGCTTCTTTCATTGTCTAGTCGCTCTGGCTAGAACTTTGAGTACTAAATTGAGTAAATAGAGAGTGTGTAGCCTTGCCTTGTCTCCTGACCCGTCCAGCAGATCCAGTTATTCAGGGTCCCAAAGAGGTGTTCTACCTGTAGGTCAAGGGGGTGGAGAGAAGAAGGAGACCAAGCAAAGTTCTGTTTTCAAGGTCTCGTTTATTGAGAGGAATGTACAGCATTTAAAGCTCTGAGGCAGGAATTGAAGCTTAGGGTGGGGGAGTATTGGGAAGTGCCCAAGGATATAAGGTGAATCACTAAACTGCAAGATATCCTCCTTAAACAAAGAGGCAACAGTCTTCCGGGGACATGTTCTTTGAAAAGGTTGAACCCTTCTCAGGAATCTACTCAGGGACATCTGGTGTTTGCTCAGGCTGAAACATCCTGTGATTGCTCCCGGAATCTTCCTGGAAGAGGCTTTTGTCCAACAATCTCATAATCTTACAGCAGCCACCTTAGGGGTGAGCTTCCGTGGCCATACAGCCCAGAGTCATGTAGCCACCTTGACCTATGCAGTCACAAAGCAGCCAGGCCCACATCCAATACGGCTCCTACAGTCTCCAATTTTAGTAGGATTACTTCAAGTTTCTTTTCATTTAATTTGATGTTGGTAATTAGTTTCCTGTATATGGCTTTTACTATGTTTAGTTATATGCCTTGAATTCTTGATCTTTCCATTAATTTTAATATGCAAGTATGTATTTTGTAAAAGTTTTTGTAACATCTAATGAGATAGATGATCATGTGATTTTCTTATTTGAGTATTTTATATAGTGGACTACATTGATGGATTTCCATATATAGAACCATTCCTGCATCCTTGGGATAAAGTCTACTTCATTGCGGTGACTGGTTATTTTCATGTGTTCTTGGATTTCGTCTGCAAAATTTTTGTTGAGCATTTTTCAATCGATATTCATAAGCAAAATTGGTCTGATGTTCTCTTATTTTGTTGGGTCTTTGTGTGGCTTAAGTATGAGAGTAACTGTGTCTTCATAGAATGAATTAGGTAGTGTTCCTTCTATTTCTAATTGGGGCAATAGTTTGATGAGTTGCTATTAGCTCCTTTTTGAAGGTCTGATAGAATACTGAACTAAAACCATATTTCCTTGTGTTGCTTTTTGGTTGGGAGACTTTTATTCAATGCTTTTATTTCCTTAGGGATTATGGGACTATTTAGATGGTTTATCTGATTGTGATTTAACTTGGTTACCTGTATCTGTTGAGAAAATCATCCACTTCATCTAGACTTTTCAGTTTTGTTGAGTATAGGGTTTTGTAGTAGGATCTGATAAAATTTTGAGTTTACTTAGTTTCTGTTGTTATGTTTCTGTTTTTATTTTTGATTTTGTTAATTTGGATACTGCCCCTGTGCCCCCTAGATACTTTGGCTAAGGGTTTATCTATCTTTTTGATTTTCTCAAAGAGCTAGCCCACTTTATCGTTGATTCTTTGTTGAGTTTTCTTTGTTTCTGCTAGGTTGACTTTTAGCCCTGAGTTTGATTATTGCCTGCCATCTACCCTTCTCAAGCTTTTGCTTTTTGTTTTGTTTTGTTTTGTTTTGTTGCCATTCTAGAGCTTTCAGATGTGCTATTAAGTTGCTAGTATAGGATCTCTCCATTTCCATATAAAGGCACTTGATCTTTCCCCCTTACCAGTTTTAATATTTTTTCTTTGATCTGTGCATTTAATATTTGATAATTGTGTGATTAGAGAAATTTCTGTTCTGCTGGAATCTTCTTGGTGTTCTCTGGGCTTCTTGTACATTATGGGTATCTTTTTCTGGAGGTTAGGGAAATATTGTTGTATTACTTTGTTGAAGATATTTACTCGCCCTTTAAATTTGTAATCTTCACTGTCTTCCATACCTTTTATTCTTAGGTTTGGTCTTTTCATTGTGTCCTGAATTTTCTGGTTGTTTTGAGTTAGGAGCTATATGCACTTTGTATGTTCTTTGACTATTGTGTCAATATCTATCTTCCTTGCCTGAGATTCTCTCTTTTATCTTTTGTATTCGGTTGATGATGCTTGCATCTGTAACTAATGATTTCTTTCCTAGCTTTTCCATCTCCAGGACTGGCATCCTTTGTGATTTCTTTATTATTTCCATTTCCATTTTAGATCTTAGATGGTTTGTTGAATTCCTTCACCTCTGTGATTGTGTTTTTTGTGTATATCTTTAAGAGATTTATGTGTTTCTTTTTTAAGGGCTTCCTTCTGTTTGCCTCTGTTATCCTATATTTTTTAAGGGAGTTATTTATATCCTCCTTAAGGCACTCTATCATCTTCATAATATGGGATTTAGGTTGGAATCTTTGTACATTTGTTAGGATATCCAGGTATTGCTGTGGTGGGAGAACTAGGTTCTGATTTTGCCTAGTGTTTTTTTTTTTTCTTATGTCTTATGCTTGCCATCTGTTTTTCTCTGCTGTTAACTGGCCTTGCTGTCTGTGATAGAAGTCTGTCCATCTTATGAATCTGGTTATAATGGCCCTCCAGGTGTGGGAGGGTATCTGGAGTGACTGATCTTTGAGCCTGTCTGTAAGGACCTCCTAGAAGCCTAGTTGTGTCATAACTCCTTAGAGTCAAGCTGTCTGTGGGCATGGACAGATTTGGGGTCAGGGCTGGAGCACAATGATCTGCTCTTGAGTGCAGTGGTGGATCAGAAGAAAGATGTGTTTCCAGTAGGGTAGGAGATCCTCAATCCTCTGGGTACTTGGATGGTCCCAGTTAGGCCAGATATTGTGGCAAGGGGTCTCATCTGTGATTCTGGTGATGTCAGAATTCCAGGGTTCTAGCTGTCTCTGGATGTGAACAGAATTGTGGGAACTGGAGCATACAATCTGCTGTTGGTTGCAGTTATGAACAGAAGAAAGATGTATCTATATTTATGTCTTATTCCTGGAATTTTGAAGTATTTGTATAGCAATAAAATTCTTGACAATACTCACTTTGTTTTCTATTTAAATTCATACATTTAATTTTTGACAGTGATTAGAAATAAATCTTTAAATATTGTGTTGTTCATAAATGTTTTTCATGGTCATTTATCCTTTGACCACTTCGACTGGTAGAGTCTCTCTGAAAACATATTTGTGGCTTCCTGATTCTCCTGAGATTACAAATAGTTTCCAGTTTATTTAGCAATCTCTCTTATTCTGCTAGATGCACTGGTATCCCATTTAACAGTGTGAAATTTACCCACCATCAGTATCTACAATTGGATATCCCTCCTAAATTCTAGATTTATGATTAGAAATATATGAAATGTCTAATGAAGTACAGAATTTCACCAAAGGAGAAAATCATGCAGACATTGCTTTTGCATATGTCTGAAGTTAAAGCAGTTCTCACTGGAGAGCATTCCTTTACTAACAGCAAGTGTGTTTGTTGCATCTACATTAGCTTCAGAGACTGGGAATTCAGGAAACACAGTACCTAAAATCCTCAGATAGTGTTCAAATGTGCTTCATTCTTATCCATAAGAATGCCATTCCTAAAGGTTTTATTTTATTTATTACGGTTGCCAATTATTTCATGAAATTCATAAGTGTATAGCTGTCAGGTAACACTAACATAGTAGCTGACAGATGCACATAGTGCTGTCTCCAAGGTTTTGTCTTTACTGCCCACCAAACCTTCTCCATAAAAAGCTAAATAGTATTTTCAGGCCATCTTTTCCCTTATTATCACTACTCAGATACATATAATAAAAGGAAAGTACCTAGAATCTGCATGTAAATGGCTATCTCTATTCCTATAAAACATTTTTACAAGAACTGGGATGTAGTAAAAGACTAAAGAAAGCAACTGTTTGATGACAAGTCTTTCAATTTTGATATCTAATGTTTCTCTTTTAAAAGAGAAATCAAAATGCAGTAGCTCATAACTTATAAGAAAACCTCATATATATGTCCTAACATAGAACAAAACCATTGTCTTGTTCACTGATCAAATTTATAATTATTATATGTTATATTTAAACATTTCCCTGGCTTATATTTCATTAATTAGATGTTCAAATCACTTTTTATGTATGTCCATTATTACATGATTTCAAGTTCAGTTGTTTGTCACTAGAGTTTCATTCTCTCTCAATTTCTTCATAATTGGAGAAATCTGTTGGTCTCATATTTTCAAGATGGTAGGTGTGATGGGTATATGTAAGCAAGTAATTCACCCACCTACTTAGCCATATTCCAAATCTATATTTGCCTTAGTTAGGGTTTCTATTCCTGAACAAAACATTATTCCTAAAAAGTGAGTCAAGAGGAAAGTTTTATTCAGTATATGCTTCCACATTTAGGTTCATAACTGAAGGAACTTAGGACAGTAACACAAACAGGGTAGGAGTGATACAGAGGTCATGGAGAAGTGCTGTTTACTGGTTTGATTAGACTGCTTTCTTATAGAATTTAGGATTACCATCCTAGGGATCACATCACAATAATGGCCTGGGACCTCACCACTGATCATTAGTTGAGAAAATGCCTGAGAGTTCGATCACCTGAGGCTCCTTTCTCTCTTATGACTCTAGCTTGTGTCAAGTTGCTACACAAAACCTTGCAGTTCAATATTAATGACTTATTAGATAGAAATATGTCCCAAAGTTAGAAATATAGCAATAAATACATTTCTGTCCTTAGGAATCTTGCATTTTAGTAACATGGAGGCAAATAATAAGCAGAAGAGTGCAGAGTATGCCATGAGTGCCAATAATAGGAGTGTGATGACAAAGGAAAAGGTGAATGTCAGTCTACTGTTCCATGTGGGAACATACATAGGAATATAAGTGAATGAAAGTGGGAAGTTAACATTACCCTGAGTATTAAATAAGTGAACTAACTCTAGAAACAGGCACATGTAAATGCTCTGTCCTTTCTGCCTGAATCTCACTGATTTTTCTTCAGATTTATACTTCATCCATATGGATCAACATTACCGTGATATGTGTCAATAGTTTTCAGAGAAGCAGTGCAGTCATGGGAGTGAGTGTCCCTGGAGAAAAGCACAGGTTTATCATTTTATTCCAAGAGAGAAGAACATGGACCATAAGTACATTTAAACCCTTCCCACTCCTATTTATAGACCTTGCTCTCCTTGAAGCAAGCCTAACTAATTTCTCATGTCTATTGTTACAATTGTATAATTTGCAATTATAACACTCAGTGCATTGTTTTAAAGCTAATTACATATGCATAAATCTTATTGTGCACATATGGGAACTCCTCCAAAACAAAAGCTCTATCTCACTTAGAAATCTTACCACATTCCCTGTCAGAAAGTTGCTAGCATAAATGTTTATTAAATTAAGTTGATGGTAGACTCATTGTGAATTTTCTCTATACTCTATACTCAGGGAGGTTATTTTCTGTCTTCATTCAGGAACATTTTAAGATAAGCCTATGATGAATGATTTACTTTTTTCATTCTTTTAAGTCTTGTAGTAATGAAAAGTTACATATATATGTATATATATATATATATATATATATATGCCTTTATATCTGCACAATATGCCATTAAAAATAAAGCAAACAATTTTGACTGAAATGTGACTTTTTCTTCTACATATATAATTTTTAATGTTTCAAAAAAATGGTAAATGTTGAATTGTGAGGCCACAGTTAAGTATGTAAGAAGCTTATGTTGATCTGCCTGAGGTACACTATTGCACTGACTTAAAAAGTGAAAGATACTACTTCCAATTTACATCATATTGAAGAAAACATAAAAGCCATTGTCATTCAAATATAGAAAGTGTTAAATTATGTTAAAATATATATTTCTGAGCTCACTTACAGAAGGAAAAAATGTGTTTATAAGCAATACAAAATATCATCAATGGAAATTTCCCATAACCACTTTGGAAAACAGTGACTAAAATTAAGTCACTCCTAAGGCACTACAAAAAGGTTTGTTGTTATATTCATTACTGGTGCTCGAAAATTAAACCACTATAAAAGAAAAATTAAGACACATGACTCTAGAGGCTTTGGATATGACTCAACTGATAAAGTATTAGGTTAGGGTTAGGGTCAGGGTTAAGGTTAGGGCTAGGGTTCAAATCTCCAGCATTCAGGTGAGTATACAGTGAATGGGGCATGAAAAACCAATATACTGGAGGCAAGCACTGTATCCCCAGATTAAGCTGATTAGGAGAATTGATAACCTGGTTCAAGTAAGAGACTTGGCTTGACAAATAAGTTGAGAATTTATTTAGAAGGACACTAGGCTCAACTTCTGTGTTCTACACATGTCCACATATGTGCTGGTATACATGCATACCTCATAAGAATCCCAATCTGGAGAACAATATTCAGGAATCCAATATTCATGGATAAATGATGGAAAGTTTAAAGGCTAAAATTTGTTCAGGTAATATACTAGAAAAGCCAAATTATACTAAATAAGAAAGAATCAAAGAGCCAGGATAACCAGGCACTAGAAGACATATCCAACATATACTGTAGCTGAGACATCTTAGGGCTTGAACCTGTGGAAGCTAAACGGCCAGACTTGATAATGTATAACCAACAGGTATTTGAGAAATCGCAAGAGTAATCACGTAAACGAAATAATTTGGGACTGAGAATTGGAGATATTAATGGAATACTTGAAGGGCTTTAATAAAATTAAATATGTAAGATATATAAAACTACAAAGGCATGAGTAGCACTTATAAAATGAAAAGGGAAATTGTAGAAAAAAATAAGACATTGCAAACCCATAAAGTTGAATACTGAGGAATGAGGGTCACTCACTTTATGTGGCTGGAGTCCTGCTACTTAATGAGTCTGCCTTTAATATTCTAGTCAGTGAAAGTAACACACAGAGATAATGAGGGATCAACTTGAGAAATATACAACAGTGTTTGGTTCAGATTCGATAGTCTTTCCGCATGAGCATTTTCACTATTAGAGTGAAAATAATGGCAATAACATGTGAATGGGTCAAAAATGAGCATTTAGGAATGAACTTTTGTCTAATTAGTTTAGTAAATAGAATAGGAAAGAGTGAAGGTCAATGTATGAGTGAGTACAATTCTGAGAAATTGAAACAAATTAGTTTAGTGTTCAAAAATATATAAAATCTGTAATACTAAATGATCAGGTCCAGAAACTTTGGTGTGTGTAGAATACAGGATAGATAAATTAAATAAAAACAGTTGTTAAATAATTTTTTACTTTAAAATTACATTTCCATGGAAAAATTAATATAATAAATTCACAGTTGAACATTACACTATCAAAAAATACCAAATTGAGAGAAAACAGAAAATACACAGGAATAGAAAATATACCCAAACTCAACAATATGTTAGACAACAAATGTCCATTTTCAAGTTGTTGAAAGAAAAAATGTAGTGGCGATAATATTTAGACCCATTTTTATATCACTATTTGATCTATTTTTGCAATTATTCTGCCAATAATTCAACAACATGTGACCTAACCTAGACTTTTCTTTGGAACTTGTTTTGTTCCTAAGTTATATATTTGAGATATATAGTCTGCTGTCCAACTAATTCAATAATGGCAAAAATGGTTAGCCATGAATGAAAATTTCCGTCCATGAGGATGGATGTCTCAGCTGGTCTTCAGTGTATATTGGGATCATGAAGACGAATGCTCCTGTCGCTTCCGTCTCCATCCCGCAGAAAGGAGCAACACCACGACGTTCTTCTCAAAGCAGTTTATTCAGGAACCTTTCTTTCTGCATGCAAGCACCAATCTTTCTTTTCTTTTCTTCCCTCTCCCCCTCAGTCCCCGAGCTCACTCCCTTATATCCTCCCTCAACTCCGCCTCCTCAGTCCAGACTGCGTAATCTCAGTTCATAGGTCCATGTCACATGGCCTGATCTTGAGTCATGGTGTGCCTGCGCAGCTCTCACAATGGACGTGGCTAGTTTCAGGTGTGTGAGGAAGTCAGGTGCTAGTCATGAGACTTAGCTGCAGTCCCGGGCGCCATCTTGGGGCTGCCACCACACCCGCTCCCCACATCTCCCCCTTCTTCATGTTTTTGGCAGAGAATGCCTGTCTTAGGTTTTCACCTGCAGCAGTGCCCCTTACCGGTCATTGGGAGACAAAGAGCTTAGGTTTGATCCCTGTCTTAGGTTGGTGACACGCCCAGGGAGTCTTACCTGTCACTAACTAATTCTCTAGCATGCCAAGCCACACTTAAGGAGACTGTCCCATCTCCACCGCTGCAAAAGCCTGTATCATTAAGGCTTGAGTTCTGCGCTGACGAAACTGTATACGGCACATGCACCAAAAGGCCAGCACACTAATAAGAATCAGGCATAGGGCAAGGCCAGCATGTCCAGCCCATTCTTTCAGTTGTGAGGCAGCAGTGGCGACCCAATAGGCCAGTCCTCCAGCTAAGGACACGTCCACTCGGGTGGAGTTGATATGGACGATAGATTGTCTCAATCCCGAACTAGTCCATCAAAATGTTGAGACCAATTTCCTGTAAGATACTGAGATATATTATGGGATAACTGAGCAGCACGACTGACATTCACAAATGGTATGGCGACACACAGTCCTCAATATTTCCTCTCACAACCCAATTGCATTAACTCTATCATAATATCCGCTTGTTCCTGGAGCAAATCGACCCTTTGATACAGCAGCAAAATTCCCACTCTCAACTGACTATTAATATTACCCTGAACAACTAAAGCTTGTGCAACATCTGCGGATAAATTACTTACAGCTGCCGCAGTGTGTACTACGGAGGTAAGGGATATGGCTGCAGCAATGGCTGTAGTGGCAGAAACTGCGATAGCAGTAACAATGGCTGCAGTAATGCCAAAAACTCTCCAGATTTCCGGGTGTAAGCAACCTCCCTCTGCCCTGCCTGGAGCGTATGAAGGCGGATGAGGCAGCCCCGGAGGCGATGGTTCTACCTTTAGTTTCACTTTCTCTAAGCTGTCAGCGATGCTTTCCAGATCATCTTCCGACATTTCCCCCTCGCTAGAATTTCCTTTGGTCTCTAATTTTTGAGAACGTTCCTCCCTAACCTGATTTAGTGCCTCATTTCCATTTTGGAGCTCTGCGCCACACCTTCCCTCATGCCCTATGCAATTTTTCACTAATTTCCACACTGGCAGCACTCCTTTTGGTAAAAGTCAGCTCTGTGAAGCGACTCCAGGCTAGAGACCAGAGGTAAGACCAACTTTTCTGCTCCAAGTGACCTACCTTGTGGACTCTGGACTCACAAAGGCAAAATTCCTCTGAGACCGGGCACTTCCGGTTTCTAGCTGGGGCCCAAACCTCATTGATCCCGGCCCACAGCTCCCTGCACCCAAACCCCATGGGAGAGAGAGCCCATTGTCCAGACAGGTGGGAACTCCTGAGACTGCAGGGCAGGAGAAACCACCAATATTGCCCACCCCTCCCAACATCCCTGGCTCAAGAGGAAACAATATAGCACCTCTGGGAACAGGAAGATAGGGGCACTCAATGCTGCGGTCCAGACACCTCCTGGATCTGAAGGGACCCAGTCAAAAGGCTCGCTGCACCCAAATCCTGTGGGAGGGAGAGCTAGACTTTCAGAGGGGCAGACCGTCTGGGAAGACAGAGGAGACTACTCTTTGCCCATGTTTCTGACTCTAGAGGAAAACGCCTAGTGTCATCTGGGCCCCCTGTTCACAGGGTCCCCAGTGAAGACAGGGCAGGCCTTTCTGGTTGCTGCCTTCATGGAGAGCTGAAACATGGCTCTGAGAAGTGACTCCAGGCCTGAGACCAGAGGTAAGACCAACTTTTCTGCTCCAAGTGACCTGCTTGGTGGACTCAGGACACACACCCACAGAAACACCTGAAGATCAGTAAAGAGGAATGACTACAAGCCTGAAAGCAGAACACTCTGTTCCCATAACAGGCTGAAAGAGAACAGGAAAACAGGTCTACAGCACTCCTGACACACAGGCCCATAGGACAGTCTAACCACTGTCAGAAATTGCAGAACAAAGAAACACCATAGACATCATGGTGGCAAGAGGCAAGCACAGGAACCCAAGCAACAGAAACCAAGACTACATGGCAACATCAGAGCACAATTCTCCCACCAAGGCAAACACTGAATATCCAAACACAACAGAAAAGTAAGATCTAGATTAAAAATAACATTTGATCATCATGATGGAGATCTTCAAGAAAGATATAAAGAACTCCCTTAGAGAAGTGCAGAAAAACACAATTAAACAAGCAGAAGCCTATGGAAAGGAAATGCAAAAATCCCCAAAGGAATTAGAGGAAAACACAATCAAAAAGGTGGTGGAATTAAAAATGGAAATAGAAGAAATAAAGAAAGCACAAAGGGAGACAACCCTGGATATAGAAAACCAAAGAAAGAGAAAAGGAGCTGTAGATACAAGCATCACCAACAAAATACAAGAGATAGAAGAGAGAATCTCAGGAGCAGAAGATTCCATAGAAATCATTGACACAACTGTCAAAGATAATGTAAAGAGGAAAAAGCTACTGGTCCAAAACATACAGGAAATCCAGGACACAATGAGAAGATCAAACCTACAGATAATAGGTATAGAAGAGAGTGAAGACTACCAGCTCAAAGGACCAGTAAATATCTTCAACAAAATCATAGAAGAAAACTTCCCTAGCCTAAAGAAAGAGATGCCCATAAACATACAAGAAGCCTACAGAACTCCGAATAGTTTGGACCAGAAAAGAAACTCCTCCTGTCACATAATAATCAAAACACCAAATGCACCGAACAAAGAAAGATATTAAGAGCAGTAAGGGAAAAAGGAGGATCTATCAGAATTACACCAGATTACTCACCAGAGACTATGAAAGCCAGAAGATCCTGAACAGATGTCATACAGACCCTAAGAGAACACAAATGCCAGCCCAGGTTACTGTATCCTGCAAAACTCTCAATTAACATAGATGGAGAAACCAAGATATTCCATGACAAAACCAAATTTACACAATATCTTTCTACAAATTCAGCGCTACAAAGGATAATAAATGGTAAAGCCCAACATAAGGAGGCAAGCTACACCTTAGAAAATTCAAGAAACAAATCATCTTGGCAACAAAACAAAGAGAAGAAAAGCACACAAACATAACTTCACAACCAAATATGAATATAACAGGAAGCAATAATCACTATTCCTTAATATCTCTCAACATCAATGGTCTCAACTCCCCAATAAAAAGACATAGATTAACAAACTGGATACGCAATGAGGACCCTGCATTCTGCTGCCTACAGGAAACACACCTCAGAGACAAAGACAGACACTACCTCAGAGTGAAAGGCTGGAAAACAACTTTCCAAGCAAATGGTCAGAAGAAGCAAGCTGGAGTAGCCATTCTAATATCGAATAAAATCAAATTTCAACCAATAGTCATCAAAAAGATAAGGAAGGACACTTCATATTCATCAAAGGAAAAATCCACCAAGATGAACTGTCAATCCTAAAAATCTATGCTCCAAATACAAGGGCACTTACATACATAAAAGAAACCTTACTAAAGTTCAAAGGACACATTGCACCTCATACACTAATAGAAGGAGATTACAACACCCCACTCTCATCAATGGACAAATCATGGAAACAGAAATTAAACAGAAACATAGACACACTACAGATGTCATGAAACAAATGGATTTAACAGATATTTATAGAACATCCTATCCTAAAACACAAGGATATACCTTCTTCTCACAACCCCATGGAACTTTCTCCAAAATTGACCATATACTCAGTCATAAAACAGGCCTCAACAGATACAGAAAGATAGAAATAGTCACATGCATCCTGTCAGACAACCATGGGCTAAATCTGGTCTTCAATAAAAATAAGAAAAGAATGCCCACATATACATGGAAGTTGAACAATGCTCTACTCAATGACAATCTGCTCAAGGAAGAAATAAAGAAAGAAATTAAAGACTTCTTAGAATTTAATGAAAAGGAAGGTACAACATACCCAAACTTATGGGACACAATGAAAGCTAGGCTAAGAGGAAAACTCATAGCTCTGAGTGCCTGCAGAAAGAAACAGGAGAGAACATATATCAGCAGCTTGACAGCGCACCTAACATTCTAAAACAGAAAGAAGCAAATACACCCAGGAGGAGTAGAAGGCAGGAAATAATGAAACTCAGAGGTGAAATCAACCAAGTAGAAACCAAAAGGACTACACAAAGAATCAACAGAACCAAAAGCTGGTTCTTTGAGAAAATTAACAAGATAGATAAACCCTTAGCCAGACTAACCAGAGGAAACAGAGTGTTTACAAATTAAAAAAATCAGAAATGAAAAGGGAGACATAATAAAAGAGTGTGAGGAAATTCAAAAAATCATCAGATCCTAATACAAAAAAGCCTGTGTTCAACAAAAGTTGAAAATCTGGAGGAAATGGACAATTTCCTAGACAGATACCAGGTACTGAAGTCAAATCAGGAACAAATAAACCATTTAAACAACCCCATAACTCCTACCAAAATAGAAGCAGTTGTTAAAAGTCTCCCAACCAAAAAGATCCCATGTCCAGATAGATTCAGTGCACAATTCTATCAGATCTTCATGGAAGACTCATAACAATACTACTCACTGTTCCATGAAATTGAAACAGATGGACTGCTACCGAATTCCTTCTATGAAGCCACAATTACTCTTATACCTAAACCACACAAAGACCCAACAATGACAGAGAACTTCAGACCAATTTCCCTTATGAAAATCGACGCAAAAATACTCAATAAAATTCTGACAAACCGAATCCAAGAGCACATCAAAACAATCATCCACCATAATCAAGTAGGCGTCCCAGGCATGCAGGGACGTTTTAATATATGGAAAACCATCAACATAATCCATTATATAAACAAACTAAAAGATAAAAACCACATGATCATTTCAATAGATGCTGAGAAAGAATTGGACAAAACTCAACAACCATTCATGATAAAAGTCCTGGAAAGAATAGGAATTCAAGGCCCATACCTAAACATAGTAAAAGCCATATAGAGCAAACCTGTAGCTAACATTAAACTAAATGGAGAGAAACTTGAAGCAATCCCACTAAAATCAGGGACTAGACAAGCCTGCCCACTCTCTCCCTACTTATTCAATATAGTTCTTGAAGTTCTAGTCAGAGCAATCAGATAACAAAAGGAGATCAAAGGGATACAAATTAGAAAGGAAGAAGTCAAAATATCACTATTTTCAGACGATATGGTGTATATTTAAGTGATCCCAAAAGTTACAGCAGAGAATGACTAAACCTGATAAAGACCTTCAGCAAAGTGTTTGCTTATAAAATTAACTCAAATAAATCAGTAGCCTTCCTCTACACAAAACAGAAACAAATCAAGAAAGAAATTAGGTAAATGACACCCTTCATAATAGTCCCAAATAATATAAAATACCTTTGTGTGACTTTAACCAAGCAAGTGAAATATCTGTATGATAAGAACTTCAGTCCTCTGAAGAAAGAAACTGAAGATCTCAGAAGATGGAAAGCTCTCCCATACTCATGGATTGGCATGATTAATATAGTAAAAATGGCCATTTTACCAAAAGCAATCTACAGATTCAGTGCAATCCCCATCAGAATTCCAATCCAATTCTTCCTAGAGTTAGACAGAACAATTTGCAAATTCATCTGGGATAACAAAAAACCCAGGATAGCTAAAACTATCCTCAACAATAAAAAGATTCTCGAGGGAATCACTATCCCTAAACTCAAGCAGTATTACAGAGCAATAGTGATAAAAACTGTATGGTATGAGTACAGAGACAGACAGATAGACCAGTGGAATAGAATTGAAGATCCAGAAATGATCCCACACACCTATGGTCACTTCATTTTTGATAAAGAAGCCAAAATCATCCAGTGGAAAAAAAGATAGCATTTTCAGCAAATGGTGCTGGCTCAACTGGGGATCAGTATGTAGAAGAATGCAGATTGTTCCATTTTTATCACCATCTACGAAGCTTAAGTCCAAATGGATCATGGAGCTCCACATCAAACCAGATACACTCAAACTAATAGAAGAAAAAGTGGGGAATAATCTCGAACACATGGGCACTGGAAAAAATTTCCTGAACAAAACACCGATGGCTTAAGCTCTAAGATCAAGAATCAACAAATGGGATCTCATAAAACTGCAAAGCTTCTGTAAGGCAGAAATACTGTTGTTAGGACAAAATGGCAACCACCTGATTGGGAAAAGATCTTTACCAATCCTACAACTGATAGAGGGCTTATATCCAAAATATACAAAGAACTCAATAAATTAGACTACAAGGAGACAAAAAGCCATATAAAAAATGGGGTTCAGAGCTAAACAAAGAATTCACAGCTGAGGAATGCCGTATGCTTAGAAACAGCTAAAGAAATGATCAACATCTTTAGTCATAAGGGAAATGCAAATCAAAACATTCCTGAGATTCTACCTCAGACCAGTCAGAATGGCTAAGATCAAAAACTCAGGTGACAGCAGATGCTGTGGAGAGGATGTGGAGAAAGAGGAACACTCCTCCATTGTTGGTGGGATTGCAGACTGGTACAACCATACTGGAAATCAGTCTGGAAGTTCCTCAGAAAATTGGACATTGAACTACCTGAGGACCCAACTATACCTCTCTTGGGCATATACCCAAAAGATGTCCCAACATATAACAAAGGCATGTGCTCCACTATGTTCATAGCAGCCTTATTTATAATAGCCAGAAGCTGGAAAGAACCCAGATGCCCTTCAACAGAGGAACGGATACAGAAAATGTGGTACATCTACACAATGGAATGCTACTCTGCTATCAAAAACAATGACTTTATGAAATTCATAGGCAAATGGATAGAACTGGAAAATATCATCCTGCGTGAGGTAACCCAATCACAGAAAAGCACACATAGTATGCATTCATGGATAAGTGGATATTAGCCCAAATGCTCGAATTACCCTAGATGCATAGAACACATGAAACTCAAGAAGGATGACCAAAATGCGAATGCTTCACTCCTTCTTTAAAAGAGGAAGAAGAATACCCTTGATAGGGATTAGGGAAGCAAAGTTTAGAATAGAGGCTGAAGGAACACCCATTTAGAGCCTGCCCCACATGTGGCCCATACATATACAGCCACTAAAGTAGTTAAGATGGATGAAGCAAAGAAGTGCAGGTTGACAGGAACCGTATGTAGATCTCTCCTGAGAGACACAACCAGAATATGGAAAATACATAGGCGAATGCCAGCAGCATTCTGCTGAGAATGGGACCCCCATTGAAGGAATCAGAAAGAGGAGTGAAAGAGCTTAAGGGGCTTGAGACCCCTATGAACAACAATGCCAACCAACCAGAGCTTCCAGGGACTAAGCCACTATCCAAAGACTATACATGGACTGACCCTGGGCTCTAACTGCATAGGTAGCAATGAATATCCTAGTAAGAGCACCAGTGGAAGGGGAAGCCCTTGGTCCTGCCAAGACTTAATCCCCAGTGAACATGATTGTTGATGGGAGGGCGGCAATGGGGGGAGGATGGGGAGGGGAACACCCATATAGAAGGTGAGTGGGAGGGATTAGGGGAATGTTGGCCTGGAAACCGGGAAAGGGAATAACAATTGAAATGTATATAAGAAATACCCAAGTTAATAAAGATGGAGAAAAAAAATGTAAATTCATGAATATGCACATGTATGTAAAATAAGATGTATACACAAATGTAGATGTTGAAAAATCTGCAACTGCCTCTTGTTTAATCCTACTCTGATGTGACCTTTCTGTTTTATAATGTAAGTAAACTAATTAAAGCATAAATAGACATATGAAAGACACAACCTTCCTAATTTTTGCATACATTCTTACAAAATAGTAAACCCCTTTTAGTTTTTAGGGCGTCTTAATGTGTTACGGCAATAACACATTATTTTATTATTATTTTATTTTTATCATCATCAATCACTACTGTTTTTATTACAACTACTGCCTTTATTGTGGTTGTTGACACAGTTTCTTACTTTGTAGTTTAGCGTAGCTTGGAGATGACTATCCACACAAGGCTTTCCTCTAAATTATGTAGATGCTCCTGTCTCAGCTTCCAACATATATGGATTAGGACATAACTACAATGCCTAGCTTATCTTGCTTTCAAATGTTACATTTTTTTTTTCAATTTTATTTTGAAACGGACTCTCAGTATTTAGTTCTGGTTGCCTTGAAACTCCCCACGTAAATCAGGTTGTTCTCAAACTCACAGGAATTTGCCTGTTTCTGACTCCTGAGTGCTAAAATTAAAGGTTTGCATCACTATCGAGTAAATGTTTTATTGTTGTTTGCTTTTCTTTTCTTTTGTTTTATAAAGAGAAGCAATGAAGTAAAATGACATTTAACTGTGGAAAAACATGAGGTTGAAAACCAGTGCCATAGGCATGCCAGACTCTACATAGCAAAAGTCATTCTGTAAATACATTAAGGATGAGCCATGAACCTTAATCAGAGTGTTATTCTGTTCTAAGGTCACAACATGGCAGACTACAATGGGCATGCCCAGAGTCCTCACTTTCACAAGATCCTCATATACATTTGCCCAAGCAAATTGGTACAACTTATTTCAGCAGGCAAGTGGTTAACCACAAACTAGTTTACTTCTAAATATTTGGAAGGAAAGATAATCACAGTTCTGTCCTTTAGAAAAAGCTTGCTAAATGGCAATATAATTGACCCAGAATATCCTCAAGACTGAGAAAGATTAGAAAAGTACATTGTGATATATTCTAGGCACATTATTTTGGACATTAAATATCTGTAACAATTTCCTTTGCTGCAATGGGTTATTTATTTATTTATTTATTTATTTATTTATTTATTTATGTCTTCATTAGTACATAATATGACCATGATGACCAAGTATAGACTATAATAGATATATATTTTTCTTTCATGGAAATATCTGTGAGTTCATTGGGTAAATTGACATGTTTCTTCTATTTGAAAGAAAAGTCTAGCTCAAAGTTTCCTATACTAGTTAAAACTATAACAAAAAGACCCTGTTATTCTTTCAAATGTTCACTCACAAACTTAAATAGTTACTGGAATATTATCTTCCTTTAATTATGTTATTCAGCTATTTCTGTCTATAAGATAGGTTGAAGATTTTAACTAAATTATTTGAAACTACTTTGTTTGAAAAGTCAATCCAAAATTTATAATGTAACAGGTTATAGTGATAATGTATATACTGATAGTATTTATGGTACAGAAGCACTATTTTCATCTTTGGGGAACATAACATAATGTCTTTGTCAGAGTAAAATTTCTTTGAAGATGCCTGTGTCTCATATAATATTAACAAGGTGATGTAAGTTAGAAAACATGTTTTATTTTATAATTATGTGTAGAATATCTAAATATAATTAAATGTTTGCTACATAGTAGTAGATACAGAATATTTTCTTTTATATCAATATTCTGAAATTTATATAATACAATACGGTATATAAAATAATTCATTGATTTAATAAAAATGTTCTGCAAACATGATCAAATTCTACAAAGGAGGATTGAAAGAAAAGCCTGTCTTTTTTATTCAATTTTTAGAGTTTTAACTTTTACTCTGGTTCAAACAGTAACCATTTTATGTTAAATTCAACCTAAAAAACACTTTCAAACTTAAATACAACACACACACACACACACACACACACACACACACACACACACACACACACACACATTTTCTCTATTAGGTCCAGGTCTCTTGAATTATTTAGTAGGATATTCTTAAAGCAGTTAAAGGGGCTCATTCAGCAGGATTTTAGCCAACAAATCAGTCAGCAGTTTCTAGGCACCTCATAAAGCAGTTAAGCATTGCATCTTGTTCTGTCTTTGATATTTCACATGCCTTTATAATAGAGCTATCAATTTTTTTGATTTGCAAGCCAGTTGACATAGTTAATACCCTAAAGGGCTATTGAAATGTTAAGCTCCTAAAATTGTTTTAGACTCCCTGTAAATTAGACTATAGCCCAATCATGTACAATTTTATCCATGTGTTCTTTGAAAAAGCATGAGCTCACTCTTCTAAAAGCAAAGTCCTGACGACAGCCCTCGGGATCTATTTGCCACTTTACCCCCATATCTGATGCTGACTAGGTTTACCATAAAGTAACAATAAAGTAACATTTCCTAAGTTTTAGAAATAAAACAGGTTTTTAGGGCATTTCTGAAGTCGATATTGCAAATACCAATGCAATCTATCATACATCTATAGCTGATTTCTTTTGTTGGCTACAGTTAGGAGATGGTTTATAATATCTTTGTTTAACATGTTATATATTATCATGAAATGACAGATTTTGATCATAAAAATTATCTGTATTATAAAGAAATACATGTAAAATTATAAAAATAGTCCACAGTATGTCTTTTTGGTTCACTTAGGATCATCCTTTGCAATATAATTTTGTAGTTTTATAATATTTTTCCCTATGTATCCAATAATGCTTGGTACTAAATTGGTGCTCCTAAGTTTGTGCCTAGTTGAGGTTACTGTTGTCATATGACACATAATGAAATAACAATTATAAACTTTATGACACTATTTACTAGATTAATAGCTTCTGAGTATAGACAGAGTTTCAAAGGACATCCTAAGAGATTTTATCCTAACTTTAAAATATTTAACATACAGTAAACAAAATGTTTTGTTTACACAGATGCATACTCAACCTTAGCATTAAGAATGACACAAAGGGGATATGTCTTTCCATCATTTCCCACACCCAACTTCTCTGTGAAATGGGTTGTTCCCACATCTCCATATTTAGAGTAAGTACTGGACTTTAAACATAATTCTTAAGCTTCTCTTATTTGGTGTCTTTGTAGTCCTGAGTCTAACAACTGGTTGTCTGAAATTTATCACCTCATACTCCCCAAAACGACCCTTAAAGTCCTCCCTGGTATTTTCTGGTGGAATTGTACATATCTAACTATCACCTCTGTATGTCCCATCACATTTACCAGTGGCCTTAGTCCTTCAGTATTAATTTCCACCTTAAAATTAAGTCCTCTCCTTTATTCAACTTCATTCAGTGTTCTTTGATTTTTTTTCTTTGTCTTCTCATTAACAACATATCCCCAAGAATGGTTTATTCAAATTAATATCTTTGCCTATTACCTAATGCAGGCACAAATCCTACAAAGAACCCCAATTTGACACACATTCTATGCAATGGAGTCAACTCATAAATATAGTGGGATTAAAATGTAAAGAAATCTTAATCCAGCAACCTCTTCGCTCTGGTAAGGAATCACATTCAAAGTCCTAGGTCTGTGTGATCTGGCTGAAATGCAAATGTACCACACACTTTTATTCACTCTGGTAGGAATATAAACGCACAGTACACACTTTCAAGGTTAAATTAGTTTCTGGAGGAAGCAGCCATGTTTGAAAGTGATATCTAATTGAGGGACAGACAAAGTAAAAAATCAGAGAAAGACTTGACAGACTGAATCATCAATCAGAGATAGTATATGCCCAGTTCTCAGGAAGAAAGGACAGAAAAGAGAAGAATTTTAAGAGCTGCTCAGGAAGAGCCGGTCAGTTAGGTGGGAGTCAGTGCAGGAGATTTGTAGTTCAGTACAGGTCAGCAGAGGCAGTTGAAACTAGAACTAAGAAAGAGCCAGGGGATTAGAATAAATATCGAGAGTTAGTTTGAGGCCAGGCAGAGCAATTAAATGGGAAAATAAGAGAAACCAGATTGAATCAGTCAGTTTGGAGAGAATTGGAGACAGAACAGAGAAGCTCATCCAAGCATTATAGGTTCAGAAAGGACTAGAGAGGGTAGGTTTATTCAGCAGTAAACCGCAGAGATGACAATTATGTTGAGGTCCAGGAATTACCTCACAAACCACAAAAATCCTGATCTCAGTCAGACTGCGATGGTTTATTTAGCACACAACTGAAAACTGATGAATCAGGGCCATAGCTCAGAATTTGGGTGCTGAGGCAATGACCCTGAACGTTTCTCAAGGTCAGCTTAGAAATAAGAACAAAAACAAAACAAAAATCTAAAATGAGCTCATGTGAAGGTGCAGAAAATGCTGTCTGGTGGTTTGCTCTGATTCAAGCTATTCTGGCTAGCTAGACAGAACTGTTCTAACTGACCTTTATTCTGATTGATCATAAGTGGACCTTATGGTTGTCCAGTATCTTAAGATTAACAAACCTCAGAACATAGAGAACATAACAGGGTATGTGATCAGCATGACCCCGCTCTGAGTCAAATCAATTTTTTGTGTCAATGACTGGCAGGTGTATTACAGAAACAATATGAAATAGCTCACAGACATGGAACAAGATGATTACAGTTATGCTTCAGGTGTGGCAGTTCTCAACAAGTTACATTTGATGAATAATATTTACTTCTGCATTAAAATGAGTTTTATCTTATGTATATGAACATATGTCTATATATCTACCACTTTTGTCTTATACCTGCGAAGGCCAGAATAAGGTATCAGATACCTTGGAATTGGAGTTGCAGACAGGTGTGAGCTAGAATATGTATGTGCTAGGAACCAAACTTGTGTTCTCTTCAAGAAGAGCAAGAGATTTTAACCCATGAGATGTCACTCCAGCCCTGTTATTCTTTATAATTTTTAAATTATTATTATTTCTAAGTAGTTTTACACTTAGTTTCTACAATAGAAACAATTCTAGACAGGAGAAATATTTATTTATATTAAGACAAGTCTCTATTAAAAAAGAGTAATAATAGTACTGAAATACTAATTGCAGGATGATGCTCATGCCTTGGGAGACACTTGGAAATGTCTTTGAGCTCTACTGAAAGGGACCAAGAGTCACAAACTGTTGGGGTTGGTCTTGTGTGCTGTGTAATCAGATGCTGAATTCTCTTTCACCATGACCCTTTTGATGTCGGGACATGAACATTATATTGACCAATGTACTGTAAAGAATGTTCCTTAATAATCCCTGATGAGTAAATAAAATGCTAGATCCTGTGACTGGGGAGAGGTGGGAGGGAGAGAAAGCTAGAACTTCTAATTGAGTGTTTGTACCTCAGGTAGAGACCAGGATGTGAAGGACAAAGGAGAGGAGAAATGAAGTCTCCATGAGGTGCAAGAGACCATGATCACATGGCCAAGAAAAGCTTGTCCTGAGCTCACATATGGAAGAGAGTAAGACACAGTGCATAAATAATCAGTCATTTATCTGGGTATTGATAGACCAGTCAGGTTATAATAGATCAGAACCTGCCAAGCATATATTCAGCAATTGTTAATAAAATTTGATGTCTCTATGACATTTACTCAGGAACTAAATAGGGTAGCATGGGACAGAAATCCCCTTTAAAATTACTAGAACAGCTGACACCCCTTTCTTGTAGTGTGAGAAGGAAACATGTGAGTGAATACCAGTAATTGATATTGATGCTCCAAATGAACACTTGTCCTCTGTAAAAGAATTTGGGCTTTTGTGACAAAGATCAAATATTTTTTTACCTCAATATCAAGCTTCCAGTGGTAGTATCAATGTGTGGTTGTGTTTTTTTTTTCCTAACTTGCAAAGTTTTGTGTCCACCTAACTCTTATGTACTCTATTTTAGGAAAATTTATAATTCTACAATCAATTATACATCAGCACAAGCTATTGTTTTGGGCAGGTTTTTAAAACTTAAAGGGGTGTTCTAAAATATGTAAAAATCATTTTTATGTGAGAAGTAATTGAGACATGCATCAGCTCCTACTGGCCCTTTGTTGGGCACGCCTACCTCAGTTGAAAGAATTCTCACAAGACTATGCAAGGCAAACCACAATTTAGAAATGAGCTCATGGAACTAGAAGGCATGCACAGTTTTTAAATTAACATTTGATTTGTTTGTTTGCTTTCATGGTTTTTTGTTTGTTTGTTTTTGCAACTATGGCATTAAACTATTACTAGCCACAGAAAAGCACAATTTTGAATGGCTGTTTAGACACTACCATGACAAGCTGCACTGATACATCCTGGTCCATATAGGAAATTAATGGGGAGATGGGCTTTAGGCGAAGAGGCTTGCAAAACAACCCACACATCAGTATCCTCTGTGTTCCTCTCTTCAACCTCATAGATGTGCCAATGACGATCTTTAGAGGGTTTTGGTTATGTTATAAACAGAACTTTATGAACTTTGTTTTTCATTATTAAAAAAAGTAATAGAAGCATTTTTATTGAAAAACTGAGCTAAGAGAAGAAACTTCAGTTGGCAATATTTTAGTGGATCTTATTCCCTGTTAATTTTTGAAACTTCGATGTAGTGTGAATTGCTTGAAAATTTGACAGCCATAGATCATATCAATAACATAAATTCCAGTCAGTGGAAAAAAATACATTTAGCACTTGACATAATATTGCACTTAACCTTGAAGGAATTAAAGAGGAAAACTAAGAATGAACCTTAGCAAAGTTATAGCGTCTTCCTTTTAAAGGTGTCAAACTTGGCTTAGCAGTTTGATCCTTCAATTTTTTAGGATTAGCAAAAGTTAATTTCTCTTTCTTAGTATATTGAGCAAAGCTAAGCCCTTGAGTTTAATATCCATTAAAAACCCTAGAAACATGGCATGCATTATTATGTCAGGATTTTTAAAAAAGAAATATTATGTAAGTATATGGGTTTATTACTATTTAGCTACCTTTTAATCAACAGCCCTGGAAAGTTTAGAAGACTGCAATCCCACAGCTTTTAATTTTATTGTAAAAGAAGACAGACTTTTATGACTGCAAATATTCAATAGGAATCCTGTTTGAAGCTAATACCACAGTTTAAGATAATTCGCAGAGTTTTCTATCCTCTAGCTGTGACAAATCTCAAAATCTATGCAGCATTGATAATGGAACTCTTCCAAGTGCTCCTGTGCTTGCTAATCTTTTATCAAGCTTCTTCAAGTCTTAAAAAAGGAAGAGGAGAATAAATTTAGGAACAGTGGAAAAATTCTGAACAGCATAATCATTGTCTTATGTTTATAAGCATAGTTTTTAATTTATCCCAGGGCAGTATGTAAGATATTGATACTATACGTTAATTGAAGCTTTCTCTATTATCGATATGAAATCAAGTATTTTCTGGGAACAAAACTCAGAGGTCTATTTTCTCCAAAAATCACTAAGATACTAAGATAACCATTAATTTTCATAGCAGATGTTTATTATCATGCTACCCACCCAATATTACATCGTATTAGAGATTGAGATGTTGAAATTCAGCATATAACACTTTGGAAAAGGCAAGTAACTTTTTAAGTTTAGGATACGCAAATTTTTCTTATATACGAATCACAAGTTAGAAAGTAATAAACGTTGGATTTAATGCAATTGAAACTTTTTATCTATGTAAAGCTTAAAAAGATATCAGATAATACTAATTGTCTTAGTTACGTTTCCATTGATGTGAAAAGACAGCATGACCAAGACAACCCTTAAATACAACATTTAATTGTGGCTAACTTACAGTTTCAGTGATTCATTCCTTGATCATCCAGAAAGGAAGAATGAGAGCATTCAGACAGGCTTGGCATTGGAGAAGAAGCTGGTACTTGAACCAGAAGACTGACTTCAAGGCAGCCAGAGTAGGGTCTCAAAGCCCAATTTTTCAGTAACATACTTCATCCAATAGAACCACACCTTCTCCAACAATGCCGTAAAGGCCGCACCTCCTAATAGTGCTCCATACTCCCTGAGCCAAGCATATCCAAATGACAATACCGTATAGGCAGAAAACATTTTTTTAAAGCAGACATTCCTGTGATGGGTGTGATAACTTATATTTAGTATTTTATTTAACAAATAAATCAATATAAAAAGAGCCACAGTTCCTGAAGCATCCTATCTTACCAGGTTTCAAATAACAAATAGACTCATTTCAAATTTCAAATAGACTCATAGACCAGTTAGATTTATATTAACAATTATTAATTTCAGAATCCCACAGTAGACAATATTATTTTGGGTTCTAAAAATGTCAACATTTTATTTGTTGATAGCATGCATATCTGAAAAGAATATCCAGATGTTTAGTAGACAATTCCATAGTGCGATTGTGAAACTCAATTGTCTACTTTATGAGATCTAGAGTCACCTAGGGGATAGCCTCTTAGTATACCTGTCAGGTATTATCTTGACAAGATTCATTAAGGTGGAAGTCCCACCTATTGTGGGTGGTGTCATTCCCTTGGCTGGAGGAGGAAATGAATCCAATGACAAGCATCCATGGCTCTTTGTTCCTGAATTTGGATGTGTTGAAACATGTTTCTACTGCTTTCATTTGGTTTGAACTCTCATCTAGAATGAGACTTTTCTGCTTTGAGCTGCTTTTCTCAGGGTATTTTATCACAGCAAAAGAAAAAAAATAAATACCATGTTCATGTAATCTGCATGAGATTAGTAGTTCTAGGCTCATTGACTTTACTGCAGAAGTTTTCCAAGATTTATTTTGAATGTATCTAGTTTTATACTAGGGCATTTATGTTTTTATTATTGATATCAAGTGATAGTTCCATAATGTAAATTATATCTTTTAGATTGAATCTTATTGAATGGTATTTTATATTCTACAGAATGAGGTCAATTACAATTCAGAGTGAAGTATGGAAAGACAAAATTGAATCTAATATACAAAAAAATTAAATGACGAGAGGCATTTAAAATGTTATACTTGACAAATCCACACATTTATTTGATCAACATACCTGCTAAGATATTAAATGTATAAAATATTAAAGCTATGGTATCATTTTAAGGAATTTTAACATCAATAGCAACAAACATCCATTTTATATAAATATACATATTAAAGTGTGTCAGGATATTTGACAGTCACAACTTACATACTGTGTGGTGCTTTTTCCCTTCTACTACTGTTTCATATTATTAAGTCAGACTCAAGTAGAATTTATAATTTCTCAAGGCACTTGGTTGCTTCCTTAATGAATCTTACTCTAAGAAACATCTTACAGTTAGTTGGGCATTGTGCTTTTCAAAGTCAGATATTAATGTTGATTTTGGTCTCAAGCATGACAACAATGAATAATTCTATGCTTTCTTATCCCTTTCTTGACAGCACTTCAAATATTTGAAGACATCTGTTAAGGTCCAACTAAGATTTTCTTTCCGCCATTGAAAAGTCTGTTTGCCAGTCCTTTTTCTTTCTTTTTTTAACCAGTTATATATCATATAACTCCATCAATTCACTGCTGGATACTTATGGCAGTTTAAATGTGTTTGCCATAGATGCCATAAATGCATGTGTTTGAATGCTTGTACCATGGGGATGGCACTATTATGAGGAACGACCTTATAGAAGGAGGTATCACCTTGTTGGAGGAAGTTTTTCATTCTTGAGATGGAGGTATGAGGTTTTAAATTGACAAGCTCTACCCAGAGTGAAACAAATCCAATATCCTGCTTGCTTACTGATAATCAAATTGTAGAACTTCCAACTTCTTCAGCATGATGCCATGCTTCCCACCATGATAGTAATAAACTAAACTTCTGTAACTGTGAACCATCCCCAGATTAGTTCCTCCTGCTCCTCCTCTTCCTCCTTCTCTTCCTCCTCCTCTTCTCCTTCTCTTCTCTTCTCCTCCTTCTCCTTCTCCTTCTTCTTCTTTCTTCTTCTTCTTGAACAGTTGCTTTCTGCTTCCTAGAGAGATCCCTCACCCTCTCTTGAGCCCTCCTTATTACCAGTTTCTTCAGGTCTATAAGTTGTAGAATGGTTATCCTGTACTTTATGGCTAATACTAAAGTACTAAAGAATACATACCATAGGTGTCTTTCTGGGTCCATGCAACTTCACTCAGGATGATATTGTCAAATTCCATGTATTTGCCTGTAAATATCATGATGCCTTTTATTATATCTTTGTTTAATAGGTGAATAGTATTCCACAGTGTAGGTGTACTGCATTTTTATTATTCATTCTTCTGTTTAGGGACATTGAGGTTGTTTCTAGTTTCTGGCTATTACAAAAAAAGATGCTGTGAACATAATTGAGCAAGTGTCCCTGTGATAAAGTGGGGCTCCTTGTCAGTATATGCCCAGGAATGAAATACTTGGGACCTGTAATAGTACTCTTTCCAACTTTATGAGAAAGAACCAAGCTGATTTTCAAAGTGGTTGTATAAGTTGTCACTCCCACCGGCAATGGATAAGTGCTCCCCTTGATTCATATCTTTGCCAGTATGTGTTGTCACTTGACTTTTTGAACATTGCCATTCTGACCAGTGTCAGATGGAATCTCAGAGTTCTTTTCATTTGCAATTCCCTAATGATTAAAGACATTAAACATTTGTTTAAGTGATTCTTGGCCATTAGAAATTTCTCTATTGAGAATTCTCTATTTAGTTCTGTACACCACTATTCAGTTGGGTTAGTTGGTTTGTTGATGTGTAGTTTCTTGAGTTATTTATATATTTTTGGATATTAGTTTCCTTTCAGAATGAGGGTGGGCAAAGATCTTTTTGCATTCTGGAGACTATTATTTTGTTCTACCGATAGTGTCCTTATTCTTACAAAATCTTTACAGTTTTATGAGGTCCCATTTAATAAGCTCACGAGTACTTAAGCTATTGGTGTTTGGTTCTTTAATTTGTCTCCTGTACCAGTGGATTAAAGGCAGTTCCCAACTTTTCTCATCTGTTATATTTAGTCTGTCTGATTTTATTTTGAGGTCTTTGAACCACTTGGACTCAAGTTTTGTACAGGATGATAGATATAAATATATTTGCATTCTTCTACATTCAGACATAATGTTAGACCAGTCCTATTTGTTGAAGATGCTTTCTTTTTCAACTGTATGGTTTTGTCTTCTTTATCTAATATCAATTTTCTATAGATATATGGGATTTTATCTGGATCTTTAATACTATTTCATTCATCAATGGTTTGTTTTTTATGCCAATACCATGGGTTTTATTACTATTGCCCTGTAGTACAGTTTAAAATCATGGATGATGATATCCCCAGACATTCTTTTACTATACAAGATTGTCTCAGGTCTCATAGAAATTTTTCTTTATGGGGTTGAGGATTGCTCTTTCAGTTGTATTGGAATTTTGATTGGAATTTTCCTGAATCTGTAGATTTATTTTGGTAGGATGGCCATTTTTACTATGTGACTCCTACCAATCAATGAGCATGGGAGACCTTTCCAAGATCTTTCCCTCTTCTTATATCATCTTCAGTTTCTTTCTTCAGCAATTTGAAGTTCTTGTCATATAGGTCTTTCACTTGCTTGGTTAGAACTAAAGCAAGGAATTTTATGTTACTTGTGAATATTGTAAAGGGTTTTGTTTCCCTAATTTCATTCTTATATTATTTATCACTTGTATGAAGAAGAGTTACTGAATTTTTTAAAGTCAATTTTGTATCTACCCACTTTGCTAATGGTGTTTATTGGCTGCAGGAGTTCTTTAGTAGAATTTATGGGATTGATTACGAATACTATCATATCATCTACAAATAGAAATACTTTTATTCCCTCTCCAATTTCTATCCCCTTGACTCTGTTAGTTGTCTTATTTCTCTAGCTAGACGTTTAAGGACTATATTGATCTTTTCTGAGATTCCTACCCACAGGGTAAACAGAAACCGAACTGCCCGTGTCTTCTAGCCAGACCGAACTTCTGTTCAAGGACGGGAGCATCAACCAATCTACAAACCTTCAACCCAAAATGTGAACTGACTATAAGATATGCAGAGATAAAGATGGATCAAAGACTGAGGGAACAACCAACCAATACTGTACTAACTTGAGACACACCCCATGTGAGAGATCCACCTTTGACACTATTAACTCTGTTATGCTTAAAGACAGGAACTTAGCATGACTGTCTCCTGAGGTGCTTCATCCTGTAGCTGATGGAAATAGATACAGAGACTGACAGACAAACATGAGGGAAAGGAAAGGACTCTCATGGAAGAGTTGGGGATATAATTGAATGAACCAGTGGGGTAAAAGACAGCACAAGAAGACCTACAGAGTCAAATAATCTGGGTTCAGAAGAGCTAACGATGACTCAACCACCAACCAAAAAGCAAGCAGGTGTTGATGTAGGTCCCACTACATATTTGTAGCAGATGTGCAGCTTGGCCTTCATGTGGGTTGTTTAACAATTGGAGCAGTGGAGTCTCTCTGACTCTATTGCCTGCCATTGGATCCCCTCCCCTACCAGGAATGACTAGTTGTTCCTCAGTGGGAGAGGATGTACCTAGTCCTTCCAGGAATAGATATCACAAGGTAGAGTGGTACCCAATGGGATCATTCCTTACTTTGTGGAGAAGGGGAGGGAATAATGGGGGAGAGATCTGTAATGGTGGGACTGGGAGAAGAAGAGGGAGGGGGCTGTGATCAAGATGTAAAGTGATTTAAAAATAAATTATTGCAAAGAAACAATAAAAAGGAAACAGGATATGTTGTAATTATATTTCTCTTTTGTATGTATGTGTTTATTTATTATTCAAGCCTGCACTCCATATGCATCAGCATATACTACATTTCAATTTCTCCAGGTCTTCTATTCTTTTTGTAAATAGTATTTAAGATTACAATTATGCAATTATGTTTTCTTTACTGATGGAAACGCTAACTATGAAAATTCCTTTCACCACACTGTTATTTATTTATTTATTTATGTCAATTTACCTTTCAAAATGTGACACCCAGCATTCAGTACAATGGTACTTGAGAGTTTGACTGGTAGACTGACACAGAATGCAAAGGTAGTAAATCTGCTTTCTGTTTTCTTTACTTGTGTGAATATAGGGCAAATGCACATAGTTTTTGTGATATAGTAGTGCCCTGATATTTGGTTTCTTTCAACATTGTATTTAAATGTCAGTAAGACACTCATAATACCAGTTTTAATAGAGGATGATGGGAAGTAGAGAGGGAGTTATTGGATAAGATCATAATCAATGTATTAATGTCACTAAACAACCAAACTAAAGAACACAAGACCAAACATGTTGTCACCAATAAATAACAAAGGAGTTTAGGCTTACTAGAAAGCAGATAAAGACAAGACATTTTCAGTCCTGACAATAGAATAATTTTGAGATACTTGACCAAAAACAATTTATAATTAGATTCACATATGATTAATGATTAACATTACAATTTTTACTGTGGACTTAAATATCTTTCATAGCTTCATTTTACTGGTAAATTTTAGCTAGATTAATACAATAATATTAGTTACTACAGTAATCATCGATTTACTAAGAACCTAAAGTACAAGATCTTTTTATGAATAAATAACCTTAAGGTCATAAGTATTCAGTAAGGTCAAAAAGCAACAGTTGAAAAGCTTTAAATGGCAAAAAAACACAGAGGAATATCTTACTAAATTTTCTAGGAAATAAATTGGGGAATGTTGAACAACAGATATCAGAAGAGTTGGAAAATAGCTGGAAATCTTTTGTCTCAATCTCAAAAGAAAATAGCTTTATGGAGAAGGGTAGTGGTAGGATGATGTCATACAGGTGAGGCAGGTACAGATGGTGAGCCAACGTGCTGGGTGAGAATCCAGTAGTAATCCTAAGAGTTGAAAGAAAGTTTTAATTTCTACGTAAGTGTAGGCCAGCACCATGTTGAGTCATGTGATGTCTCAAATGTGGGAATTTAAACAAAGAAACAGAAACAGCCTGTGCTCTGAATACAGCAATGTCAAGCAACCAGAGTTTCCAGGGATTAAACCACTACTGAAAGACTATACATGGACTGACCCAGGGTTCCAACTGCGTATGTATCAGAGAATAGACTTGTTGTGGCACCAGTAGAAGGGGAAACCCTTGGTCCAGCCAAGGTTAGACTCTCAGTACAGGGGAATGTGAGGTGGAGTGGTATGGAGGGGTGAATGGGAGGGAATACCCTTATGGGGGAGGGGGAGGGTATAGTAGACTTATGGACAGAAAACCGGGAAAGGGAATAACATTTGAAATGTAAAATGTGAATAAAGAAATATATCCAATTGAAAAAAAGATTAACTATCCAAAAAAAAGAAGAAGAAAGAAAGAAAGAAAGAAAGAAAGAAAGAAAGAAAGAAAGAAAGGAAGAAAGGAAGAAAGAAAGAAAGAGTGAGTGAGTCTGGGCTGGCAGGCTGTAGGTTCCCTGTTGTGTGATAAGTAGTTACAGCTCAGAAAGTTAGAGATAAAAGCTACTTTTTAAAGAAGGTCTTTCAGAATACTCATATTCCTTCTGACATGGGCTCCACGGGAATTTTGGGTTGAAATCCACGTTAAACAAGCTACTTCTTAATGACAGGTATTATTAAAAGGTGATTTAAGTTTGTTTTTAAGAAGAGAGTACAGAGATTACCTGAATCACATAGGGATTTTCACCCACGGTTCAGAACTTAGATAGGGAAAGTAGTCACTGATTCCAAGTAGATAATTGTGATATTTGCAAGTTATTAAGGTTAAATAAAAATCTGTGGCTCCAGGTAGAGAGCTTAACAAACCAATTTAGTTTGGTTATTAAGGTTAAACAAAAATCTGTGGCTCCAGGTAGAGAGCTTAACAGATTGATATATTTTAAGCTAAAGTCTTTGTTTGATAAGTTGCTTATTGATATTGAAATTGATAGAAGGTATTTAGTTTGTTTTATGAATTACCCTGCTAAAGGCCATATGGCTCTTTGATGCCAGCTAGTGAGGGCTTGTAGTTATTTTTGATATTTATCACAACAGGAAGCTCAGATTCTCTTAATGTGGGCTCCACAGGAATTTTGGGTTATGACAGAGTTCAAAAGCCTATCAGGCACATACTCTATTGTTTAGCTTACTTCCTTTTTAAAAATTGTTTAATCTTCATAATGGGTGTGACTTTGAATTTTATGGTAATATTATTCCCCTGGAGAGAGTAGAAGATATAAGCTTTTCTTGTTTCAGATAAAGGAGCACAGTATTTTGGGGAAAAAAAGTTTTGTTTTTGTGTTTCTAAAAGATGTGATTAGGTTCTGAAAACCTCCCAGAGTCATACTGATAAGATTTGAGAGAGGGAGACCGCCTGAAAAACTAGATTCAAGAGAATCAAATAAAAGATATCTTAATTCTAAGCTTTTGTCTTGAGAGTTGTATCTTGCAGACTGTGCCTACTTGGATTCCTGGTCTCAAGGACTTTCAGCTGAGTCCAGTCAGGACATATTTGGCTATAGCATTTGCTTCATTCTTCCTTTCCCTACCCCCAAGGATATCTCAACACACATGTACAGCTTGAAGAAGTTATAGAAGAGTCGTTGCCCCAATTTCCTGGACTTTTGGGTTCTGAAAGTGGTTATTCTAAGGTTGTTTAATGAGAAATCTAGACAAGGCTGTAATTTAACAGAGAGGAATTAACTAGATTGAGTTGTACAGTCACAATCTCATTGGTAAGCAAAAATCATATCTTTGCTTGGTGTACAATGTGTCAAAAAAGTTTAAAAGTACAAGGTTCAGAATCAGTCCTTCTATTGATGTCATTATAAACTTCTGAGTTGATTACACATGTGAGTTAAGGGACAAATAGCAAATTCATGGCTCTGAGTTTGTGAGAGTACTTTCAAGATAGTATTAAGATATAAAGACAGCAGTTCAGATTACTTTATATAAATAGATGTTTTTCAAAAATGTCAGAAATCCACAAAATATGAAATTAAAGGTTATTTATCATTTGTTGAGACATATCTGCTCCTAAAAGTTCCCCTTTGGTAGACTTAATGAAGAAATTGAACATCTCTACCTCCAGGTGAGGCAATACTTTGTGGCTAGGCAGCCAGTGGGCAGAAACTGCCTGTTTCATCTACAGACTAATACTGTCCAAATGGGACACCTTATGCAGAATAGTCAACTGATAATTTTGCCAGAATTATCAGCCCTTCAAGATTTCTGTATTTAAAGAGTCTTTCCATTGATTTTGGGCCAGAAGACTGAACTCACATATTGCTAACAGAGGACTTTGCTAGTAGAGATTGGTCTCTACAACCTCTCAGTTCTGGAAGCTGTGTTGGTTTCCTATGTGTATAGATATATGGTCATTCTCTGATTGCTGATGGGGTTGAAGACTGATTATAATCTCAGAGCCTATCAGGCTGTCTAACTCTGAAAACATATATTTTATTAGACAGTTATAAGACAGTATGCAAGCTAGCCAGAATATAACATAGATTTCAAGTCTTTCTTAAGCTGGAATGGATAACTAAATATTCTGTTTAAGTGATAAAATGTTGGACTGGATGTTAGATATATTTTATACTTTTAATTACAAAATGATAATAGTTGTGTTCAGCTTATATTTGAGAGAAAAGTTTGTTTTATTTTAATTAGACAAAAAGGGGTAAAATGTAGGATGATGTCATACAGGCAAGACAGGTACAAGATAGAATGAGGCCTGTCATTGGTTGAGAAGGAAGGGTGGGCAGGAGAAAAGTTTGAGGGAAGAGGAGGAGATTGGAATGGGAGGAAAGCGAAGACTTGGGGAGACTGCAGGAGAAGTCATGAGAGAACTTGGAAGCTGACGTAAAGATTCCACTCTGTATTTACAGGTTGTTATGAATATTCTTAAGGAATGGATGTGTATAGGGCTTTGTATGTTTAGGTGGGCAATCACATCTTATTAATTGGATCACAAGTTATGGTTGTGTGTTCTTTCATATAGCGATCTAAGTGTAAGCAAGTGTGCAGCGGCTAGGGACACTGGGCCACCACGGAGATGGGATATGTGTTTCTGGCAAAATACCTACCAGGTAACTTGGGGCACTGTGGTGCCAGAGATAGTGGGGGTAAAAGACAGCATTTAATATAAATATACAACAACAGGTAGTAAGTACAAAGTTCATCTGAAAAACCTGACATAGTTTGGAATCTCTCCCTTCCTATTAAGAGGGAATAAGAAAGCAGAGGTTTGGACCTAATGTTCTCAGAATCTGTATTTTACTTTAAGTAGCATATATTTCAAAGAATTGGGGTGGGGAGAAACATTTGCATGACATAGCAGCAACAGCAGAACATGGTGTACTGGGAAAACCTACTAATCTCATTCCTTAACCATATAACATCAGCAACAAGCCATTGTTTTTGAAAGACTCTGGTTAAGGTTGGGGCTGTCAAACCCTGAACATCCCATTACCTGCATACTCAGGGACTCTGGAGTCCCTGACAAATCTGTTAAAACTTGGCTAGCAGACTAGATCTAGGCAACTGGCAAAAGAGTACACAGTATTCAGCAAGATGGAAATCTATTTGGAGCTGGTATCAGTTTTAAGATACAGTCCCAGTAAGAGAAAACTCAACTAACCCTTGAGAAATTTGAGGCTGCAAAAGTCAGGAGGTCTGTTGAGCTCGGGGTTGGTGACGCCCTTTTGGAGATGGGGGAGGAGGTATGGGATGAGGAATAGTCAGAGGGCAGACCGGGAAGGGGATAAAGACTGGACTGTTAAAAAAGGATTGAATAATAAAAACAATATTGGCACAGCTTCCAAACATATACTAGATATCACAAAGGACCATCCATGTTTGTGACCAATTTTTCCTAGACTATCAGAGAAGGACCTCCAACTAATAGTACCAGAATTTGTGATTCTATAAATAGCAAAAAACTGCCTGAGACAGGAACAACATTTACAGTTGCCTAGTCGTAAGATTGTCATTTATTACAGCAGGAAGGAGTTCCTAGAGTAAAGTTATGTCCAACACCCATGTGAAAGACTGCTCACTGCAATCCACCCACATTCCCCTTCCTCTCCTAACCCAGGTAGAGAAAATATTTTCAAAATAGGAAAACCATGTGGATAAATAAATATCACTAATAAAATTTTAAACCTGTTAGTTTCATATCAAAGGCAATATGGCAAAAATAGACAGATAGATAGATAGATAGATAGATAGATAGATAGATAGATAGATAGATAGATGGATGGATGGATGGATGGATGGATGGATGGACGGACGGACGGACGGACGGACGGACGGACAGACAGACAGACAGACAGACAGACAGACAGACAGACAGACAGACAGATAGATAGATAGATAGATAGATAGACAGGCTGATAGAAAGAAGAGAGAGTACTAAAGTACAATGAAAGTTTATGAAATAGATGTAAGTTTTTAAACCCTTAAGCAAATAAAACTAATGATGCTGCAAAGTGATTAAACAATAGCACATGGTTGAGAGAACAGCTAAAATGCACACATGTAGAAGCATTCATACAATATTTCCACAAATTCTTATTAGAAACATCAAATGTACGGGCTATTAAAAAAGCAATAACTACAAAACAATAACCAAACTTGTTTTATGTTTCTGCATTATTTTCTGGAACGCTGCATTCATATATCTTTCCAGAGCCCACGAGGATGAGGCAAAATCGATGTTCTTTGCATTAGTTTAGGAGAGTAAACTGTGAAAAGAAAGAAGGGCTATCAATCACACTCATATTCTATTCCCCTAATAGAAAAGCTGGATGACCATGCACTCAGATTCCCAGGGTATGCTATTTTCAGTCTCTGCCCAGTATATGTTGTAGTTTAGTCACTGATGTTAGCATTAAAGTCTAGGTAACAAGGCTGATACTCTTAGACTTTATAATCTGTCCAAGATATAGGAAAATCAGGAAGCCCAGTGTGCTTCCAGAGGCCTTCCAGAACTAGTGACTCTGTCACTCAGTCACTCTGTAACCTGCCTCAAGTGAACCAAAACCCTGTGGTACAAATGATGTGTGTTAATCACTACTGATAATCAAACACTGTTTTCGCTATAGCTTCCCAAGAACCTCATCTACCAGGGTACCCCACTTTCAATAACACCCGACTTTCAATGACACTGCACATTTAATGACACCTCCACCTTCTAGGACATGCCGTTATCCCCAAAACACCACTTTGAATGACTGTCTCCTTCCAGTGCACTCTCACTTCCTGTTCACCAGGTGTATTTTTCTTCCCTTCTGGTTTGGAAAACAGACATGGAATTCAGTTTTGATTTGGAAAATAGTGAGAAATTAGAGTTGGCAGTTAGAGAGTGCAAGGGTCAGTCTGTGATTGAAATTTCCTTCAAACCTGTGTGATTTGCTGAGATTTGACTGTCTAATATTCTAAAACATGCTGTTTATAAAATCTAAGCAAGAAAATGCTTTCACTTTGAATCATTTAATATTTGTTAACAATTCAGGCTAGCCTGGTAAAATAAAACGCTTCTGTTAAGTCAAAGAAGGTAATATAAAAGAGGTAAAAATCTTTTCATCTACGTCAAATCAGGAGAATTGTTGTTGGTTTTTTTAATATCACATGTTAGTCCATGTGAATCTAAATAATTCCAAAGTAAAAATATTTGCAATCTAACATAATAACAAAACTTAATCTTCTAGGTAAAATTATGTTACAGTGAATGGCCAGGTCAGGAAATCAATCTTTGTGATTAAACTTGGTTTTGAAGTCACTTATTATTACACGAGCCCCACAACATTGTAAGAGCATATTCGGAACACAATCAAGTGGTTTTTGGTGTCATTGTCCACTTCTCTGTGACTTCATTCCCTCGTCTTAATACGTTCTGATGGTCCCCCAAGAAGATAAGTGTAGTGGATAATTATCACACAAAATTCAGAATCATAATGATCTAGCCTAACTTTTTTTGTGCTAGATCTAACTATATTTTCTTGCAAGAGTCCTCCATTTTTTGATTAATACATAAAGTGTCTGAACTAATTAAGTTAGCTATTGTGAATTGCTAAAACTTTGATGTCAGTCCCCTCAACTTAGAAATTGCCTGTGAACCATTGACATTAGTTTTCATTTTCAAAGTAAAATATCAGAGCGTGTGTATTTTTACTTAGTAGAGGACAGCACATTGTCATATAGAGTATGTGTTAAGTATCATTTGCAAGTATTTGGGTTAAAGGACATGTAATTATAGGACAAAGATAATTCATGTATTAATACATATTAGATACATTATATTCACGAAGGCCTTTTTTCAAAGAAATGAAAGTATTCTACTTGCTTTGAATGATATTCATTCATTAAAAGACCTATGGTCTAGACACATAGTGAAGCCACTCAACCAGGTTCCTTTCAGTTAGTGATAGTGAAGGACTGTTCTCAACCCTGCCAGAGTGGTTGGACTAATTCAAATTCCCACTAAGAGTTCATAAGGATTTCCCCTTTTCTGCATCCTTCTGAATTCTTGTCAAGATTATTCTTTGCTTTGATACTGTCATTCTCATTGAGGAGAAAATGGATTCTCAAAGTTTTTTAATTAATTTGCATTTCTCTGATGATTAATGATGCTGACTTTCTTCATGTTCCTTGGCCATATGCTCTGTATCTTTTGAGAAATATATGCTCATTTTATGAGCTCATATATTGACTAAGTTTTTTAGTTTCCTGTTACCAAGCCTTTTGAGTGTTGTATATTCAACTAGAAAAATACCTACCAAAGTTTCTTACTCATCCTATGTTTATCTCTTCATTCCAGTAATTGCTTATTTGGCTATGTAAAAACTTGATTTCAGGGACTCTTGTTTATTAAATATTGACAGTATGAACATGAAGTAACCACATAGAAACCCATTTTTTTAAACTGTAATAAAAATTTAAAAAACTGGGATTTAAAAAGAATATATGAAGTAACAATGAATATATAGGCACAAAGTTGCATCTGTGGATGAAGAAATGTGTGCATCCTTCTATGTCCCTCAAGGAACATGGCCTTGGAAAAGTATAAGGATTCAGACAAGAGGATAAAAGCAAAGACAACATCATGTAACACAACCAAATTATAAAAAGCATTCTAATTTATGAGTGGCTTTACCACAAGCAGCCAAAGAAAACTTCTTCAGTATGTTTCCTCTATTTTTTCCTGAAAACATTACTTTATTTTGCTACATTTTCCATAAAAGCACCTGCAGTGGAGAATGCTTTTATAAAACAAGTCAAGTAGAATTGTGAGTGCTAGAAAGTTGAGACATCGTAATGCTTTAAGGACCAGTGTCAGAGTTAGATCTGGCATGTTCCTTGAAAATGTGCTATAATGCTTGTTTATCTACTGCCAAGGTTTTAAGAAATGGTTGAATCACAGGGATTCTGATGCATTCACAGTTGAATGGACATTTGTGAAGTGGTTGAAACCTTGGGAAGCACATCATGCCTGAATTAAATGGGTAACTCCTGGGGTTGGGGGTGGGATATCTTTTCCTAGGCTTCTTGCTCTCTGCTTTAGATTGCTAACCACAATCAGATGGCAAATTTTCTTCCACATGATATTCTCATGCCCCATAAGCCAAAACATGGCTTAAACCTCTGAAATTATTAACAAAAATAAATCTTTCCTAATTTAAGTTTGTTTTCTCGGGTGTTTTGTCATAGTGATAGAAATATCACCAACAGCAAGACTAGATTAAACTACCCAAACCATACATCCCTCTATTTAACATTCTACTTAAAGAGATTTTGAGACAAGACAGCATTTCCTTCCTTGTCCACACTGTAATATCATTGAATCCAGAATATAGCATACATGAGTTAAATATGACTGAAAGGCCACAATTTATTACATTGATTCAAGGGAAATTCTATATAACTTCTAGTTAACCAAGCCACAGATGAATTTTAAGAACATAAACTATTTTTTAAGTTGAAGAATAATTTATTAAATACCTCTATATTGTATTGACAGAAGCTGAACTACATGGAAACAGCTATGCTGCATTATTTTACACATGGATAGTCCAGTAGTAAGACCAGCAAGTGCATAAAGAAAACTGTAGCCAATTATGAAAGAATAAAAGCATTGAACTGTATAAAATATTTTACTAAGCACCATGAGAGATATCCAGTGAGAAAGACATCTACAGATAGAGGGGGCCTATTTCAGACTAACCATTACTATCTATAAAATATAAGATATATGGCAAGTACAGGTGCTCAAATAGATTTGAGGCTGAAAATATTTGGAGAAGTAAGTCATTGAAGGGAGAGTTCACTGTCTTCATACATGTAAGAACTAGTCACTCCTAGTTCAGATTGCAGGAACTGTGACTAGGGTTTACCTATAAGTAATGCTATAATATGAGAGAAGTTAGAAGAGAAAAAATAAAACTCTCAGAATTTCTCATCTCCAACTCTTCTGTACAGAAAAGAGTTATCTAGTCAAGTGATCTGCCTACTTCTCCTGTCTTTCTCTGATTTTACCTCACTCTCTTGGTTTGGTTTCAAATCAGAAAGCACGGAGGTACCCCCTTGACCTCATACTCAGAGCAGTTCTTATCATCTTGAAGATATTTCTTTTAATAATAAATTTAAATTCCCTCACCTCACTACTCCCATGACTGAAAGAGAAACATTAAAGTCTTTCTTCTGTTGAGACTCTATAATCTTGTCTGTAGATGAATCTGGGTTGTTTTATAGAATTTTCCATTAAAATAGAACACAGTAGATGTTAAACTGTAAACCATCTTGTATATGTAATACAAAGAGTAGCCAAAGTATTTAAAACCTATTAAAAACCACTACCTGTATCATATGTTCAGTCAGGGCAGAGATCCGCTTATATCTGGGCCACAGTTTTGATAGGATGAGAGGAAATGATTATGGTCTTTCAAAATGTCAAAATAGTTAGAAAAGCTGGTCGGTGTAAATGTCATTTTGAGGACTAATGGCAATAATTATTCTGGAAACTCATATTAAATATAACTCAATAGTTTTCTTGACAAAAAGACGCCTATATGGGGATTATTATCTTTCTGATGGATATGACACTTTCAGACTGCAAATATTTCCATCATTGTGTGAGAGTGATTTGCGCTAGAAATATTTCCATTGTTTTCAATCCCCTTTAGTTGGATTAATATGCATTAGATATTGCACCAGAGTCCTATCTTGAGTGACATGGCAAGTGTCATTATAACCTGACCTTAACTCAGCAGTGACTAGTGACATTACTTTAGTTGTCAATAACAATCCTTATTGGCAGAATAGAAACCTATTCTTGTTCACAATCTGTCAACTTCTTCTGAAGTCACTTAACTCATACCCTGTGTGACAGAACTAATATCAGAGTCGTTGACCTTCAGCAATTTTGTATGAACATGGTTGACAGGTATAATAGTCAGAGGAAATGTAGATAATTGGATTGAAAAAATGAGTTTCAGTGTACAGCAGTGTTCCTTGCCTGGTTTCAATATTGATGGGTTAGATATAAATTTTGTTGGCTTTTAAAGGCATTTTGCCATTGTAAAGTATTGTAGAAATTCTTATCCCAAATCACACAAAATCTTGAAGCTGGTTTCTTCATGTTTATTATTTTAACTTGAAAGGGAGGGTGGTATAAATAAACCAAGATTCATTAGACAAAAAGGAAATATGAGAATAACTAATGATAGATTCTTATTGCATAAAAGGAAACGCTTTTGTGTGAAAAATAATAACACAGTTGTCCATCTGCTATAGTGTGGTCTGGTGTGTATAGAAATGTATTTGTATTTTGTAATTTGTAGTTAATGGGAACTAACAATTGAATAATGTTAGAGCATGATCTTATCCCTTATTCCATGGTAACCCCATTCAATGTTATTTCCAGTTGTTTAGTTACAAATATCCTATTATGGTCAACAAATTAATTAATGTGCAACCAAATGCTGAACACCTGTAAATGTATATTTTCAAGTACTGCTTCAGTGGTTAAGAGTGTGAAAATTACAATTCAGTAATGTATATTTGGATGCCAGCATCGCCACTTCCTAGCTGTGTGAACTTATAAATGTTATTAACAAGTTAAAGCTTGTTTTCTCCCTACAGAATGGCAATAATTATGTCTTATATCTTAATACTGCTGAAGGATTAAGTGGACTCATGTGTGCTAGCAGTAACTACAGTGTCTGTCCTACACCAACTTTTCAATGTGGAGTATGCTGTTTTCCTGCCTTTGTTCTTACTATTGAGGACTATACTGTGTATTTTACCCTTTGCTAGTCTAAAGTCAAGGCCAAGAAATCCAACAAATTAAGCAGAATGACCCAATCCCATTTATAAGTGGCTTTTGCAGTTTAGAACCTCAATTTTCTTCCATCAAAACTATGATTTCACACATAAGAATTTTCAGAAAAATCTATCTCTAAGAGTGGAGATTTTTGTCTGGATATTTTATCTTTTGAGAGTTTCTCTCTTTAAAGTCTGATGTATCTGAGATTTAACATTTTTACCTACTTGATTTTTTAGCCACTGCTATCACCTTCCCTCAGAGTAAAGCACTACTAGTTTAAGGTACACCTGATTTTTATTTCTAATTCTTACAATAATGCCTTTCCTAATTAAATAAGTTGGGACCTTTGTTATATGTCTTTTCCATATAAATACAAACCATAACTCTTCACATATTGGGGAAATCTTTAAAATAAGTAAACTTGGTTTGCAAAATATATTCAACTACTTTGTCATTCTGTAACAGCAAACAAACTGACCTCTACAATGATTAATTTATGTCCACTATAAATCGGGATGCGTTGTGTAGAGCTTTCCTTTAGATTTCAGAATTCCCTCATAGAAGTAGCTGTATGGATCCTAAGCCTCAGGAAATTCACAAGTAACTCAGGGAATTTAGGAGATAGAAGCCCCTATTCAAGCAACTAGAAATAAATAACAGCAATGGTAAGGGATGCTTCACTAACATAGAATCATAATAATTTTTCAGAGACTTCAGGGATAAAGGTTTCATTGATTTATTTTTTTCTTTGCATCTTGGGGTGGAATTTTCAGTAGTGGTGGTTTCCCAAGACATATATAAGTACATTTGGTAAAGTCTCTTCACTAAGCTCATCTTGAGGAATTCATTCCTTTGTTCTGTCATTTTCCTACGTTAAGTTAATAGGCAATTTTGTGTGTTTCTCTAAGAGAAGTTGGGAAACACTTTGATAAATCAAAATCCTAATTATTATTATTATTATTATTATTATTATTATTATTATTATTATTATTATTAATGTTTTGATGAATGACTAAAGATGAATCCCCAAATTCAGGAAGTATTTTCAAAAAGTATATATGATCAGTGACTGGAAAGTGACTTAGTAGTTAAGAGCATTAGCTGCTCTTACAGAAGAATTGTGATCAATTGTTTCTTACACCCTCATAGTAGCTCACAACTTTCTGCAATTCTGTTCTCTGGGGATTCAATGAAATCTCCTGACTTTTAGGGGCACCATATTTACATGGTATACAGAAACACAGTCAAGATATACATATATCCACATAAAGTAAAGTGAAACATATGCTCAAGAAGCAATATTTGTCATCAATGAATATCAAAAAATCGGAGGAAGTAATTGTTCTTCATTTTACTATTGACTTTAAAAATTCAAAGGTGTGCTCTGTGAGGGATTGCTCCATTTCACACAATGCAACAAGACTTCTCAGGAATAAAGCTGAGCTTGTAGAATTTCTCAAATGAGCATCAGAATGTGAATGGCTTGTTTGTGAAGATGGCCTCTTTGAAGCACTGGAGAATACTTGTTAAAACATATTTTCTCTTTATATTTTACTTTCCCTTTCAAAAGGCCCGATTCATAACTGTACATATTAGCCTAGGAGTGTACTCAGAATTCATGGCTGTAAGTGTGGATACGTTTGTTTTTTAATCATTAAAAATCACATTTCAATGAAGGGGATTTTTTGTTTGACTTTGGTGTTTGGTGTTGATGAGACATTTTAGATCTAAAGATCAAGTATTATCAATGATTCTAAAAAAGTTAATATTAAAAAAGCAGTCTTTGCAATGGAGAGGCATGTTTTCCCCTGCCTGTGTGTACAATAAAGCTTATTTATAACTTCAAAAACAGAACTGAGGTCACTCCAGATGCCAGTTACCTATTTTGTGAGGTCAACAGGCCCCATGTGTAGAAAAAAATTCAAGGAGACAACTCTCCCTTTCAGTTCCCTGTGATAAATGTAAACTCTAGGATCACAAGATTCCAAATGTTTGATTTTAAATTTATAGTGTAAAATTTCCAGCTATGAAGAGACAAATTGAATTATACGACACCATCTACCAGTTCTGGTACAACATTGAACATAAGTAATATGCTATTACTAGAACAATGCCAGACGCACACGCATGTGTAATTAGAGCATGATTGTTTTCTGGAATCTCTAACAGGGCTTTGTTCAATTTGAGACAAACCCCAGTACTACAGACAAATGAACTCATATTTCTTTATTCTGACAAATGTACTACTCAGTAGCTGATTTTAAGCAATTTTCTCATAAAAATATACTGTTATTTTTCCAGAATTATTATTTATAGTTTAAAATAAATACATTGTTTTGAAGTTTCCAAAGAAAATTTCCACCTCTAGATATTAAATAATGAATGTCACCAAACACTTGAATAAAAATAACATCAATTCTATACAAACTCATTCAAGTAATAAGGGAAAAAATACATGCTTTTATCTTAAAGACAAAATTATCCTTCTTAGTGGGAAAACCACATAAATCCTTGGTGAAATGAAAGGAGAAGCATTTTCAGTGACTCTAATTATTTTTTAATAGCTCAAGAATGAAAAGTTATTATTGTTTTTGCTATTATTTACCAATTAATTATCTCAAAATATTTTCTGGTATGGTTAGTTTAGTTTTTGTGTTATTTTGCATTTGTTTCTTTCATTTATTTGCTTAGTTTTTAAATATTTAGAGGCTCACTTATTGTCTAGATTAGTTATGACTTTTATAATGTGTTGAAACACAATGACAAAACAACTAACTAAGTAAAGTTTATTTCATCTTACACTTCTGGTCATACTCCACTCCTAAAGGAACTCAGGGCAGGAACTCAAGCAAGGCCAAAACCTGGAGGCAGAGACTGAAGCAAGGACATGGAAGAGTGCTGATTACTGGCTTGCATCTCATGGCTTGATCAGTCTGCTTTCTTCTACAACTCAGACAATCTACCTAGGCCTGAAACAGCACAAATGAGCTGGGTATTCCCATACCAGTCACTAATTAATAAGAGACCATCAAATGTACTTATACGCAATCCAATGGGGGTATATTCTAAACTGAAGTTCCTCATTATTTATAACTTTAGCTTTTGCCAAACTGACAATGAGAGCAACAAAAATACATTTAAAACAACTGGGAAAACAATAATAATAATAATAATAATAATAATAATATGATAAATATGTTATCATTCTGTTTCTTATTGACATTTACAAAGGAGAATACATGAATCAAAATTATAAAAGTGATTAATTATAAATACATATGATAATTATGTGCTGATATATTTTGGGTATATCTGTAAATGTTTATATTGCATGCTAATATTCTATATAGATATACTTTACTGAATAATTCTTTAATGTTGAAGATTGATACACAGGAAACACAGCAGAATATATTCAATTGATATCTTTGATTCAAAGCAAATGTAATCTAAAACTGATCTGTGTATATAAATGTGATGTGTGTGGTGTGCGCTTGCGTGCGTGTGTGTGTGTGTGTGTGTGCGTGTGCGTGCGTGTGTGTGTGTGTGCATGTGTGTGTGTGTGTGATTATTGAACAGCTTTGTCCTCTCTACAATATCATTGAGTGGACTGCTTCCCACTGAACAACTAAACACTTTTTATTAAGTCAAATTTGTTGTTTACACACTTACACCCATGTACACAATACCTACAGGTCATTCTCAACTTCTACCTCAATGCTACCCTATCAGCTCCCTTCTACCCACAAATTTTCTCCCATACCCATAACATTTTAATAATTTTAATGAGTTTAACGTTTTGATATATGTTTTATGGAATGAGTTTTAGAATAAATGATTATATTTTGACTAATTCACGACTGAGCCTACTTTCAAAGTCTTCAGTTATCTTGAGAGTGAAATATAAAGCCGTGAATTATTAGTCAATAATGGTTTGTATCTGAATAATACATTATCTTCTTCAAATGATTTAAATCATTTTAGACATGTTCTTGTTTTCTTTTTCACATCTTTCTAAAATGCTGTGATTTCATATAGTATGAAAACCTCTAAATACAGTACTCTTTTCTCTGTATAGGAGAATCTTAGCATTCTAGCTTTGGAACAATGGTCTGATCTCCATAAGCGTCTGGTCATTTAGAACGTACACAAATATACCTGAGGTGTAGTTCCCTTGCTCACTGGATGTCAAATCTGCATTTATGACTTCTCCTAACCCTATAAATTGTAATTTGCAAATGTTGTGTGTAAACAAAAAAAAAACAGAAAAAAAAAACATTGGATATCCTCCACAAAATACCTCTTGTTAACATGGATGTCAGCTTCTTCAATCTACCCCTACTTCTCTATGAACTAATTAAATACAATTCTCATGAAAACCATGAATTCACATTTATTTTTCAATCATATAATCTTCTTACTAAGAGAAATGTACAAAAACATCTATTGTTGCTGTTTTTATATGTGATAGAATATTGGGGTCATCTATATCTATATCTATATCTATATCTATATCTATATCTATCTATCTATCTATCTATCTATATATATATATATATATATATATATATATATATATATATATATATGAAGCTAAGCATTGAGAATGCTAGGAACAATTTAATAGTTGACAATTTTACCCTTCTCATCTATTAAATATATATATTATTAAAGTTATAAATTAGGATGTTAAGTTACTGGCAAAGTATTTATGTTCTACTGAAGTGTAAAAGAATAAATTATGTTGAGATGAATTTAAATGTTAAAGATAATTTATCCTTACTACAGGGATTGGAATGATTTTCATTTCCTAAGCTTATCCTATTAATATTTTTAGAATGTCTTTGAGGAAATATTAACTTTATAGTGGTTTTAATATTTAGCAAATACTATTTTTAATCCTATCTAAACAATGTGAAATATTCAAAATTTTAAACATGATATGTTCAAATAAGAACATCAAAGATTACCACAATGCAAGAAATTATTTTTTTATGATAATGTCTAGAGTACTGAACAACTATGGCACCATAATGGAAGTTACTTGAAGGCATATGTCATTCTGAAGGTGATTCAGAGCCTGGAGATAAAAAAATTGTACCATAGTTTCAAGTGAGTCTTTGATCTCTAAGATAGTGTATAGATTTTTTTCCTGTAGACAGACAAATTTAAGAATACAGATGTAAACATTTTAAGTACACCTGACTCAATGTTCTGGACATTTTACCTGAGTATTTAGGATAAAGTACCCATAGCCCAGTAGAGTGACATGTTGCTACACTTCCTGCCAGTTTAGGCTGTGGTTTTACCTACTGAATAATAGCTATCATTTCTTCTTTTAAGAAGAGAAAGCTCTGCTTATGCATGTTTCCAAAATCTTAAATGCTCTTCCCCAAGTTTTCATGAAACTGAAATAGGCATTTTTCATAGCACAGATCCAATGCCACCTACTTAGAGCCACTGGTTTGCCCTGAAAGGTGTGAGTACAATCTAATTTTTTTTCCTTTACACAAGATCATTTATTTTATATACCATTTCTCATGCTTTCGAGAAATGACTTTTCATTAAAAATCAGTCTCATTATCTATGACTTGATACCCTTGAGTCTATGTTTGGATACTAAAAAGTGATCCAAACATTATAAATGATTTACATAAGGACTTATATTAATGCAGTAAGTTATATTGAATTGTCTATTATAATTAAACACTTCAGTGTGCCAGACAATATAAAGTATACAAGTTTGTCAAAAGATGGCCCGTCTAAACGAAGAATATTTTAATAATTCAACTTAACATTCATTCATAATTTAATACAAAAAGATGCACATTCCTGTGCATGTGTGTGCATGTATGTGTGCCATACATACACACACACACACACACACACGCACACATAAACACACATAACACAAAACAATCACTAAATATTACTAGAGTTCAATGAGGGAACATACATTTAAAGATAAATCATGACAATGCGTATGATTTTTAAATATTTTTTCCAAATTAACACTGATCACAGTAAGATACATTTAAAAAAACAATGTAATATTCATATTCGTAAAATGAATGCATTGACTCCAATTTTACTTAAAATAGGGTAGATTAAGTGTTTTTAACTTTTCTTAAGCAAGTTATGAATAATTTGGGAAATTGTGTTATTATTCTCTTTGAAACAGAAGTTATTTTAAGTTAAATTGGAATACTTTTCTGCTAGATTCTTTCTGCAATTCCCTTAATTGTTAGAAAATATCTCCAGTATGCAAAAGGAGGTGAATCTGTAGTTTTTTTTCCAAACTAAACTCCCAAGAAATCTCTAACATGGTGTGTTCCACATTGTGCTTAACCTTTTCCATGTGTTTTCAGTCCCCACTGGATTACAACTTTCTGTTCTATTCCCTTTTTCACCATTATACTTAACTGAGAAAGTCTCAGTAGTTGGTAAACACTCAGTGTCATCTGATGGGAATGATAATGTCTACCTTGTATTTCTCCCATAACAAATCCAAGATGATAAAGACACAAGTGTCTGACTGTACTGTGTAAAGTGGACAAACCTGTTAGGGCAACATTTAACCCATAAGTGTTCCTCTTTTACCACAATAATCTCTCTGAAAGACTTGTCAATTTATCTTCATGGTGAGTTATCTGAACTGTTTTTAGGAGAACATAAAGTCTGGTAATGTATCTCAGTGGGGCAGTGCATGCCTTCCACTACCTACTACCAAATACACCCTCTAGAAGTATGATGGTCATTTACTGGTTTACCGGGAAGAGTGGGGAGGAGATACACAAGTTTTAGGACTTGCTTCATAAACATGAGAATCAGAGATCTTATATCTAAAAGTGTGGCCATGGCTGTCGTGCTTGTATTCCCATCATCGTCAGGACAGGGGAGCAATGGAAACAAAGCTTGTTAACCAGAATAGTTCAAATATAAGCTCTGTTGAGGAAGAGGCCCTGTCTGAAAATGTATGGTAGACAAAAATGGAGGAAATAGCTGACCTCAACTTTGGCTGTCATCTATATCATCATGTAAGTGCACATATGTGCATGTACGTAAATATGTCCATGTACAAATGTGCTTGGACACCTGTGACGATGTAATCAAAGGAACTCTACTGATATGCAAATAAAAATAAAGAAACATTTACAGGAAAGGATGTACTTTCTTTCTTCACTTGCTCCTCGTCACAACACTGTGCCTTACCATAGTCTATAAGCAACTAAAGTATCCCAATAGAAACCTAAACTTAGAAAACATCCATCAAAATAACATATCTTTAAGAGTTTTGTGATATCATGAAACACAAGAAGGATGTCCAAAATGTGGATGCTCCACTCCTTCTTTAAAAAGGGAAGAAGAATACCCTTAGGAGGGGAGAGGGAGGCAAAGTTTAGAACAGAGGCAGAAGGAACACCCATTCAGAGCCTAACCCACATGTGGCCCATACATATACAGCCACCAAACTAGATAAGATGGATGAGGCAAAGACGTACAGGCTGACAGGAACCAGATGTAGATCTCTCCTGAGAGACACAGCCAGAATACAACAAATACATGAGCGAATGCCAGCAGCAAACCACTGAACTGAAGCAGGACCCCCGTTGAAGGAATCAGAGAAAAAGAACTGGAAAAGCTTGAAGGGCTCGAGACCCCCATATGTACAACAATGCCAAACAACCAGAACTTCAGGGACTAAGCCACTACCCAAAGACTATACATGGACTGACCCTGGACTCTGACCTCATAGGTAGCAATGAATATCCTAGTAAGATCACCAGTGGAAGGGAAGCCCTGGGTCACTGCTAAGACTGAACCCCCAGTAGAACGTGATTGTTGTGGGGAGGGCAGTAATGGGGGAAGGATAGGGAGGGGAACACCCATAGAGAAGGAGAGTGGGAGGGGTTAGGGTGATGTTGGCCTGGAAACTGGGAAAGGGAATAACATTTGAAGTGCAAATGAGAAATACCCAATTTAATAAATACGGGGAAAAAAGAGTTTTGTGATGTCATACATTTTGCCACAGGAACAAAGCCTAATTTGCCATGTAACTTTTAGGCAACAACTCACAGATATCAGAGCTAGCACAGAAATGCTAACTGGGGGGTGGGGGGGGCGAAACAAGCAAGACATAAAAAGAAGCAAGGTACTGAATTTGGCTGACCGGAAATTTAACAATCTCAAAAGACTCACTAATTTGAAGTCTGGCTTCAGGAAGATACTGGAGGCTGACCCATGCAAGCAGAATATGGAAACTGCAAACACAAAGGATCTTAAGTTGAGCTGCACTCCCATCAACTGCCCAATCAAGGATACTTTGAAAACGTGCAAGCATAAGTGGAAGCTATGTAACCTGTGGAAGCTACAGTCTTAGGAAACAGAGGATAAAAGTTTGGAGCAAGGAATTACGAAGCAGACAAGGATTTTAAGCAAAGGGACAGAATCTAAGTAGAATGTAAACATTGAACCTGAGTCAAATGGCCTCTAATTAAAGGAAACAAAATGTTGAAGGATTCTGAAAGTATAGACCTATGCTTACAGAATAATGCAACTAAGGGTTGCACATTCTAGTCTGAAAGAAAACAATGTAATATAAGACTATACATAACATATATATAATATATAACAGTTTATATATAATATATATTCAAAATATTGAAAGTATAATTAACATTAAGGAAATAAATCACAACTGAAAAGAGCATAGTTGGTACATTAATATAGATGATTATTTTTATTAGTATGTTTTAATAAGTGCAAAGTATTAAAATATTGTTACATATAAGAACTTAAAATAAATATTAAATATATGTAGATATAGATATTATATCTATATAATAACAAATCCACCACTCACATATCCTGTGGCCATGCCTCTATTGATGAAACTTTTTTCTAATGCATATGAGCAAACATATACTCTCTTGATTCACAGGGCTGCAGACTCAGGAACTGGATGAGCATTTATTGAATCAAGGTATTTGAACTTGCATGTACAGAAAAACATAAAGGGAAGAAGGTTTGACTAAGATGATGTAGCTATATGTGAGCAATGTCTAGTTTCCTAAGTTTCTATATAAAATATATTAGCACACATGCCTCTATAGTACAAGTGACTGTAGCAAGCCAATGACTCATGGTTTTGTACCTAAAATTGTTTAAACTGAAAGAAAACACTAGAGATCCTACAATCACTTTCTGATATTAGTTCTTATTACTGTTATCCCTGTAAAGTTATTACTTTTGTAGCACATCACAGTATTTTCTTGGTTGTTGTTTTTATTTTTATTGCGTGTTTTATGTATTTACATTTCAAATGTTATCTCCTTTTACCCCTTTCCCCTTCCCCACCCATGATTCTATGAAGATGCTCCCACTCCCACCAACCCCCACCTCAACTTCCTAGCATTCCCTTACACTGGAGAAATGAGACTTTACAGGACCGAGGGTTTCTCCTACTGAAGTCGTACAAGAACTATTCTCTGCTGTATATGTAGCTAGAGTAATGGGTCCCTCCATGTGTACTCTTTGGTTGGTGGTTTAGTCCCTGGGAGTTCTGGAAGAGGTCTGGTTGGTTGATATTGTAGGTTTTCCTATAGGGTTTCAAAACCCTTCAGCTCCTTCAGTCCTTTCTCTAACTCCTCCATTGCAGTCCCAGTGCTCAGTTCAATGGTTAGCTGCAAGCATCCTCATCTATATTGGTAAGGCTCTGGAAAAGCCTCTCAGGAGACTCCCATATCTGGCTCCTGACAGCAAGTAATTTTTGGCATCAGCAATAAGGACTGAGTTTGGTGGTACCATATGGGATGGATCCCCAGATGGGGCAGTCTTTAGATGATCATCTTTTCTTTAGTTCCTGTTCCAATATTTGTCTCTGTATTTCCTCCCATGAGTATTTTGTTCTCCCTTCTAAGCAGGAATGGAACATCCACATTTTGGTCTTCCCTCTTCTTGAGCTTCAAGTGATCAGTGACTTTTTCTTAGGTATTTCAAGCTGTTTGGTTAATCAACTTATCACTAAGTGCATACCATAGGTGTTCTTTTGTGGTTAAGAATTGCCAGTGTTACATTGACTAATTCAAACTTATTTGTAATTAAGAAGAAAATCAAACAGGTAGAGATTGTTACAGGATTTACAAAGGATTGATGAGGTTTTGGAACTTGTGAGAGCATTACAGCCTGTTTGCTTACTCCAACTGCCATTTCAAGATAGATTTAGAGGATTGTTTTTATGCAGTTTGTTTAAATCCTGGTGATTGTGAGGAGTTTTCATTTAGTGAGCTTGCTTATAATCTTAGAGAGTCCATGAAGTGATATCATTAAAAAATTTTACAAAAGAATGGCTAATAGCCTTATATTATGTAATTTTGTCGCTGCTTCAATGTAAGAAGTTAGAACTTTGAATCTTTCAGTGTATGTGGAAATTTTTACTACAAACCTTTACTCTCACAATGAGCTTTAATATTTGGGGAGTAGCTGTTGCTCCAGAAAAGATTCAATATTCCTTTTTAATATTTGAAACTAATTTTAAGCTTCTAAGGATATGTTAATTGGCTAAGTACCTCACCTTACCAGAAGACTTAAGTCTTTGTTTGATATCCTCCTTGGAGATAAAGCTTCTGTTGTGTTAGTACAGAATTGTAGGCTAGAGTCATGGAAGTATTTTAAAAAGAAACCTGGTGAAACATACCTTACTCCAAACAGCATTTAAATTGTTTATTACAAAATACTGATATTTGGCCTATTACATATACAAATTTTTCAGGCAAAATTGATAATTTTACTCTATGCCTGCTTTTGTATTTCCTGTAAATTTGTGCATGCAGCCCATAGAAAATGCATTTACTGTATTTATAGATGGTTCATCTAATGAAAAGGCAACATATATAATTGGATCACATGTTTATTCTCTTAAGTTTCCCCTTGCGTCAGCACAGATTATTGAATTACATGCTATAGATGCTGTTTTTTAAATGTTGAAAAAAAATCAACTTTCAATTCATATACTGATAGCCAATGTGTGGCTTATGGTTTGAAATTGATTAAAAGATTTTCCTTTGTTAGGTAGTGCTAACCCTTAAATTTTATAATTACTTATGCTTTATCAGAGGCAAGTTTTCTACATGAAATCAGTGAGTGATGATAAATGTCTGACAACTCGCTGTCCTTTCAATGCTATGGCTCAGACAAATAAAGAAAACCAAACACTCATATCTAGCTGTTTGGAAATGGTAATGGAGTTGACAACACACCCAGGAAAAGAGGAAGACTCCATTTTCTTAGTCTCAACTCCCAGCCTCACCCTGCCAGCTCAAGATTTCTAAGTAAGGCTGAATCTAGACAATATTTACAAGATTTGACATTTCAAATTAATGCTTATGTTTAGGTAAATAAAGCTTGTGAGGAGCTAAAGAGATGGCTTAGTGGTTAAGAGCACTAAGTCCTGTTCCTTTATAGGCCATTTAAGAACTCAAACTGGATTGCCTGGACCCTCTAGCGAGGACAATGCCACAATAAATTTGATTATAGGCCTTACATAGGAACAATTAACCAAACAATCTCATTCTTTATATCACCAGAACAATAATGCTGGAGACAATAATTTGGTATAAAAGTCAAATTATAAATACAAGTCCTCAGTGTCCTAAATTTCTTCCTGTATCATATAATAGTGTTAATCCTCGAGGACTTATCTTAATAAATAATATCTTAACAATATCTTAATAAAGAAAAAGGAGGAGTTATCCCTGTATGCTATACAATTATTTAAATAATGCTCTTTTTATTTCAATTTTAAAATTTGGATGCCAAGGAACACTCTGAGTGTTTATGGCACCCTACAACTAGGCATACTTCTGCATAGGTGAAATAGAAAGATTCAAGTATTGGCATGATCCTGTCCAGGTATTTTATATGGGAAAGAGGGAATGTTTGTGTTTTTCCTACAGGATGCTGCAGGAGTGTGCCAGCTGCCAGAGTGGCTGGTGAGACATGCTGATCATGGGAGCATGAAGATTCAGTTCTCATGGTTCGGATCCCTGGAGTCATTCCTGTGCCCTTGGAGGAAGATGGAGGATTCCCCCTCATCTTTTGTCATCACAGAGATTTTGGCGTTGCTGCAGTCATTGTTACCACCGCTGTGTGTCCCGTCCCACCACGGCCTAAGCTCCGACCCTCCGTGCACTGCTGAATTCCAGAGAAGACCAGACTCCATCCATTACCCCTGCCCCTCCTCATTCCCCTTGTGGCTCTGTCTGCTCTGACTGGTGTTGCCATTTTGCAGTCTGTGGCTTCACAGGAATGCCATCTGCATGAAGCGGCTAGAGACCGGGGAACTCTGCCCTGGTTATGGGAACCTCAGACCTGGTTCCGTTGCCTGCTGGTTGTTCCAGAGAAGGATGGCTGATCCTGAACTGTCTTGGGAAAGACTTTGGCATCTTCGCTGCTCTTACAGCAGCCATCACTGCTGCAGCCACTGGGCCTGCAGTATCCTCCCCCAATCTATTGTTAGACAAGCACCGTGGGTAAACTTTCTGGAATAGTTGCTAATGATTGAAAATTCTTAATTTTAATACAGGAACAGCTTGACAATGGCCCTTGGTGTTATGGCCCTCCGAGTTTTGGCCCTAGGGCGCCGCAGCAGTAGTCGCCTTTGTGCTTCTTATCGCATGCACAAACAGCACTCCCAGTCCTGAACAGCAGCTAAGCAGGTGTTATTCTCCTTGGTAGGAGACAAACTCTCTGCCTAAATTGGTCTCAGCCTTCACGAGAAGCAGTTAGCTAAGGACTGGCAATTCTTTGGAACCAGGCCTCACCTGAGACAGGAAATTCTGAGACTTGCAGAATTTTCCAGAGACAGGAAAGAGGTTTGATAACCCAAAGTATTCTAAGACAGGTGCTGCTTAAAAAATAATATAGGGGGACTTGCTTAATAAAAAAAAAATTAAATAGGGGAACTTGTTATAGCCTCTTGGATCCCCTGCAGTGTTTCACTCCTGCCCTTGTCATACCCTTCTGGGTCCCTTGCAGGGTTTGACCCCTGCTGAGCCGTGCTGATGCTTGTGGAAGCCTTTTGTTCCTAACAAAGGAACAGCCTGGTCTGGAAGTGACACACCTGGGCAATGGTCAATTTGTTCCTGCTTTTTGTCTTCCCAGTCTTTTGTTTTTGGGATATAGGCTGATCTTCCTGGATTTCTCCCCAATAAATTTGGGGCACGTGTTCGGTCTTTATTTACCAAAGGCTTGAGCTGGGGTTTCCCACTGTGCTTCCCAGATTTTTCCACCTCGTCCACCTGGGGTATATATTCGGTAAATAAAGCTACAGAATGGACATTCTTTCTTAACATGAAGAACCTGTGTGTGTGTGTGTGTGTGTGTGTGTGTGTGTGTGTGTGTGTGTGTGTGTGTGTGTGTGTGTGTGTTTAATCCTACAAGCTTACGCCCAGTTCTTGGTGCCATGTTGTTGTGGTCATCGACAACTTGGTTACCTCACTCAGGATGAAATATTCTAGTTCCATCCATTTGCCTAAGAATTTCATGTGGTCACTGTTTTTAATAGTTGAGTAGTACTCCGTTGTGTAAATTTACCACATTTTCTGTATCCATTCTTCTGTTGAAGGCTTCTTGGTTGTTTGTAGCATCTGGCTATTATAAATAAGGCCGCTATGTACATAGTAGAGTATGTATCATTGTTATATGTTATTTGGATGTTTGCCCAGGAGTGGTACAGCTGGGTCCTCAGGTAGTATTATGTCAAATTTCCTGTGGAACCATCAGACTGATTTCCAGAGTGGTTGTACCAGTTTACAATCCCACCAAGAATGGAAGGGTGTGCCTATTTTTCCACATCCTTGCCAGCATCTGCTGTCACCTGAGTTTTTAACTTAGCCAATCTGATTGGTGTGAGGTGAAAACACAGGGTTGTTTTGATTTGCATTTCACTGACAACTAAGGATGCTGAACATTTCGTTAGGTCCTTCTCAGTCATTCAGAATTCCTCAGTTGAGAATTCTTTGTTTAGCTCTCTACACCATTTCTAATAGGATTACTTGATTCTCTGCAATCTAACTTTTTGAGTTCTTTGTAGGCATTGAATAGTCCTGTATCGAATGTAGGATTGGTAGAGATCTTTTCGCAATGTGTTGGTTGTTGTTTTGTCCTATTGAAAATGTCCTTTTTTATGCAGAAGCTTTGCAGTTTTATCAGGTACCATTTGTTGATTCTTGATTTTAGAGCATAAGCCATTGTTCAGAAACTTTTTCCCTGTGCTTAAGTCTTCAAGGTTCTTCCCTACTTTCTCTTCTATTAGTTTCAGTGTATCTGGTTTTATGTGGAGGTCTTTGATCCACTTTGACTTGGGCTTTGTACAAGGAAATAAGAATGGGTCAATTTGCATTATTCAGCATGCTGACCTTCAGTTGAACCAACACCACTTGTTGAAAATGTTTTCTTTATTCCACTGGATGGTTTTAGCTCCTTTGTCAAAAATCAAGTGAAATAGGTATGTGGGTTCATTTCTGGGTCTTTTTCTATTCCATTAATCTAACTGCCTGTCTCTGTACCAATACCATGCAGTTTTTATAACAATTGATCTGTAATACAGCTTAAGGTCAGATATGGTGATTCCCCCAGATGTTCTTTTATTGTTGAGAATAATTTCGCTCTCCTGGGTTTCTGTTATTCCAAATGAATTTGCAAATACATCTTTATAAGTCTGTGAAGAATTAAGTTGGAATTTTGATGGATATTGCATTGAATCTGTAGATTGCTTTGGGAAAGATGGCCAGTTGTACAATATTAATCCTGCCAATGCATAAGCATGGGAGGTCTTTGATTTTCTGAGATAATCTTCAATTTCTTTCTTCAGAGACTTGAAGTTCTTGTCATATAGATCTTTCACTTTCTTAGAGTCATACCAAGGTACTTTATATTATTTTTGACTAAACTATCATTTACCATGATTAAACAGACTTCATCCCAGTGATGCAAGGATGGTTGAATATATGGAAATCTATCAATGTGATCTACAATATATACAAACTCAAAGCAAAAAAAAAAACCCACCAAAACAAAAAACAAAAACACAAAATTATGTTTGACTGTATGTTTTATTTTACTCAGTAAAGTTACCCCAAAATATTATTTTCAGCCCCCAATTTGATTATTTCCTGCTGTCTACCCACTTTGGGTAAGCTTACTTTCTTTTTCCTAAGGGCTCAGTGTTGCTATGTTGCAAATATGAGATCTCTTCAATTTCTTTATGAAGGCCCTTAGAGATATGCTGTTTTAGCATAACTTTCATCATGGCCCATAATTTTTGGTATTTGTATATTCATTTTCATTGAAGTCTATGGAGACTTTTTTATTCTTTATTTCTATTCAGTATTAAGTTGTTCAGTTTCCATGAGTTTGTAAACTTTTTGTTGTTTCTGTTGTTGTTGATATCTAGCTTTGATCTGTCATTGTTTATTATAATGCAGGGAGTTATTTCAATCTTCTTATACTTCTTCAGACTTGCTTTGTGTTCTAGGATGCAGTCAATTTTGGAAAAAGTGCTACAGTGTACAGAGAAGAATATATATTCATCTTGTTTGGATAAAATTTTCGGTAGATATCTGTTAGGTCCATTTGGTGTGCAATGTGTGTTAACTCTGGCATTTTTCTGTGTAATTTCTGTCTGGAGGACCTGTCCATTGGTGGGTACGTGATTAAGGTATTGAAGTCTAACACTATAAGTTTGTTGGGAAGAACATGTAATTAAAGCTGTAGTAGTGTTTCTTTTACAAACCCAATTGCCTTTATGCTGGGGGTACAGGTGCTAAGAATTGAAATGTCATCTTGGTGAATTTTTCATTTGATGAGTTTTTAATGTTTTCCTATTTCTTTTGATCAGTTTTAGTTTGAAGTCTATTCTGTTGGATATTAAATAGTTGCACCAGACTGCTTCTTAGGTCCTTTTGCTTGAATTACATCTCCCAACCATTTATTTTGAGGTAATTTCTATTCCTGATGTCAAGTTGTGTTTCTTGTATATATCAGAAGGATGAAACCTGTCTCCATCTCCCTTCTGTTAGTTTTTCAGAGAATTGAGTCCATTGATATTAAGAGAGATCAAAGACCGATGAATGCTAATTCCTGTTTTTTTGTTCTTAGTGGTTGTGGCAAAGTTGATGGTGGTGTGTGGGTGTGTGTCTCTTCTTTTGTTTTTGCTACTGTGATATTATTTATTTCCTGTGTCAATGGGTGTAGTTAACCTCCTTGGGTTAGAGGGTTTGGGTTTTTTTCCCCAATATTTTCTATAGGACTGGATCTGTAAATAGATATTATTTAACATTGAAGTTTTCATTTAATATCTTTTTTTTTCTTATAAGGTGATTGAAAGTTTTCCTGGGAATGTTAGTAGTTTGAGCTGGCATCTGTAGGGTCTCTTAGAATTTTCAATACTTCTCTCTAGGCTCTTCTGAGTTTTGGAGTTTCTCTTGAGAAGTCAGATGCAATTACAATAGACTTGCCTTTACATATTACTTCATTTCCCATACAGCTCTTAATATTCTGTCTTTGTCCATATGCTTATTGTTTGGATTATTATGTGAAGAGAGGACTTTCTTTTCCAGGGCAATATATTTGAGGTTCTGTATGTTTCTTTTACTTTTAAAGGTATCTCTTTCTTTAGGTTAGAAAAATTTTCTGTTATTTTGTTGAAAATATGTTCTGGGCTCCTGAGCTGAGATTCTTCTCCTTTCTTCATTCCTTTCATTCTTGGCTTTGGTATTTTCTTACTGTTCTAGATTTTGAAGATGTTTTATATCGGGAGGTTTTTTATTATATATATATATATTATATATAGCATATTATATATATAAAACCAATGTATCTATTTCTTCTATCATATCTTCAATGCCTAAAATACTCTCTGCCATTTCTGGTATTCAGTTGGTGAAGCTTTCTTCTGTAGGTCCTGCTTGAATTCCTAATTTTTAATTTCAAATATTCTTCCTATTTTATTTTCTTAATTACTTCTATTTTCACTTTCAGATTTTTTTTTCTTTTTTTTTTTTTTTTTTTTGGAGCTGGGGACCGAACCCAGGGCCTTGTTCTTGCTAGGCAAGTGCTCTACTGCTGAGCTAAATCCCCAACCACCACTTTCAGATTTTTAAAAGTTTTATTCATTTACTTCAACTGTGTTTCTTGGATTATTTTAAGTGATTTAATACTTTTATTTATTTATTAGTTGGATATTTTTATTTACATTTCAAGTGCTATTCCCTTTCCAGGTTCTCCATCCATAAACCTCCTATCCCATCCACCCCTCTACCTTCTATGAGGGTATGAGGGTGTTTCCCCCACCATGCACCTACCCCTTCCTGTCTCCTGCCTTGAAGCTTCCTTACACTTGGGGGGGTGTCAAGCCTTACAATCGGGGGGGGTGTCAAGCCTTAGCAGGACCAAGGGCTTCTCCTCTCATTGGTGCACAACGCCATTCTCTGCTACATATTCAGCTGGAGCCATGGGTCTGTCCATGTGTACTTTTTGGATGGTGGTTTAGTCTCTGGAAGCTCTGTTGTTATCCTTATAGGGTGGGTATAGTTGTTCTTATGTGGTTGCAAACCCTTTCATCTCCTTCAATCCTTTCTCTAACTTCCCTAATGGAAACCCCATTCTCAGATCAATGATTGGCTGCAAGCATCTCCCTGTGTATTTGTAACACTCTGGCAGAACCTCTCAGGAGGTAGCTATATCAGGCTCCTGTCAGTATGCACTTTTTGGCATCAGCAATATTGTCTGTGTTAGGTGGCTATATGTATACGGGGTGAATCCCCAGGTACGGCAGTCTCTGGATGGTCTTCCCTTTAGTTTCTGCTCCAAACTTTGTCTTCATATATCGTCCTATGAATATTTTTCCCCTTCTAAAAAGGAATGAACCATCTGTACTTTGGTTGTCCCTTCCCTTGAGTCTCATGTTGTTTGTGGGGTGTATCTTGGGTAATTCAAGCTTTTGAGCTAATATACACTTACCAATGAGTACATATCATGTGTGGTTTTCTGTGATTGGGTTACCTCACCTTCATAACATTTATTTTAAGGTTCCCTTCTTATGCTTCAGCTATGTTGTAATACTCAGGACCTGTTGTGGTAGGATACCTCAATGCTAGTAAAGATATATTGCCTTGGCTATTATTGATAGAATTTAGGCTGATTTCTAGTCATTTAGATAGCAGATGATTATCTACTAGAAACTAATTTTTGAGTGTGTCTTCATAGACTGAGTGCTTTATTCCTTGATATCTGTTTCCTTTCTGGAGTTCTGGGGATTGTGATGTCATGTTTTTCCTCTTTTCTCCATTGTCCAACTGGTGTGTTCACAGGAAATGCCTTCTAGTGTTGGAGGCTGGAATACTGAGATGAGTTTGGGGATAAAATGTTAGAGAAGGTCTTTGTCATCCCTCGGAGATGAAATCACAGAGGAAGGGGAAATCATAGCCTATTTCTTGCTACAGAGTTGGTGATAAACCTGGGTGTTGGATTTCAGGAGCAATAGAAGTAGTATGGGTTCACAGCCTACTTGATGCCATGGGAGGAGCTGCCCTTGGATTAGCAGGGACCGAAAGCTAGGGTTGGGCTCTGGGACAAAGCAATGCGTCTAGGGAGAAAGGTTAGTAGGGGGAATATGTGAGATCCATTAAAGATGGAAGTAGGGAGGGCTAGCCAGGCTAGACTTTTGAAGGGAGTTCTGCTGAAGAGCTGGGAGTGAGGCTGAAGGATTGGAACTGGGTGAATAGAGAAAAAGAAGGTCTACAAGCTGCTCTTGGTTTTTAGACAGGTATGACTTGTGGGTTAGCAGAGAGGGCCTGATGGAGTTGGGGGCTGGTAAAAAGCAAAGAATGAGGGACGATAGAAAAGGGAGTACTAGTACTGTGGAATGCACAGAAGGTAGGAGCTGGGATGGGGGTGATGACCACAACAGAAAAGGCTATCAAAATTGTTCTGCTGCAGAACTGGGCATGATAGGAGCTTTTCAGATCTTCTAGGTCTATGTAAAAACACATTTTTATGATCAACATAAGATAATACATAAACATATTTTATTTTCTGCTTTGATGTCATCAATGTCTCTGATGCTATGTACTTTTAACTTGAATCAGTCCCCCCCATTCCTTGAGCTATAGAAATATGTCACACAAAATTGTCTAAATGACTATATGAAAGAATTTTCAATTTAATTGTTGTAGAATAGTCTTCATACAGTATTCTACTGTATGTATGTGATAGGTGATAGTCTTTTTCTCTGTGTGTTTTCTTTTCTCTATCACTCTCTCTCCAACCTATGTCTCTCTCCTTCTTTCTCTCTTTCCTTCTCTCTCTCCATCCTTCCTTTTCTGCCTTGCACCTCTGAATTGTCTCTATATTTCCAAATCCTTAGGCATCAATAATTTCATAAGAAAAGGCAGACACCATCTCAATATGATTTTGCCCTAGTTTTATTGAAACAAGTTCTATTCTTTGGTTTAAGTTTACCTCCACACATAACAGAGACTTCCTCACTTAAGTATTTCTTCTGTTCATACTTTCTCTCTTTTCCATTTGAGTACCTATGTATGTATATTCCTATAATTGGAATTGTTCCATATAGGTAGGATGTTCTGTTTATTAGCCTTCTCTTTATATATTTTTGTTTTCTGATAAACTCCTTTTTTCACCCATGCTATACTATATTATTCAGATCTTCCAATTATTTCTTGTTTGTATCTTTATATTTCTTTTAGAGACAGTTTTTCTATAGCACATGATGTCCTGAATGTCACTATGTAACCCAAAATGGATGTAAACCTGCTGGTGCTGTCCACCTCAGTCTTCCAATTGCTTGAACTAGAGGTATATACAAATATCCTGAATTATTTTCTACTTTAATTTTAATTTTTCTAAAATTTTAAATTTTTTTCCTGTTTTTTTCTCTTAGATATTTTTGTTGTTCTGGGATCTGGTGAAAATCCAATACCCAGAACATATCAAGTTTCTTAACAAGAGCAACTTTGTTGATCTCAACAGCAAACTGATGGTCCTGACTCTTCTGAGTAAGCTAGTTTTAAAGCTCAAAAACCACAAGCAATGTGTGTATGATAGCATCACAAGATCTAAAACCAGAAGCAGGTGGGCCATCTATGATTATACAAGAGGGAACAATAGCAGGCTGGCATCTTAATAGTGGGATTCCAAGTCATAAGTCCTGGGAGGGGTGGCAAGAAAGGAAGAAAAGAAGAGAGAGAGAGAGAGAGAGAGAGAGAGAGAGAGAGAGAGAGAGAGAGAGAGAGAGAAAATGTGTCCCTAGCTTCATCTTAAATGGGTTGCTGGTTTACAATGGCGATATGCCAAGCTTCACCTTTTCATCATAACTTTATTAAAAAATTTTCACCTTGTATAGTTCATCCTTTATTGTCTGTGCTAACTTAGGTCTCTTCTCTGATAACTCTTCATTCTTTGCCATGGCTCATACATTCCCACTTCTTTAAAGTATTTATTGCTTTAGATATACTGAATTATAGATGTTAGAAGAAAACAGAAGCTGCTCAAGACTAAAGAAAAATAATTTAATTGCATTGAAAAGACTTTTTTCCTCAGTAACACCATCATTTTAGAGTACTGAGCTGGAGTACTGCAGTTGAGATATTTAGGTCAAATTCATTCACTCCTGAAACCCAATACTTTGAAAACAGATTTGGGGTTTCCTCATGCTAGGACATAGGCCTAGATTACGCAGATCATTTTCCCCTTAATAACACATCATTCTGGTCTCTAGTGTGGAATGTTTCCCTCTGATCACCCAGAATGTCAATCTTCTGAATTATTTCACTGCACATTCTGCATTCTCATTTGACCCATGACTCTATAACTACAGAAATTATTTTTACTGTACTGCTTTACAGACCCTTCAAAGGCTGATTGAATTAGACAGCACCAGAATGTCTCAAAGTTACTTTCTTGACTGTTTATGTTCTGTCAGGGTGGGGAAGTGGGAAGAGGTGGGTAGTTGGAAAGGGAGAACACCCTCATAGAAGAAAGGGGCAGGGAGAAGGGATGGGGGGTTATAGATAGGAAACTGGGAAAGGGGATAATATTTGAAATGTAAGTAAGAAAATATCCAATAAAAAGGAAAATAGTCATTTTCCATACAATATATTCTGCTAATGCTTTCGAATCCTCGTTTTCTTGCCTTCTTTCCCATTCAGTCCATACCCATATCCATTCTGGCTCTCCTAGAAAACAAACTGGCATGTAAGAGAAAATAATATTATACAAAAAGTTAACCAAAGACTGTACATGGACTGACCCTGGGCTCCAACTGGATAGGTAGCAATGAATAGCCTAGTAAGGGCACCAGTGGAAGGGGAAGCCCTTTGTCCTGCCAAGACTGAACCCCCAGTGAACGTGATTGTTGAGGGGAGGGTGGTAAGGGGAGGAGGATGGGGAGGGGAATATCCATACAGAGAAGGTGAGGGAGAGGGGCTAGGGGAATGTTTGCTTGGAAACCGAGAGAGGTAATAACAATTGAAATGTAAATAAGGAATAACCAATTTAATAAAGATGGAGAAAAGGGAAAAAAAGTAAAAAACAAAAAAAAGTTAAACAAAAAAGAAACAATGAAAATAAGACATCAGGCAAATAGAAGAAATTAAGCCCAAGAAAAGGCACAAGAAACAAATATAGGTGCAGAGACCCACTTGTATACATATTAAGGAATCCTTTAATACCACACAATAAGAAACCACAATAGATGCATAAAGTCCAAGGGTAAGATTAAATAAATATTTGAAGAAAAGCAAATAGGAATAAAAATAAAATGAAATTTTAAAAGCCCCGATAAAACATATGAGACAAGTATTCTTCAAAGTTGACACTGAGAGTTCCTTTTCCTTGGTTATCTATTTCTGAGAATGCAGCCTGCCCTTAAGAGTAGTTTGTTTCCCTAGTGAGAGACACTCCAAGGAAACAATTTTTGTCATTTTGAGTGGCTATCAATTGGAGGTAGTTACTAAGTAGGGAAAAGGCATGTATCAACTTCTTTCAACTCCTGAACTCCATCTATCTGATATCCTGCACATGCTGCCTTGGTATCTGTGAGTTATATGTGCATTCGGTGTGCTTTATTTAGAAGGTCTTGTTTTCTTGGTGTTCTTCATCCCTTCTGGCTTCTTTCAGCTCCTTCTTATGCTGGGTTCACTGAGCTGTGGATAAAGGGATCTCATTGAAACCTTTCTTCTAGCACTGAGTGTTCTGTGGTTTCTCATTCTCTACCTATTGTTTGGCTGTGGACCTTTGTATTTATTCCCATCTACTGCAGGTGGAAGCATTTCTTAGGATGGCTGAGCAAGGATCTGTTCTACAACTGTAGCAGAGTGTCTCTAGGAGTCATTTTACGGGGACATACATCTTATGGAACAGTAGTTTTTGGTTTACCACTAGGTTCTTGGGCTCTCTACTTTCAGGTTCTTGGTCACCAAAGCAAGGTAAAAACAAGCTTTGTGCCATTGCATGAATATATTTTGTAGATAATATGATATTGTAGATCTAATAGTTCAACTGCCCATGCTCAATGAGTACAACCACCTTACTAAAAGCCTTTGAATTGGCTGGGAAAAAGTGGATTTTCCTAGCACAAGATTTTTTAACTTTCCTGTCACACATTTCTACATTTTCAGCCTGTTGTACATATTGAAGAAACATGTGAAGAAATTCACAAGGTCAATAGACATCTTTCCTTTGTCAAGCCCTGAAGCTCTCCCTCCCATACAACTATTACACATTGACTGAATTTTGTTTCTGTCTGTTTAGAGTAGATTGTTTTCTTTATTATACTCTGACAAGATGAAAGACATCATACCTCTACTTCCTTGGTTTTTTTTCTATGATGGGTTTGCCATTTTCTTTAGTTGATTTGTTTCATTGATTTTTCAATTCTTTGGTTCTTTTCTCTTTTCTCATTTTTTTTTAATTGGAATTTTTTATTTACATTTCAAATGATTTCCCCTTTCCCGGTTTCCTATCCATAACCCCCTAATAATTCTCAGTTGAGGAATCTCGAGTGGCTGAGAAGTACTTTTAAAAAAAATGTATAACATCCTTAGCCATCAGGGAAAAGCAAATCAAAACAACCCTGAGATTCCACATCACACCAGTGAGAAGGGAAAAGATCAAAAACTCAGGTGATAAGAGATGCTGGCAAGGATGTGGAGAAAGAGGAACATTCCTCCATTGTTGGTGGGATTGCAAGCTGGAACAACCACTCTGGAAATCAGTCTGGAGTTATTTCAAAAAATTGGACATAGTACTACCTGAGGACCCAGTTATACCACTCCTGGGCATATACCCATAAGATTCTCCAACATATAACAAGGACACCTGCTCAACTATGTTCATAGCAGTCTTTTATCATTTTTACTTAGAATATTATCTTACATTTTAATAGTGTAAGAGCAGCATGCTCTGCCTTTTTTTTTCTTCCGAATTATGAAGAAGTTACACCTCATATACTGTTTAAAATGTTGCCTCTTATCTGGTTTATTTTTGCTTGGCTTTTGTAACAAATACATTTTATTACTATTCTTATCTCTTCTTGAACTATGAAATTTCTGACTCTATGTTGACACTCAGTGGTCTCTAGAAATTTAGCTTACATCTGTCTTTGTACCTCTGCATTTTTGTTAAAGTTGCAAAAATACTCCCAGTTCCTCTTTCCCAGAGAATGTCAATTTGTTTCTGAAATTGCCTTAGCTTTTTCTTCTGTACACATCATACTTTTATTCACATGATGCTTGAAATTTTAAGTCATTCTGATGGTGAATACTGATACTGGCATAAGATGTAAAATTAGTGTTAGTATTAAAGAAACATGAGTGTTATGTCTTTGGGATTTCTAGTCACATCTATGTATCTGCTTATCAAATCTAACTGCAATGCTTATGCTTCTCTGTGGGTGGTTTTATTTACACTGAGCTTTTCATTTTACATTTCAGTGTAAGCCTTTAAAGTGGCTATTATTCTTTTATCATTGTACTGGCAAATAATCTCAAGTATTCTTTCTGAATAAGATATACAATGAGATTGCGTTATTTTAAAAGCACAAAATATAGTGTTTGTATTACATTGTATTTAGAGCATGCAGAGAAACCACAAGCATTGTCATATTTAAGGAATATACAGAGAGTGTTTTACATACCATAGGATAGCTATTTTTAATTAAAGATTAAATTCTGGATCTGTTTTGTAAATATAGTAGTACTTCTATGATATATTGAAAATGTAGTTATACATATCAAATGTTTGACTTTAAAATGTACTTTATAGGGGTTGGGGATTTAGCTCAGTGGTAGAGCGCTTGCCTAGCAAATGCAAGGCCCTGGGCTCAGTCCCCAGCTCCAAAAAAAAAAAAAAAAAAAAAAAAAATAATTGTTAAAATGTACTTTATAATTTCATGCTGCAGATTTTGGACTAAAGGAAATGCTTTCTTTTACTAGTTTACCAAAGATCCTCTGTTAAATTTTTCTGAGTTTACCAAAAGTTCTCTATCATGATTATTTATTTCACTAGTAGAAATAGGACAGTGAGGTGCCGTCATTCTTTCATCGGCTTCCCTAAAAGAGTTACATGTATCCATTTTTACTCTGTTTGTTGTTGTGAAAATAAAAATGTTTTATTTCTCTTTAAACCCTTCTCCTTAGAAGGGTTTAGAATATCCACTTAAATGATATTCAAAGGCTGTAATACTGATAATACTGATCTACTGCATTTTACAAATTATAATAGTTTAAAAACTGATGATCTAAATGCTATTTTTGTTTGTTTGAGGTTGTAGATGAGTCAGAGAGTTCTAAAAGTTAAGAGAAGTTGAGGGTTTTACGAAAATAACATCTCTAATATGTATGAGTATGTTTCTGTGTGTATCTGTGTGTGTGTATTTGTGTACATGTGTCTGTGAGTATAACTGTGTGTTTCCTTTATTAGTGTGAGCGTTATAAATTTGAAGCCCCTTATACGTTAGTTAACATTGCTTAACAAATGCATATTGTTCCAATACTATTTATTTGGAATGTACACATATTTAAACGTTTCATTTTATTATTAAATTTTCTTTATAAAGTAACAGTGTTCTATCACTTTCTGAAATTCAATAGAGTTTACTCAGATTGCACCAGTTTTCATAAGTGTTCACTTGTTGTATGTCATTGGACATTATATTTGAGATATTTATATGGGAAGAATTAAAACTCTTAACATCAAGTTTAGGACTGCTCTTTACCCCCAAACATTGACCTTTCTCATGCTGTTTGTCTGTTTGTCTCTGTAGTGTACATCCTTCATCTTTGCTTAATCATAACTCATTGACTCTTTTTAACCACATAACATTTGTACTTCAAACTTTTCATGGATTATTGATAATTTAGTAAGGGAAATTCAATGCTACTAATTACTCTCAGGTGAGAATATAACATTAATAAATGTAAGTTCAACTTATAAATTTTATAAGCACAATCATGGGTGTTACATTTTTCACATGAATTTTCACTCTGCTCTAAAGGCAAACAATTCCTACATGATTTTTATTGGACACCTCAGTTCCATTTCACATTTTTGGTCTTATTGAAATTCAACACCATTTTACTCTCTAGAATAAAAGGATTTCCAAGGAATACCTTTATTGAAACATTAAAATCCAAAAATACATGAGCATAGGAGATCTTCTATTTCTTTCTTCAGAGACTTGAAGTTCTTGTTATCCAGATCTTTCACTTGCTCAGTCAGAATCACACCAAGGTATTTTATATTATTTGTGAGTATTTTGAAGTATTGTCATTTCCCTAATTTCTTTCTTGGCCTGTTTATCCTTTGAGTAAGGGAAGGCTACTGAATTGTTTGAGTTAATTTTATATCCAGCCACTTTGCTGAAGTTGTTTATCAGGTTTAGGAGTTCTCAGGGGGAATTTTTGGGGTCACTTAAGTATACTATCCTATCATCTGCAAATAGTGTTATTTTGACTTCTTTTCCAATGTGTATTTCTTTGACCTCCTTTTGTTGTCTAATTGCTCTGGGCAGGACATTGCGTACTATATTGAATAGGTAGAGAAGAGTGAGCAGTCTTGTCTCGTTCCTGGTTTCAGTTGGATTGCTTCAAGTTTCTCTCCATTTAGTTTGATGTTGGCTACTGGTTTGCTGTATATTGCTTTTACTATATTTAGGTATGGGTCTTGAATTCCTGATCTTTCCAAGACTTTTACCATGAAGGGGTGTTGAAATTTGTCAAACAGTTTCTAGGCATCTAATGAGATGATCATATGCTCCCCATTTTGAGTTTGTTTATATAGTGGATTACATTAATGGTTCATATATTGAACCATCCCAGCACCCCTGGAATGAAGTCTATTTTATCATGATAGACAGTCGTTTCTATGTGTTCTTGGATTCGGTTTGTGAGAATTTTATTGAGTAACTTTACATCGTTATTCATAAGAGAAATTGGTCTAAAATTCTTTTTCTTTGTTGGGTCTTCATGTGGTTTAGGTATGAGTATAATCGTGGCTTCATAGAATGAATTGGGTTGTATGGATTAATGTCCCTATGCATGTGAGGGCAGGCACAAGATAAGGCAAGGCCTGTGATTGGGCAGTAAAAAAGTAAGGTGGCCACAGAGTTTTGGAGAGGGGAGAAAGAGAAGAAGAAGAGAAGAACCAAGATGAAGGAGAAGAATGACCCAGATTTATGTGGCTTTAAAGGGCTACGGGTAGTTATGAATATTTCATAAGGAATTGATTTTTATAGCATATTTTGTCTTATCTAGGTGGGCAGTTTATGTCAATATTTATCGGCTCTGAGTTTATTGTGTGGATGTTCTGTGGAGTGAGAATTTACCGATATAAATTTGATTGATAAATTACAAGCTTATTGATTTTACTGGGTTGCTGGGAATGTGAACAGAGACCGCAGCAAGAGATGTCCTGAGCTAGGTGGCCTCTCTATGGGACTGGCATGGCAGTGACCCACCTTGGGAACTAGATGGATGGCCGCTGATGGGGCTAGCCATGGAGGCAAGATGGCTGCTGACAGGGGGAATGGGAACTGGAAACTTAATGAGTTGGTTTGAGATGCTTTGCTGATTGAGATGAAAGTACCCTGCAGGTGCCACGTGGCTCACCAGGGCCGGCAATAGCACGGGTTGGTGCATTTTGTTTTAATATTTACCACAACAGGGTAGTGTTCCTTCTGTTTCTATTTTGTGAAATAGCGTGAAGACTATTGGTATTAGGTCTTGTTTGAAGGTCTGATAGAATTCTGCATTAAACCCATCCCAAGGAGGGGAGGTGGGAGTGAGTGTGTGGGAGAATACCCTCACAGACGCAGGGGGAGGAAGGATGGGAAAAGGTGTTTCCAGAGGGGAAACTGGGAAAGGGAATAACGTTTCAAATGGAAATAAATAAAATACTCAATAAAAAATTTAAAAATCACATATAAGCACACACTAAGAAATAGTAGGGTGGCAGAAATCATAAAAGTTATTACAATATTTAATTTGATTGCTTTTAAACAGAATAAACATTTCCTTCACAGTAAAGAAAAGGTTCATTTAAGCACTACAAAACAGTGGTCAAGAGAGAAAGGGTTGGGTCTGTAGTCATTCAGTATAGAACTGAAGATAATGGATCAGATTGTTTCATAAGATAGAAATTTTTAGCCAGAGCATTTCTCAGGTAACACTGCCTACTATTTTTTAGAGGAGATATCGTTCAAGGAAGTCCAACATTTGTATATGATCTTTTGCATTCTCAAAACTCTCAGAAGCATAAGTACAAGGGGCACAATCCCTTAGTGTCTACATAATGCTTGCTTGGGCTCTGTTTTATTAGCCATCTTTCCATGAGCTTCTGTGCAGCATCTACACAGAAACTTCAGCACCCTCAGCTCTACAATGATTTTGAACTATCTTTAGAAAGCTGTAGAACCTTTAGAAGCTACACTCATATTTAATAAAGCAATTTGCCCCTCAATAGAAACAAATACTCTACAGATGGCAATGGATTTTAATGCAAGCTTAACAGAATTCTCGACAATTAGCACAAGCAATATGAAAATAGAAGCCACAGGAAAACTGTTTTCACTTTATACATACACAATCTTCACCAATATTAAGATAAATTACAGAGAAACAAGATGCATTCGAGTACTAACAACTGTACCCAGAGCAATACCCATACTCATGTTCATGTCTAAGGAATGTGGAAGCCTTAGGAATCTCAGGTATAAAGTGACCGTAATTTTTGCTCATCTCATTTAAAAGGCTCAACTAAGGTTATTGAACAGGCAAATCTTGTAAGAATGTCTAAGCACACAGTCAGACTTTCACAGTCCATGAGAGTTTCAGGACATTTAGTAAAAAGAGACTTCAATCATATAGAGATAATTACAAGCAGCTGAGGAAAGCTTGGAGTGGGAGAGGTGGTATTCTGTAGGGCAGAAGACTCTACTTGAGTGTACAGTGACAGACAACTCTGAAAACAATTAGATATAGATATAGACATAGACATAGATATAGATAGATATACTGTGTGTACATATATGTGTATATATTTGTATGAACATGTGCATATATACACATATGAATGAAGTAACAATTAGTGAAGAAAGAGGTTATGAATATGAACAAGTTCAGGAAGGAATATTGAGGATTTGGAAGGAGGTGTTAATTGAGGATTAAAAATGTGCCAATCACTGTTTTGGTTCTAGGATCTTATATGAAAGGATAAGATATATCCATGGTCATAAAAAATATCCCAGTCTCAGAAACTAAAAAGAGTCAAAATGAGGCAAATATTTATTAATTAGATGATCGATGATGATGATTCCTAGAAAAAAAATAATATGACTGTGGGATGGGATCAATATTCTCTATAATTTTAGAGAAAATAGCCCAATATTTTGAATGTTTTTTGAGTGTGATATTCTTACAAAATTCTTTCTTTAAATATAAAATTTATTTATTTTTATTGGATATTTTTTATTACATTTCAAATATTATCACCTTTCTCGGTTTCCCATCCTTATACCCCTATCCCAAACCCCTCCCCCTTCCTGCATGAGGGTGTTCCCCCAATCAACCAAACACCCGTTCTCTCCTCCCCACCCTGACATTTCCCTACACTGGGATTTTTATTTACAAATTTCAAGTCAACTATATAAAGAAACTTGACAAAACTATTCATATATAAAATCAATGTTCATATAAATGTGTATATATTAACTTTGATATAACTAATTTCATCAGTATACAAAAGAACATCCTGGGTAGATAATCAACTTCTTTCATAGTACTCCTAAGTGTTTTCATCCCAGTGCTGATGTCTCAGCACTATGGTATTCATTTTGGAAGCCTGTCTCTTTAAGTAAGCTTTAGCTGATGGCAGACCACATAGAATACTGTGTAATTATTCCCAACTTGATCTTGGATTCAGAATATCCATGCCTAACAGTTCTGAGCATGAGTGAACTAAAAACATATTGGAATTGTTTGACCATTTTCATTTTCTGTCTGAAATTTATTTACTTATTTTTTTGTTAGTTAGTTACTAAGGGAAGGTGTACAAAGAAGAATTAGGCAAGAAGACTGTAGATTTCTAATTGATGTTCTGGCCTTTAAATCTGTCTCCACACAAGCTGTAAGCTCCTAAAGAAACACTTTACTCAAGGGTCCATTAGGCAGGAGTGCTGTTTCCTGATAAATGATGCCCTGCCCTTTCAATTCATCTTTCTCAATGTGGCTCTTTATTTAAGAAGAGCAAGTTGGTGTAGGGAAGACTGAAGTTTACTCCTATTACCTCATGTCTAATGGCCCACTTTTAGCATTCATCTTCTTCAAAGTAAGTACTTAGAAAAAAAATACTGTTATATATAATGAGAGATTTTAGACCAATGATACTAAATACATTTTCCACTATATTTCTGTTTTTTAAAAGACGAGTTGGCTATCAGGTATTTTTATTAGTCCTTGTGACAATGGCTTCAGAGAGATCTTTATGAACTTATTGAATTCCTGTATGAAGAATGGTAGAATAGTGAATGACCTGAAGATACCAAGCTAATAACTATACTAGTTACACAGATGACCTAGTGCAGTCCCATGTAGGCCCTGTGCTTGCTGCTGCTTCAGTCTCTGTGAACTCATATGCACCTCGCATAGTTTATTCAGAGGCTTTTGCTGACTCGGTGTTCTTCTTTCTCTCTGGGTCTTGCCATCTTCTTGATCCTTTTACATAGGATACTTTGAGCTCAGGTGGGAAGGAATCAATGGCGACATCCCATTTAGACTCTCTCTCTCTCTTTCTCTCTCTCTCTCTCTCTCTCTCTCTCTCTCTCCTCCCTCCCCCCCTCTCTCTCTCTCTCTCTCTCTCTCTGTGTATGCACACATGTGCACATGTGCATGTGATGTGTGGTTGTGAGTCTCTGTATCTGTTCTCATTGGCTGCTGAAGTTGGCCTCTTTAATGCAGACTGGATAAGGGACTGATTTATGAGTACAGTAAAGTGAGAATAAGTGGATCTCTGCCTCATGTTACTACAATTGGGTCTCCTTTCCTCCTGTTAGGTTGCCATGCCTAACTTTGATATGAGAGCTTTTGCTTCATCTTATTTCATTTTATTTGTCGTGCTTGGTTGTTATCTCTTAGCCTGTTCTTCCTTAATGAGAGATAGAAAGGGAGTGGATTTGAAGGGGAGGGGAGGAAGAAATGACCTGGGAGGACTAGAGGGAGACTTTAATCACGATGTATTTTATGATAAAAGAATCTATTTTCAATAAAAGGAGTGATGAAGGGAGGAAAGGAGGAGAGGAGAGAGAGAGAGAGAGAGAGAGAGAGAGAGAGAGAGAGAGAGAGAGAGAAATACCATCTAGGCTGAGAGAGAACAGTTACATTGCTGTAGTTTGCCAGTCAGTGTGATTTTCACATCAATCATGTTCTCTTCCTTGTTTTCATTCATTTGTTTCTCCTTTGACGGAGACACAGGTGACATTAGACAGTTGGCTGGACAAAGAAAAAAAGAGAAGGCCTAGCAAGAAAAGGGAGGCAAGCACATGATCAGTGCTGAGTGAATTGTAGCTATCTAAACACATGGAGAAAACCTCTAGAAGCTCATAAGCTAGAAATGAGAAATGATAAGTTCTTTGAGCAAGGCATTTGAAGCTTGTGGATTGTGACTTGTAACAGATGATGATAGGTTTTTTTTTTCCTGAAAAAAAGTTCTACACAGGTTTTATTCCATGGCAAAATGAAAACTAACAGAACATAGGTGTAAGGGGTAGTGGGATGGATGAAAGGGACATTGAATTCTATAGATTCCATGAATTCTTCCTTACTATGCCAAATTAATGTCATGATTAGAAATATTTCATTTCCTGGGGTCTGGGTTAGTTGAGACTCCTGACCTTCAAATGGGGTTACTCTCCCTTTCGGCTTCTTCAATACGTCCCCTAATTTAATCATAGGGTTACTTGACTTCTGTCCAATGGTTGGGTGTAAGTATCTGTGTCTGTCTCAGTCAGCCACTAGTCAGGCCTCTCCAGTGAAAGCTGTGGCAGGCTCCTGTCTATAAGTACATCATAGCATCAGGAATGGTGTCAAGTCTTGGTGCCCTCCCCCCTTACCCACTCATGATCCCAAGATGGGTCAGTGCTTGGACCACCTTTCTCTCAGCCTCTTCTTTTTTGTATCTTGTACATTTTGTCTCCATATTGCAATTCTTTTAGACAAGAACAATTCTGGGTCAGATTTACTGTGGATTAGTAGCCCTGCACTTGAGGTTTTGTCTATCTACTGGTGGTGGACTCTTAGAGTTCCCTCTCTCCAATGCTGGGCAATTTGGATAAGGTTACCCACAATGAGTCCTGAGAATCTCTCCCCTCCCCAGTCTCTGCTACTTTCTAGAGGGTCCCATCTCCCCTGAGGTTGCTGATTTCATTCTCTTGGTTCTATGGGCTTCCATCCTGTCCTCCATATCTGATCCTGTTCCCCTTTTCCCCTCCCTCAACCCTCTCCCACCCAGGCCCCTCCTTCCTCTGCCTCCTGTGATTATTTCCTTCCCCCTTTCTAAATGGGATTGAAGCATCCTCACTTTGGCCTTCCTGCTTCTTAAACTTCTGAAGGTCTATAGATTTTATTCTAGGTATTCTGGGTTTTTTTTGACTAATATCTATCTACTTATCAGTGAGCATATACCATGGATTTTTTGGGGGTCTGAGTTACCTCACTCAGGATGATATTGTCTAGTTACATCCATTTGCCTGCAAAATTTATTATGCCTTCATCTTTAATAGCTGAATAGTATTCCATTGTGTAAATGAACCACATTTTCTGCATCCATTCTTTGGTTGAGAGACGTCTGGGTTGTTCCCAGCTTCTGGGTATTATGATTAAGGAGGCTATGAACATTCATGCTTAATTTGCCCCTTGTTGGTAGGGCATCTTTTGGATATATACCCAGGAGTAGTATAGCTGGGTCTCGAGGTAAAACTATTTCTACGTTTCTAAGAAAATGTCACATTGATATCCAGAGTGGTTGTACTAGTTTGCAATGGAAGAGTGTTCTTTCTCCATATCCTTAACACAATGTGCTGTCATTTAAGTTTTTGATCTTAGCCATTCTGATTTGTAAGGTGGAGGTTCAGGGTCATTTTGATTTGCCTTTCTCTGATGACTAAGGACTTTGTGCTTCACAACCATTTGAGAATCTTCTATTGTGTATTCTCTGTCTAGCTCTTTAATTTGGTTATTTGGTTTTTTTGAGGGTTAACTTCTTGAATTCTTTATATATTTTGGATATTAGCCCTCTATCAGTTGTAGAGTTAGTGAAGATTTTTCCCCCAGGGAGCTCCCAGAGACTCAGCCACCAAGAAGGAGCATACATGGGCCAGTCCTAGGCCCATGGTGCATATATAGCAAATGTCTGCCTGGTCTGGCCTCAGTGGAAGAAGATGGGCTTAATCCTCCAGAGACCTGTGACCAGAGGGAAGGGGGGAGTACCCTCTCTGAGGCAAAGGGAGGAAGTATGGGATGAGGAACTTTAGAAGTAGGGACATAGTAGAGGGCAACAACTGGAATGTAAATAAATAAAATAATTTAAATTAAAAAGACAATATTTAATTTCATTTTTCCATTGTTTAGACTTTGCCCGAAATGATAGTCCTGACTATTACAGTTAAGTATACACAGTATTCTATTTTCTGCTCTCTTTTATGCCGTATATCATTTGTAGTACTCCAGAAGCATGACTCCCATTAGTACACTGTCCTGTTCATGTCTCCCAGTAGATCATAATTTTCTATGAAAAAGATGTCAATGCCTTGTTCATACCTGTATTGAGATGTCAAAGCACCTGCTGCATGGGCAAGATGGGCTCTAGGCTGAGAGAATGACTTTGAAGGGCATTTGACAGTCCTGTACAACACCTCTGTTATATATATATATATATATATATATATATATATATATATATATATATATATCTCAGAAGAAACAATAATAAAAATAGGCCAAAATAGAGTCGATCTAATGCAGTATATGTACCCTTTCTTGTATTGCAATAATGCTTGGTATTCTAATATTCTGTCTAGAAGAAAGTTTACAAAACACATCATGTTTCTTATGTGCTAGACTAGCTATGATACGACATGGAGATGCTAAACTAGCTAGTTGTCTGTATCTGACAATAAAAATGAAAAAATAAAATGATATTAACATTTAATGAGACAAATATTACTTAAAATACCACGAGAAAGGAAACTATAACCAAGAAAAATAGGACAGACATTAGTAGAAAATAAGACTTGATACATCATAATGTCATGCTACAAAGGGACTTTTATTCATCTGCTTTAAAGCAAAACAGTATGAAAAATACTTTTAAATTTTTTATTTCATTACTGACAACTAAAAATTACCCCCTTTTACTTGTTAACAGACAGTTGTGTTTACATACAAGTATCATATTGCCCATTTATTATGGATTATATGTTATAAAGTCATGTTGGTTGTATGTGCTGTAACTATTAAAAATGACAGGGAATGACATGTGATTTCATATTGCACAAACATTTTATGTGGTGAATAAAGAATGGCTTAGACTCAAATAAGTCAAATAAAAAATTCATTTATTATATACTAAACACTGAAAATAATATGTGGCTTCTTATTTGTACTTTCTATATAATGGCCTATGTACAATTTCAGAAAAAATAAAAAGTATCAAATGCTCATCCATCAGCTATATTGAGCGATGTCACCAGATTGAAGACAACAGAATAAGAACATTGAGATGAAAGCTCTCTTCATTCATATTCTTTCTCTTTGATGAGAGAAGGAATCAACACAGACACAGATCCAGAAGAAGCTGTGCTGGGCTTCCCAATGGGACTGAAGTAATGGAGACTACTTTAAAGGAGTAGCCACTTCCCCTGAGCAAGAGACTACTGGGAATCTGTAATAAAGTTAGCCTGAAATCCCTTTAACGAAATGAAGAATCAATGAAATTTCATAAGATACAAACAGAATGGGTCATGTAACATAACCTATGTGACCACAACTCTCAGCTGATAACCATGAGAGGAAACCAGTATCTGTAAGTTAATAGATTTCTTTGGATTAGATTAGAAAAACAACAGAAATATAAACCAACTCTGATGAACAAAGTTACCTTTAAAATATTTTTTCTTATTTTTTTTTCTTGTGTGAGCATAGAAGGGAAGAGGGGAGGCCCACACTGAATCACACCCAACTTTCCCATGGGTTCAGGAGGTTGAATACAGGTGCTTGGTATTTGTATTTCAACCCCATTTTTGTTGCTACCACATTTGCCCTATACCTAGAAAAGAGTGGGCTTCACTTTTGGCGCACCCTCTGCTTGCTGTCTGACTTACTTGTCATTAAGCCTCTGCCTCTGGAACAAAAAATGGCTCTCCAGTTCTTTATCTATTGTCAAGGATGGTGCCTTAGCTTCAAAGTTTGTGGAATACATTGGTCAATATTTTCCAACTCAATGCTTTTACTCTTGGTTTAAAATAAAATAAAGTAAAGGAGGAAAACCTAAAAAAAAAAAAAACAATTATTCTCAAGCATCTCACACATCTCTTCCATTGTCACTAATGTGACATTGTGAAGTGACTCTGAAATGTATGCCAACAACAAATAAGAAACACTAAAAGTAATTGAATTTTATTAAAACTTAGAAATGCATAAGGCAAACACAATAATTTTGAATACATTCGGAAACACTAGAAGTTGTTATAGCATAAAACTATATAACTACTATGCTCAGCTTGAATCATAGAACTGGAAGAGAAAGAAGGAATTAATAAATAAACTCATTTAAGGGCATTAAAAATATGTACTTCTTAAAATTTGAAGTTTAAGAAGACACTAAGATAATACAAAGTACATTAGTTCAATTTGTGAGATTATTAGAAAAGAGAAATGGGTTAAAAACAACTGCAATCTTTCAGACTTTACAAAAGGTTTCATATACCTCCAAACAACGATAAAAGTGTGAAATTCCCAACACGTAAAAATGATTAATGTTTGTTGAGTTGGAATTGCTGTTATAACCATGACTTGGTTACTACACATTGTATACATGCACTGAAATCCCATAATACAGCCAATAAAATACACCCAAACTGTGTCTCAATGATGAGAAGGGATCACAAGGGCAAAACGTTTATGTGTTTATAGTAAAAGAAGGAAAGGAGAAATGAAGGATATAGCAGACAGAGGCTAGGCGGGAGGGAGAAGTAATGAGGGAGGCTAAGAAAGGGAGGTGGAAAGCAATGGAGGGAGGAAAGGGACAGCAGAGAGGGAGGGAGCAAAGACGAGGGGGTTAATAGTGTTCCTTCTTAAGCCAAAACAGTAGAAGCATTTCAATAATGTTGCTTTCATGCTGTCTGGCAGCTTTAATACAAAGCTAAGCAATTAAACTTAAAATAGGTATATAAATTTCCCCAGAGAAACAAAACCTTAAGACTGATCTGTCAAAAACAATAAAAATAGAACTTTGTCATTCCGTCAGGCAGGCCCCAGAGGAAGTTAAATTAAGGCAACAGATGAATGTGTTGCTTTTAGCTGAGAACCTTTCTGATGGTGCTAATTATCCCTTGAACACAGGCTTGGCTTGATGCTAACAGATTGGAGGCAAGACTGCCAGGTCCCGAAACTGTGTCTGTACAGGCCCCAGGAATCTGCAGGGTTGAGTGGCTTCCCCGCTCCTGTTTGCTACAGGCCATTTCCAGGACTGAATAGCAGTGGAATCTCAGAGAATGTGCTCTGCCTCCTTCACGATTACAAGTTCTCTGGAAGAGCAAGGTACATCAATTTCCCCCAAAATCATGCACTCCCTTTTGGCTATTTATTGATTGATAAGTAGAGTACCTAGGCTCCCTTTGGTTTAATAATCCTCTATGAGTTTATTTTGAAAAGCAAATTCTTCAAGAGGGTTCAATCGTAGAGTGTACATTCATGGCTGTCAAAATTATAGAGGGTAGAGCATCAAAATGGTGTGTGTGTGTGTGTGTGTGTGTGTGTGTGTGTGTGTGTGTGTGTGTGTCTGTGTTGGGGAGCGTGTGCAAATAAATTGAAATAACTTTGCTGTAGTCATGTAGTTGTATTGAAGAGGTAGATACAGAGAGAGAGATAAGGATGTGAAAATGTTACATGTATGTTCATCATACCAGAGTTCTCTATGTAAAGGAACCACTAAGTGTTCTTAAAATGAGGCATAGTGTCGGTATGCCTGTACCAGGGACAGTGATCTTACTCTAGTCCTGGCCAATTATGCTCACCTGATAGGAATTGAGTGAGAGAGTGTGACGGTAAGCCCCAGATCTCATGACTGCAGGGTTTTAGTGGCCTTATACTAAATGCGTAACAAACCTGAAAGTCTAAAATGAGTAGTGCAAAGTATAAAGCTACTCTGTGAGATGCCAGGCCAGGAGCAGTTCAAGATCTGTATCTCCATCTTAGGAGACACAGTCCTAAGTGGCGTGAGTGACAAGAAGGTCATTTGTCGTTTGGCTCATTTGCTCATTTGCCCATTAGTCCCATTTGCTACTGTGTTAAATGTTCTTCCACAGACAACTCAATGTATTCTTTTTGTTTGGTTTGGTTTGGTTTGGTTTAAAGGTTTTTCACTCTATTTATTTATAAGCCTCTGTCTCAGGGATGAGAGTCTTATATGTATGTGTGAGTGCTACGCTTCATATGGAGGTCAGAAGAGGCCATCAGATTCCTACAGGTAGAGTTACAAGTGTTTCTTGGATCCCTGCCACTTAGATCCTTAGCCATTCTGAACTCCACGCCTCATGACTGAGAGCAGCAAACACCTTTAACCCCAAAACAGAAATACCCACAACATTTGATTTACAACAGATCAAGACACCTCTTAAGACCTTTACAGGGACTAATTTATTCTATCTGTACAATGACCTTTAAAATAGCTAACCCTCATTATCCTTATCATTATTGTAGTTTTACATATTTACAAGAAGAGAAATAAAATACACTAACTGCAGCTGGTAGAGATAACTTCAAAAGCCATAGATAGTAGAGTGGGTGGTAGGAATTTAAATTTAAGTAGTTTGCTGCCTAGCAGGAATGGCTGAAGAGTTAGAAGTTGTAATTTTACTTGATGCATTATTCTTTCTCAATGTGCCTAGTAACTTCCATGCATGAATATGGCTTAATTTCTGCTGCAATGACCTTTACATGATACCTTTTCATTACTGATTTCTTTTGTAGCTCCCATCCCCTCCCCACAACTACATTCTTACAAAGTAGCCAAGTCCGTCTTTTAAGAAATAAGATCTCCTGTACTTCAAATCCTTACAGTTTGTATCAGACTTTCAATAAAGTTTGAGCTCTTTAATCCAGTATTTGAAGCCCCAAACTCCTCCACACACATTTATGTGTTAAGCTTCTATTTTTTTCCTTCTGTAGATGAGAAAAGAAGAGCTCAGTAGTCCTTACAAATGTCTTGTGCTTGCTCATATTGCAGATCTGGTCATATCATAAAAATACGTACAACACACATCTATGTATCTTCTTGCTACACAGTAATGCTATTGTGATAGCCAATTTCCTATAAATATATGTTGAATAGCTGACTGAATGACTGACGAATGAATGAATGAATGAATGGATGGATGGATGAATAGTTCATTATGCTGCTATGGGGGCTTCCTGTCAATTGGATTTAGCTGATAATACTGTAGCTATTTTCATGTCTACTATAAATGCCTTATAAAGTGAAAAGAAAGGAAGACAAACCTTGAGGACCAGAGTAAACAAAAGCGACATTTTCAATTGGTTGTTATGGCAAGAATCATACATCTGTAGATATGAATGCTGTCATAGCTTTACAAAAATAATTTGATGCAGTAATGACTTCAATAGATTTGACAGTCATCAAGTCAACCCTCACGGGCACTGGAAGCAAAATGCCAGGCATGAGCCAGTAAGTCATAGATGCCTATGTGAAAGCAGGCATTGGATGACCATGACTACTAAGTTTCAGGAGGCTCTAGAAATTCAGACAAAGAACATCTGGACAGCAAAAAAACAAAAACAAACAAAAAAAACCCCTGTAATTGCTGTTGAGATATGTTATGGTTTTATGTGACTGTTGTGAAATATGTAGGGATGTTTAAATACTTCAGTAAACACAATATGTATAAGGAAAATTTGAGTTCAAATAATGAAGGGTAGATAAGCAAGAGCTAAATCTGTGGGCATGCAGATGACAATCTGTGAGAATTACAAATGGAAACCCCAGAGGCAGCCCCTCATTGGCACCTGACTCTTTTGTTGTATTGTTCTGAGTGCTGTGACAGACACTTTGTCTAAACATGACAGTATTTCATCACCTTCATGAGATTAAAGCTCCCTTTCAAACATTGCTGCCAATAGTGTTCAAATATGTCAGCAAAGTAGAAAATTTAATAAAAATCCCTGAAGGTGAGATGCCAATTAGGTCTGCAGATGCCAACGTTTGCTCTTGAGGTTGGCAAAACAGGGAGTCCACTGGGGCTGATGTAAACAGCAGGCTTCTCAGACACTCCTTTATACTCTTGTCCTGCCAACTTTGGGGGACTGCTCTTTGTCCTTCTCTTCCTTCTTGAAGGAAGTGGACAAGGAAGGGCTTGCTGCTGATGTGCAGAGCATCAAACCAGGTACCTCGAAAGTTCTTTATGGCTTGCTCCTAGCAAACAAGAGTTTCAAAACAAAAACAAAACAAAACAAAACAAAGCAAAAAAAAAACCCACAAACAGGCTTAGAGCATTTATTTGCTGCTTTTACCAGAATTTATAATAGAAAAAATTAGGATCATATGTGTCTGTTGTTTTACATGCAGAAATTTCAGCTTTCAACCATGTTCAATATGTGTGTGTATGTGTGTGTATGTGTTTCTAAGATATAGTTCCTTATATCTTAAGATTTCTTTAATCCTTTACAGCTTTGCTATTTCCAACAGAATCATTATAAATACATCAGTATTAAATCATTAATAGAGTTTGGTGAATCTGTAATAACTCTAATAGCAATTGTTTATTAGATATGCTAAGAGTTAAATATGTGAATAAAACCATGATGGGTTGACGTATAATAGAACAATGCCAATACAGAGTCAGTGCTCAGGAGGAGGAGAGAGGAAATCTCCATAGCAGCCTAAGCTGAGGTAGCAAAGGAAAATATCCTGCAGCATCACAGATTCCTCTGAAGATGGCAGAGGTCTGGGGTGACAGTAAAAGGTTAGGAACAAAATATTTTATCTATCTCCCAATTAAAAGCAGTCATGGCATACAGGCAAAGTATTCTTGGAGGCAAGAGAATAAAGAAAATGGCATTCAACAAGATCCTCACTTCAGCCTAATTATTTTTAAAGGATTTTATATGTAAACTGTGTAGAAAGAATTGTTATAAGTTAACGATCTAGTTAACTAAGATGATGAATTATCTCAGGAAAAAACTCATTTTTTCTTCCTTCCTTCCTTCCTTTCTTCTGTTTGTTATTCTCATCATCTCTTTGTTATGCACACATACACACTCATATATGAACTCTATAGTAAAATTTAAACATTAAATGAGGGAATTAGTATTTAATAGTCATGTGGCATATGATTTAAGAGATAAATTTACATTAATTACATATTAGAATGTTAAGTTGAAAGTTTTCATAAATATGAAAGTGAAGCTACTTGTGTATCGTGTTTAAAACTTGTATGATGTTAAAACTTGTATGAGCTTAAATATATAGGAAATTTGGCTGCATGTTATCATGCAATGTCTGAAATGAAAGAGGAAGATTTCTGTCCCAAACAGAATAAAGCGATTGTGGAGCAATTTATTCTGTAAGACTCTCCTTGGCATATTCATGACCATAATATTCAAAGAATTATAATTTTAATGAGGATCAGTTAAAGAAACTGAAAATGTTGCCCTAGATGAGAGAAGATTTGAGGCTGATAAATTTGTATTTGAAAGATTACCATGTGGATATTTCTATAGGCGAGGTTTTGTTTCCTATAAAAGTAAAAATACCCATTGTTTTCAAACTTTATGTTAAGTATACAGAATAAACCACATAGCAACAGTAAATAAAATATATGTCTGTATTTAGGATTTTAGAAGAAAATAATTTCTTAAGATGCAAACATACAAGAAAGACACAAAACAGAGATAAATTAAATATTCAACTACAAAAATTAAAGTCAATTTACTGGTAAAATCTCTACAGTAAAATTACAGCGAGCATCATAGCAGATATAACACTTTATATACATTTTATATAAATGTGTCATTTATAACACTTTTCACTGAGACTTGGTTAATATCCAAATGTAAAGGCTGAATTTCCTTAAATCAATAAGAAAAATCATAGTGGTCAATGTATGCAATCTATGTGTAAAAGCCTTTTACACTAGCAAAAATTCATGTAGAAAAGTAATATATGAATAATGCTAAATATCAGTGTTAACTCTAAACATTACAAGAATGTGTTATTTCACATTTATGTAATTGAAAATTTATAAATTGCTCATTATGGCAGAAGGTGAATGATTGTAAGTAATTTTGTTAGGAGAATTACAGTTTCCTGAATGTATTTGAGAGCGATTTCTACAACTTCCAGTTAAACCAAGAGTACTATGAACCAAGCGTTCAACACCTAGATCTACAGAATCAGAAAACAGACTTACTGTGCTATGCTCCTAAGGCAATTGTTCAGAAACATCATGGAAATCATGTAAATTCATGAGACAGTGGAATGATGGACAATCACTCAGTGACTCAATTCAAAGGAATGAACGAGGTAAACATTTTCTATTGGTAAATACTGAAACAAAAGCAGTCATTTGAAACCTAGATGTCTGGTGATAGAGAATTCACATTAAAAAGCAAAACAAACTGTACTTTTGTGGAATCACAGTTGGGTTAGGTGCACAAAAAATGATTAAGTCATACTCATTAACTCTGTATTTATATTTTCCTCTGGGAAGCAAGTTTGGGAAGGGATTTTCAGAGAAAGATAATGAAATATCACATAGTTTATTGTTTTCTTTTTGCAGTAAATTAATTTATGGCCAATATGATAGATTTACAATGGTGGATATAATGATTTACTTATTACTATGCTGATTAATTTTATTCTGAAATCAAACACACTTGTGAATGCATATACATATGATTTATACATAACCTGTATAATCTTTTTTTTTTCTATTTTTTTTTTTCGGAGCTGGGGATCGAACCCAGGGCCTTGCGCTTGCTAGACAAGCGCTCTACCACTGAGCCAAATCCCCAACCCAATAACCTGTATAATCTTAAAGAAACAAAGATAGTTAAATGTCGTTACCATTTCGCAGTATTGAAAGGCTGTCAAGAGTAACCAAAGATTAACATTTTTTTAAGTCAAACTTCAAGAAAATAGAGTTAGATGACAAAGTAGCTACAATGATTTTTAGGGAGCAACTATTTCTAGGAAATTATCATTAAGACAAGACAGATTTGACATTGTTTGTTTCTTGCTTTGGGTTATGATTTTGAGACAGAGTTTTCTTTGGTAAAGCAGTCTAGCTTCAAGCTCTTCACTTTCTTGGCGTCTTTAGTAGTGGCATAAGTGTGTTCTGCCACACCTGTCAAAGATGTAAAAAGTTTGAAAGATAATCTCAATTATCAATTTATTGCTTAATGTTTTATCTTTCAGTGAGGGGTACAAATAATAATTAACAGTTTACAAGTTTCAAAATAATACCCAACTTATAAAAGGATGAAATATCAAATATTCAAAGAACTACTACTATCTTGGCCTTTTCTTTGCAACCACTGCATGACCCTTAGATTGACTCCATCAGCTTCCTTTGGATTTGTGGGTCCCAGGAAGGAAGCTGCATTGTGAGGAAATTGAGAATTTTCCATCTCATCATTTAAATATGGGCAAGCAATCAGATTTGGGATTACTCATCTGTCACTGCTCACTGATTTTATTTGCCTTTTCCTACTCTGAGCCTTTTCAATTCCTCTCTGCACATCTTTGGGAAATATTACTGTGGTACTCAGTCAACCAGGAGAGCTTCGCTAACAAAGAATTGGCTGGTTTTATTCAGAGATGAAAAGCAGGGAGCTGCTTCACTGACTATGATGTGAACCAGTTAGCTAGAATGAATGGTGACTCTGGGCTCATTTCCTGGCTGGGCCCAGGGATGGTCAGGAAATTTCATAGGCTTGGTGGGAGATGATGAATTTCGGTTCAGCAGTTGACTGAAAAGGTAACAAAGGGAGAAACTAGAATCGAGGTTATCTTCATAATCTAGCTATTGTCTTTTCACCCAATTCTTTCCAAATGTTGTTTTTCTGAGTTTTATCTGGGTGGGAAGATTGGAGGAAAAACAAATGAAAGAGTATGAGAATTAAAGAAATGCCTTTTGGGGAAGGCAGATCACAAGAGTTAAATGCCAGGCAGGCATTGCACTAGAACCATGCTAATCAGATCCCCAGTTGGTGGTAAGCCCTAGGGTGGTAGACATCTTTTGTTCTAGAGGGCAGAGAAACATATCCTTAGGAAGACTAATGTTTCATTCTTCCTCTGGACACACAGCACCAGTTCATCTTTAATCATTCATTGAGCAAAAGGTATCACTGGAAAGTAGAGAGAGTAGGCAAAATTTAAGAAAATATGTGAAATTAGAGGCAAAAAATAATGTGTCTATTTTTATTGTTCCCTGTCTTCTTTCCTTGGCCATTCAGAGAGTAGCAGGCTAAGAATTCGTGCAAGAGGATGGAAATAAAATTAGGCTTGTAGTTTATTATATGAAAGTATCCTTGAACCATGTGGTAATGGAATGATGGTTATGATTTGTTGTGTATTTTACTATGACATCTCTACCTGGGAACTTTGAAAAATTAAGTTGTTTTATTAGACTATGGAGAAATGAGTAAAGGAAGATACCCATGAATGCAATGTTATTTCCATGGTTCTAAAGGAAATTGTTCACTAAGGAGAATCTAAAATATGGGTTTTCTGACTTTATTTATTTATGTTTGTTTATTTATTTATTTTACATTTGATTATGCTGAGCCATAATCACTAAGTTAAAAGTTACATATTTGACAAAATGCATGTTTAGAGGTGCCAGAAAAATAGTATAAATGTCTTCAACGGCTGTGTGTAGGCTGATGGGGAACCAGAGAGTAGAGGATTTGCCTGCCACATTCCACTGATTGTTCTAGCCATGCATAAGGAAAATGAGCCATGAATATTTATTAAGCTAAAATGTATTGTTCATTTTATTTTTATATTGTGGGAAAGCCAGACTTAAATTGGTGACAAAAACCAAATCTAAACAAAAAAAAATTTGAAGAAATATTCTACATGGTAGGATACTGAACATTTTTTTTAGGGTACAAGCATTATATTTAGCATGTGCTGTTATACAACTCTCATGAACACGGGATGACTGAACATGGAATAAAAGACAGAATGAACACAAACTGATGGGCAAAGTGGATGAGGAATGTTCTTATAGACTAGTGAGCCTTAGGATGACTAAAGGTACAGTGACCAACTTTTCCAATTGAAAGGAGTTATCAGAGTTGAAGGGAAATTTTGGTAGGTATTCTGAGACCACAGCCAGGTCTCCAGTGTATGTTTCTTGCCATTTAAGCAGACTCTACTTAATCTCATGAGATAGCAATATTTTCTAGTTAAACCCAGAACAGCCATGGGAGAATAGAGTTTTCAGCCTCAGTGTTAGGATAAGAGGTCAAGAGAAATTCTGAGACACAGCAATACTGTCAGTTTGATTATTATTTTAATTTCACCTAAACTAGCAAGTCAAAGGATTTTGTGCCTCAACTTTTGCATCAAAATTAGCTTTTCTATCAAACCTGTAAAATACAAAAACCTTCCTCGGCATGTTAAAATCTTCATTATTCTCTTTATCATTGTCAGTTTGTCAGCTAAAAAAATGTTCTGCACTGGTCCAGCTCAGTGACTCCTTCCAATCCCTATTAACTCCAAATCATTTCTATCCCATTTCATAGCATACTCTGTATTTTGTGAGAAAAAACATTTCTTACCTTTTCAAGAACGTGAGCTCATACATTTTCCAGACACCTTACTACACCATGAATAACTTTCATTTATCACCCAAAGAGAGTCTGCCAGCACAACGCAAGGTCAAAAATTCTCCAGCTCTCTACATTTAAGCCAAATACAAATTCAGGAAGATATGTATTACGTATCACTGTCTCATGAACAGTGTGAAATCAGGTCATTGATCGTGATGAGAATGGAATTGTGCAATGCCGTGGTGCTTTATATTTTCAGCACCTTCTCATTTCACAGGACAACAGCAATCATATTATGACATTTCATAATCCCGGACGGCACACTCCTGGAAATTACTGAGATAGGCTTTTCTCTTCAGTTTTCATCAATAAATCTGATTTAAGGATTCATTTCATTTCCTTTTTTCATGAGCAGCTGTGTGCTAGTTAGTGTTCATAACACCCTCCACAGTTTTACTCTCGGTTTGCTTCTTTTCATAAAGACACAATCACAAGGCACTTCGAGAATGGAATTTCACTCTCCTAGTGTTGCTGCTGTGTCGCTATGTAAAAACATATTGAAAAGGAATTTTATTTTACTTTCTTAGATTTCATTTTCTTCCCAAAGGCAGTTAACTGTTTTTGATTTTTGTTTTTGGTTTTGTTTTTTTTTTTTTTGTTTTGTTTTTTTGGTTTTTTTTTTTCAACACTTTTCTTCATCAGCTATAATTGCAAAGCATTAAATCAGATTGCCTCCTCTCAATCTTGCTTTGCTTCAATTCTCTTGTGTGTGTCTGTGTCTCTCTGTGTGTGGGTGGGTGAACGATTATATTTGAAATCTGTACAGTGCTCAGCACTTGGGAAATATTGCTTTAAAATGACTTTTCATCATAATGTACCTTAGCATTGCATGATTATGATAATTTAAAAGCATAGAGAGCTACATGCTAAATGAGAACTGTTTTCATTAGAGAAGAAAGGGTAAGTACCATATTAAAGAAGATAGCATTTCCTCATACAACCTGGCTCTATAGAAAGTGGAGATTTAAGGAGGGTTTCAGGCACAAGGCAGTGAAGTAAATAGCAGTGCTTAGAAGGCCAATTTATAATGTAAAGCTTATGGAGACATTTTAAAAGCAGGTTGTGAAACCATCAGGGATTGATTGCATCCTTTGACAAATTATATAGTTAACTGCAATCCTGCATCTCAACCTAAATGAGAGGTGGAAGTAGACAGCATTAGGACATATCATGGACGATGATTCTGTCTTGATTTACTACAAAAAGGAAAACTGTATCATCTGTTATTGTTGCTTTTGTTTGCAGCATCGTTTCTCGGTCTCATTTAGATAAAACATGAAAGCATTAAGCAAACACTATCCTTTTATCATAATATTTATTTTTCACTGGGACCACTGAGACATGCATCCATAAAAAAATCTTGCTGGCTTAGAGAAATCTACAGATGGCTGTACTCATAAGAAGGATTGCATGGTGATAACAATCTCACTGTAATTTTCTTTGGTTAAATTGGATTATATGCATAGTTTTCAGTCACTCTTATCTTCACGGATAAAATAAAATAATGTACCTTCTGAAGTTCTTGTTTTTGTTTGCACAGTGGACTCACCATAATTTCTCAAAATGATAACATTTTCTGGATACCACTTAAATCAAACAAACTCCATGAAGGTTTCCCAAAACAGCACCTCTTCTACACAGTCCTATTTGTATCATCACTGGTAACTACTTAACCATTTTTCAACATCTTCAGTTCATGTTACTAGGTAAACATCAATTGCAATTCTGGTACCAGAGGGTATTTCTATGCCTAGAATTCTTGTGTCAAAAGCTGACCTTCCAAACATCAGACATGTTAAAGTTTTAAGTTCATCTTTGACAGACAATATCATCTACAGTTTGGTGGTTGCTGTAGATGACATGTGTATTTGGTCTGCAACATAGGTTATAAATTTTCAAATATTTACTTATAATTTTATTTTTGAAGGTTCTGGAAGAGAATTATTATACTGATTTTTGGTTTGTTTCTTTCTTTAGTGATTCCATCTCCTGAGGGTCTCTATTGAAACTCTTCCAAGTATGCAACCTCATTAGAGTCATTTTGTTTTCCTATTTTTTTTAAATTTTTTTTATACATTTATTAATTTATTTTGCTTGGCTTTGCTTTACAGCTCCTATAAATATTTGAAGCCTCCACAGTTGACCCTAAGATGAAGCCTATGCTTTTAAGCACTCCAGTCCTCGGGCTAACATTTCTTATTCGCATTTTTCATTTAAACAGTTTTATTTCTTCATATTTCATTCATTCAGAAGTTAATACTCTGATTGCCACAATTTAGTTTACCTGAGAAGGTTTATTATTGTATCTTTCAAATATTTCTACTTACAAGCCACATCATGAACTGAAATGTAACAATTTAAAAATAAAGGAAATATGCCAAAAAATGTTCTCTTCAAAACTTACTCTTTAGTCTTTTGGTTCTCCAATAAAATCACTGTGTTTTTTATGCTTAATACTTAATAAATACAGTTGTAGGATCCTTGGGCATGTTTTTTTTTTTTCATTTTTTTTTTTTATTAACTTGAGTATTTCTTATGTACATTTAGAAAGTGTTATTCCCTTTCCCTGTTTCCAGGCAAACATCCCTTCCTCCCCCCCCTTCCTTACTGGTGTTCCTCCCCACCCCCCCCCATTGCCGCCCTCCCCCGACAGTCTAGTTCACTGGGGGTTCAGTCTTAGCAGGACCCAGGGCTTTCCCTTCCACTGGTGCTCTTACTAGGATATTCATTGCTACCTATGAGGTCAGAGTCCAGGGTCAGTCCATGTATAGTCTTTAGGTAGTGGCTTAGTCCCTGGAAGCTCTGGTTGCTTGGCATTGTTGTACATATGGGGTCTCAAGCCCCTTCAAGCTCTTCCAGTTCATTCTCTGATTCCTTCAACGGGGGTCCCATTCTCAGTTCAGTGGTTTGCTGCTGGCATTCGCCTCTGTATTTGCTGTATTCTGGCTGTGTCTCTCAGGATCGATCTACATCCGGCTCCTGTCGGTCTGCACTTCTTTGCTTCATCCATCTTGTCTAATTGGGTGGCTCTATATGTATGGGCCACATGTGGGGCAGGCTCTGAATGGGTGTTCCTTCAGTCTCTGTTTTAATCTTTGCCTCTCTTCTTCCCTGCCAAGGGTATTCTTGTTCCCCTTTTAAAGAAGGAGTGAAGCCTTCACATTTTGATGATCCGTCTTCAGTTTCATTTGTTCTAGGCAACTAGGGTAATTCAAGCATTTGGGCTAATAGCCACTTATCAGTGAGTGCATACCATGTATGTCTTTCTGTGATTGGGTTAGCTCACTCAGGATGATATTTTCCAGTTCCAACCATTTGCCTCTGAATTTCATAAAAAGTCGTTGTTTTTGATAGCTGAGTAATATTCCATTGTGTAGATGTACCACATTTTCTGTATCCATTCCTCTGTTGAAGGGCATCTGGGTTCTTTCCAGCTTCTGGCTATTATAAATAAGGCTGCATGAACATAGTGGAGCACGTGTCTTTTTTTATATGTTGGGGCATCTTTTGGGTATATGCCCAAGAGAGGTATAGCTGGATCCTCAGGCAGTTCAATGTCCAATTTTCTGAGAAACCTCCAGACTGATTTCCAGAATGGTTGTACCAGTCTGCAACCCCACCAACAATGGAGGAGTGTTCCTCTTTCTCCACATCCTCGCCAGCATTTGCTGTCACCTGAGTTTTTGATCTTAGCCATTCTCACTGGTGTGAGGTGAAATCTCAGGGTTGTTTTGATTTGCATTTCCCTGATGACTAAAGATGTTGAACATTTCTTTAGGTGTTTCTCAGCCATTCGGCATTCCTCAGCTGTGAATTCTTTGTTTAGCTCTGAACCCCATTTTTAATAGGGTTATTTGTCTCCCCTCTTGGTCTAACTTTTGAGTTCTTTGTATATTTTGGATATAAGGCCTCTATCTGTTGTAGGATTGGTAAAGATCTTTTCCCAATTGGTTGGTTGCCGTTTTGTCCTGACCACAGTGTCCTTTGCCTTACAGAAGCTTTGTAGTTTTATGAGATCCCATTTGTCGATTCTTGATCTTAGAGCATAAGCCATTGGTGTTTTGTTCAGGAAATTTTTCCAGTGCCCATGTGTTCCAGATGCTTCCCTAGTTTTTCTTCTATTAGTTTGAGTGTGTCTGGTTTGATGTGGAGGTCCTTGATCCACTTGGACTTAAGCTTTGTACAGGGTGATAAGCATGGATCGATCTGCATTCTTCTACATGTTGACCTCCAGTTGAACCAGCACCATTTGCTGAAAATGCTATCTTTTTTTCCATTGGATGGTTTGGGCTCCTTTGTCAAAAATCAAGTGACCATAGGTGTGTGGGTTCATTTCTGGGTCTTCAATTCTATTCCATTGGTCTATCTGTCTGTCTCTGTACCAATACCATGCAGTTTTTATCACTATTGCTCTGTAATACTGCTTGAGTTCAGGGATAGCGATTCCCCTGAAGTCCTTTTTTATTGTTGAGGATAGTTTTAGCTATCCTGGGTTTTTTGTTATTCAGATGAATTTGCAAATTGTTCTGTCTAACTCTTTGAAGAATTGGATTGGTATTTTGATGGGGATTGCATTGAATCTGTAGATCGCTTTTTGGTAGAATGGCCATTTTTACTATATTAATCCTGCCAATCCATGAGCATGGGAGATCTTTCCATCTTCTGAGGTCTTCTTCAATTTCTTTCTTCAGAGTCTTGAAGTTCTTGTTGAACAAATCTTTTACTTGCTTGGTTAAAGTCACACCGAGGTACTTTATATTATTTGGGTCTATTATGAAGGGTGTCGTTTCCCTAATTTCTTTCTCGGCTTGTTTCTCTTTGGTGTAGAGGAAGGCTACTGATTTATTTGAGTTAATTTTATACCCAGCCACTTTGCTGAAGTTGTTTATCAGCTTTAGTAGTTCTCTGGTGGAACTTTTGGGATCACTTAAATATACTATCATATCATCTGCAAATAGTGATATTTTGACTTCTTCTTTTCCGATCTGTATCCCCTTGACCTCCTTTTGTTGTCTGATTGCTCTGGCTAGAACTTCAAGAACTATATTGAATAAGTAGGGAGAGAGTGGGCAGCCTTGTCTAGTCCCTGATTTTAGTGGGATTGCTTCAAGTTTCTCTCCATTTAGTTTAATGTTAGCCACTGGTTTGCTGTATATGGCTTTTACTATGTCTTGGGCATGTTTTAATTAAGTTCTGTTATTCAGGGGGCTGAAAAGATGGTTCAGAGGTTAAGAACACTAGTTGCTCTTGCAGAGAACCCACATTTGGGTCTCCCTCACCCACATGGCCTTTTATAATAACCTGCAGATCCAATTCCAAGAAATCTGATGTCCTTTTTTGGCTTCTGTGGGCTTTTGTACATATGATGGACCTAAACCTGGTCAAGCGAACACATAAGTAAGTAACTAACTAACTAAATAAGTAACATTTTTAAAAGCCATGATTCTATGCTCTAGGTTTCTCAGGACACTATTCTAACCAGTATGTATGGATTTATCCTAGCTGATGGTTTTTTGGGGGAAGAAATTTTAGTGACCTTAGCTACTGTTACACCATTAGTCTTAGGAGAACCTAGTATATATTTCAGCACAGTAGTACTTATGTCTAATACAATGTACAGTTTTGGAAGGTAAATTGGGCCATGAATAGGAAGTAAGAGGTAGCAGTTAGAAAATTAGTACATTGAAGAAGCAGCATACTTTTTTATATGGAAGAAGAAATGACACCAAAGTAAATTCAAAGAACTGTGTGTGTGTGTGTGTGTGTGTGTGTAATAAAGTAATTTATTTGTCAAATATACATATATAATAAATTACTTTCTTTTATATATAACTAACTCTGCTAAATAGAAGTAAATGTGCTTTGTATAAGATTATTAAGACAATACATAAAGCATAAAGGAGGGCTTTAACTGACAAGTTGGCATTTTATTTGAGCCACTCTCTAAGTCTGCTCATACTAAGATAGGGTCAGAGTCCTTCAATAGATAAGTGGATAATGAAAATAATAATAGTTACATAATGAGATGCTACTCTATACAGATATAAAAAAATAGGATCATAATTTTTGCAGGTAGATGAGTGGACATACAAAAGACTATATTAAGTAACAGAACCCACACCCAGAAAGGCAAATGCCACATATTCCCTTTCAGCCACAATGCATACTTCAGCTATAAATGTATCTACCTCATCAAAGAAACTTCTATTTACCTGAAGTACAGACAGACTACATCAGAAAAACAGAAAAGGACTTAATGTGGAAATCAAGTGATCATGAGAGCCCAGCTTCAATGGCTATTCTGCGTCTATGGATCATGGGACATCCTGAAAGACGGTAAGAAAAGACTACCAGAGCCTGACTACCAGGAAGTCACTATAAAATAAACTTTCCTACAAATGGCTACATAAGCATGGATAAATGATGACAATGTCAATGGACAAGTTAACAAATATTAAAGCGAATATTTCTCAGGCCCCAACTCTAGATAAAGAACTAGAGTTAAATCATGGCAGTGGGAAGGAGAAGGAACCTCTCCCAGGACTGAGATGCCTTACAAGTTGTCCAATACAGAATGGTCAGCCCTAAAATCATATGCACACTGTCAATAAAAATCGACTCAGCAAGCTGTATTGATTCAAACTTTCACATATAAATACAAAGACACATATTTATATAATAATAATAACCAAATTTAAAAAAGATTATATACTTGATAGTGACACAGTAGTTGTTTGAGGTAGGGCAACTGGTAGGGTCTGGAGGAAGATATAGGAAAAGAGAAAAGGATATAATTCTATTTCAATGAAAGTCAAATAAAAACACAGTACATACAGGACTATTTTGAGGATTTCAGGCAAAGTTTCTATTTTGTTTTCTTATTTTGTAATCAATGTCTAAGGTCCAGAAGATTTATTACAGGGTATTATAAATATTACAAAGTATTGAAGACATTCAAAGTACTTAAAATATTATTCTGCCAACAATGAGTTGACATGGAAAAATCTTGAGAAAGGAGATCAAGATTACTATCTTATGTTTTATTTGGAGAAGGGAAACTGATTGTGAGAATATAGTCTTAGAGAAAATTAGGTGTAATGGAGCAGAATAAAGATGAGATGTGGACAATGAATAAAATGAGAGCTAAAAGGAAATCATTACATAAAATCCTGAAAGTCTGGCTCAGCAGGAAAAATCCATACAAGTGCATCCTGGTGGGACACCCTGTCCATATTCTCAGCATGTGGAAGACAAGACAAGGGATCCGCAGAGCAACCTACCTAGCTTGACTCCCTGTGGGGAATTCAAGAGTAATGATGGAGAGAACCAAAGGTATCCCTGAAAGTAACCAACAAATGTGTCTAGAAACACGGAGTTGGTGGACAAGATTACCAAATTCCAATTTCTGGGGCCACTTAGAATTAGACAGTATAAAATTAGACCCAAATAGAGTTCAGACCTGGAGTAAAGAAAAAATACGAAGATGGGTAACTGGGAAACTGTCTAAGCAAGTGGATAATTATTCATGTCATGGAAGCAATTGGTCTTCAGTATAAAAAACGTTCTCTTTGAAAATCATCTTCATTAAAAGTTGAATAGAAAAGGAGCCATAGAAGTAAGCACATAACAAGTGGCATAAGGTATGACTGTCTTCAGCAAATGAATACAACTAATTTACCTCCTAATTTATTTTTCTTCAATTGATAAATCATTACAAATCTACATTCATATATATGTTTATATATACAGAAATTAAGGAGTTGACTATGTGGTAGGAAAATATACATTGGTCTTCATAGATTTGTACTTGCTCCTGACACAATCCATTCTCTCAGTTCCTCTGTTGATCTTGGACTGGTAATGTTCAGAGTTGAAGTTCATGCTCTTCAATCGAAGAGAATTCAGAGTGACATCAGAAGAATCTGATCACAATAAGAGAAAGTGGACAGATAAAGGGTTCTGGCCCCCTTTAATAAGAGAAATAGAGAATGATTTCTGTTCCTTTTTTCTTCTTTTTCTTTTTTTAAATTTTTTATTAGATATGTTTCTTTAATTACATTTCAAATATAATCCCCCTTCCCAGTTTCCTGTCCATAAGCCCCCATTCCCTCCCTTCCCTCTCCCTCATACAAATAATCCCCCTATATATCCCCCTTTTTGCCCCCCATATTCCCCTGCACTGGGGGTCCAACTTTTGCAGAATCAACGGCTTCTCCTTCCCCTGGTGTCCCAACAAGGCTATTCTCTGCTACATATGCAGTTGGAGCCCTGGGTCAGTCCATGTATAGTCTTTGGGTAGTGGCTTAGTCCCTGGAAGCTCTGGTTGGTTGGCATTGTTGTTTTTATCCGGTTGCAAGCTCCTACATCTGATAGAGGGCTAATATCTAAAACATACAAAGAACTCAAGAAGTTGGACTCCAGAGAGCCAAATAACCCTATTAAAAATGGGGTACAGAGCTAAAGAAAACAACCTCATCTGAGGATTATCAAATGACCCAAAAGCTCCTAAAGAAATGTTCAACATCCTTAGTCATCAGGGAAATGCAGATCAAAACAACCCAGAGATTCCACCTCACACCAGTCAGAATGGCTAAGATAAAATCTCAGGTGACAGCAGATGCTGGAGAGGATGTGGAGAAAGAGGAACACTCCTCCATTGTTGGTGGGATTGCAGACTGGTACAACCACTCTGGAAATCAGTCTGCTCAGAAAATTGTACATTCTACTACTGAAGGACTTAGCTATACCTCTTTTGGGCATATACCCAAAAGATGCTCCAACATACAACAAAGACCACTATGTTCATAGTAGCCTTATTTATAATAGCCAGAAGCTGGAAAGATCCTAGATGCCCTTCAACAGAGGAATGGATTAAAAAAAAATGTGATACATCTGCACAATGGAGTACTACTCAGCTATCAAGAACAATGACTTCGTGAAATTCATAAGCAAATGGAATGAACTAGAAAATATCATCCTGAGTGAGGTTACTCAATCACGGAAAAACACACTTGGTATGCACTCATTGATATATGGATATTAACCAAAAAGCTCTAATTACTAAAGATGTAATCTACAGACCACAGGAAGCTCAAGAAGAAGGATGACCAAAACGCACAGGTTCCCACTCCTTCTTAAAAGGGGGAAAATATCCATAGGAGGGGATATGGAAACAAAGTTTAGAACAGCGACTCAAGGAATGGCCACTCAAAGCCTGACCCACATTTGGCCCACATATATACAGCCACCAAACCCAGATAAGATTGATGAAGCTAGAAAATGCATGCTGAAAGGGACCAGATATAGATCTCTCCTGAGAGACACATCCTGAGCATGTCTAATAGAGAGGTCAATGCTAGCAGCAAACCACTGAACTGAGAATAAGATCCCTTGTGGGGAATTAGAGGAAGTATTGAGAGAATGATTTCTTTTCATCTTACACCTTTTTATATAACTTGTCATCAACAGACAAAATCACTGCAGAAAGAAGGGAAAGTGAGCACAATGCCCCACCCCTAATCAAGAAGCCATTCACAATTGATAGCTACCAGTGGAGAAAAACAGTTTTCTTCAACCGAGTGACACTGAGGGTATCAGCCACAAGCCTGGCCAAAGCTCTATGCTCGGGGATAAATGGTCAACACAAAACAGACTCCATGATATTGTTTTGTTTTGTGTTGTTGTTGTCTAAATTTGTTTATTTATTTGTTTTATTGGTATTGCCCTATTATTCTCCTACAATGGGGCATCGATCCTTCACAAGAGCCAGGGCTTCCCCTCCGATTGATGGCAGACAAGGCCATCTTCTGCTAAAGTAGCTGGACCCATGTGTATTCTTTGGTTGTTGGTTTAGTACCTGGGAGCTCTGGGGGATCTGTTTGGTTGATTTTGTTATTCTCCCTATTGGGATACAAACTACTTCAGATTCTTTAGTCCTTTCTCTAACTCCTTCTTTGGGGCGCCCATGCTCAGTCCAATGGTTGGATGCAAGCATCTACATCTGTATTTGTAAGGGTCTGACAGAGCTCTCAGGAGACATCCAGACCAGGCTCCTGTCAGCAAGCACTTCTTGGCATCAGCAATAGTGACTGGGTTTGGTGATTGCATATGGGATGGATCCCCAAGCGGGACATTCTCTGGATGGCCTTTCCTTTAGTCTTTGCTCCACTCTTTGCCCCTGCATTTCCTTTAGACCGGAACAATTCTGGGTTAAAATTTCCGATGGGTGGGTGGTCCCATTCCTCAACCAGGGGCCATGCCTAATCTCTGGATGTGGTCTCTAAAGGTTCTATCTCTCCTTTGTTGGGTTTTTCGGCTAATGTCATGCCAGTGGGGTACTGGGAGATGCTTGTTTTCCTAGCATCTGGGACTTTCTGGTGCTTACCCCTGTTCTCAATCCCCCATTCCTACACTCCTCTGTTCAATTTTTTGACCCTCTGTACATCTCTCCCCTCTCCTCCCACACCTAATCCTGCCCTCCTTTCTTCTTCTACCTATCCTCTCTTCCTCCCAAGTCCTTCCCACCCTCAACCTCCAGTAATTATTTTGCCCTGCTTTTTAAGTAGGACTAACACCAACCTTCATGTGGTCTGTAAGTTTTATCATGGGTATTCCGAGCTTCGGAGGTAATATCTACTTATCAGTAAGTACATACCATGTGTCTTCTTTTGTGACTGCATGACCTCACTCATCATGATATTTTCTAGTGCCATCCATTTGCCTGTAACCCAGATGTCCCTCAACAGAAGAATGGATACAGAAAATGTGGTACATTTACAAAATAGAGTACTACTCAGCCATTGTTTATTTATTTTTAAGAGAGAAAAAGTACTACAAAAATTTTAAGCAGGAAAAAGAAAGCTGAAAGCACAACATATATCTAGCAGAGACTTTCATGACAGCATTCCTGGTGCTTTGGCTTTTATAGTCTTTCTGTCACTTTTCCTGTGAAAAAAGTCACAGATAGTTGTACTTACATTAGTCTGCATATATATATATATATATATATATATATATATATATATAGAGAGAGAGAGAGAGAGAGAGAGAGACATACGTGCTAGTGGAAGACTGACTTCCAGGCACATAGGGTGAGGGTCTTAAAGCCCATGCCTACAGTTACACACCTATTCCCACAAGGCTACACCTCCAAATAGTGCTTCTCCCTTAGCCAAGAATATTCAAACCATGACACAGTGATAATAATAAAAAGAAGCTATGAATTTGAGAATGGGAGGGTTTGGAAGGGAATTGAACAAGGCTAATTTAGAAAGGCTGGAGGAAGGATAAGGATGGGAGAAGTGATATTCCATTTTCATTTAAATGTATTTAAAATAAACTTATATAATATAAAACGTTGAAAATTTGTTCAATGACATGCAAGAATCACACTAAATAACTACTTAGAGAATGTATTGGAGTATATTTTATGATATTTTTAAAAATTAAATTTAAGAAATCCTTGCATTTCTTATAAAAATTTAGGTAGAATAACTTTATTTTGAGAAATCATGTTTCACCCTACCTAATGATCAAATGCCTTTAAGTATATAAAAGCATTCTGATAATGAAAAAATGCTAGTAATCCCTTTGTTATCATTTATTTTGATCACTTTTTAATGCCACTTTCTAAAGAGATTTTAAAAATAAAAAAATAATGAGGTATAAGGAATATTTAAAGCCTCACTTATACCTTAGCTCAACTTGGATATAAGTACTTCAATGAGTTGTGTTGTTACACAGATGAAAACATGGAGGGAGTACAGACAAAAGCATAAGTTATATATTATATCCTATTAATTGAGTTCTTTGTCAATTTTTGATTTATCAGTAACTTTCTGGTAGACACTGTAGGTGCATATTTTTGTGAGACAAAACTTTGTTTTCAATGCATGTAAACTAATTGTTGAGTAAGCCTTGTAGAGAACAGAGAAACCTAGAATCTGGGAACAAAGGGAAAAGCATCAACTTGGTAAAGAAGAGGCAGGGACAGAGGGCAGAAACATGCTGAGACGTGGTCTCAGAACATACTATTCCCTGGGACATTCATTAAATACTATCTAAGAACCATTCCAGCTCTCCAAATCCAGGGGCTCCAACATAATGACAATGCAAGAAATTAAACAAGACCCCCAAAAAACAAAACTAAAATAACAACAATAATAACAACAAAACAGAATACTTCAGAAAAACAAACAAACAAACAAACCTAAAGCAGAACAATTACTGCTTATGTCAGTCTTGGAACATCAATACCCTTTCCTGAAAAACTAAGACATTTTTTTAACCTTGACCATTTTCAAGGAGATATGCTTGAAACTGCTGTTACAGAACTAATGGAGCACACAGGAAAATTAAGAGATTTATTCTTTCATTGGTGAGACTAATAATGGCTGCAGAATGTTATAATACTGCCTGCTGAGGAAATGTTTAAATAGGATGTGGCTTCCAGATATTTTTTCTTTTATTGTCCATGAAACATATCTTGAAGAGAGCAATGGACAGATATTCAGATATGTGATACTGAAAAAAAGATGGCATTCAATATTATCATCCTATTAAAATTACTCAAGGATAAAACAACGTCTTCTGTACAGGGATTTGAGTCGTGGCTGTTCAGCCCATCATATTTGTATATGCACGTGGTGAGTCTTGGATTTAGGTCTTGTCAAACAGGAAGGAGAACGAGAGAACTTATTTGAGTGTCACACCTTTAGAGGCCAATTCTCCCATGACGAAATCATATAATTCCTGAAGCCAATGCAATCTGACCATGATCATGAGAGTGGAGGAACATTGATTTAGCAACCTCACAGTTACTTTTATTCTCAGAAGTATGGAGATTAGAACATATCACACGTTCAGCAATAATAGGCCAAAAATGTTTTCCTAATTCTATTTTTGTGTATTACAGATTTGAATGATCCTGGTTTTTTTGGGGGGGTTGTTTGTTTGTTTGTCTTTGTTTTTGTTTATTTCTTAAAGCTTTCCAGAAAACAACATAAATTTCTCCTGTACTCTTTCAAATTTTTTTGGACTCCTTTGTTTTCCTATTCCCTTCCATTTTCTTTTCTTTCTTTTTATTATCCACTATAGAATACATACTCAACAGTGTTAGATCAGTTCATGTCTTAGGAACTTACCATTTTGTTAACAGATAATCCATGATCACCCCTGGCTGTATAGCTAAGTGTTTGTGACAAGCAGACAAAAGAAACACAAGAAAGTAAAAGAAATCCATACAGACATACCTCACTAACCTCGTTTTCTCAGGAGGAGGTAGCAAGTCTGGTACCTACAATGTTATAAGCCCCTCTCTGGATGCACACAGAAGGAAGAATTTTCTTCCTTTTCTTAATAATCCCAAAGTAAACATCTGCCAACCAACCAAACAGAAACCAAACAAAATCTGTCCATTTTATCTGAAATTAATTTTCAAAATTACATATAATGGCAAAAAAATGTGAAACTTAGTTATTTCAGCCATATTGGTTTGATCAACAATATCTATTTCATTCTAAAACAAAGTTATGTGATACACACACATACACACACACACGCACACATACACACACACATACACACATACCACACTCACGCACACACACGTACACATACGTGCATACCCCATTAAGCTTTCCTCATCCAAACCCGCAAATATTATTAACAGCAATTCAAGTTTAGAATATAATCAGCCAATGTCTAGAATTTGTTAAATTCTTCATGTGCTACATAGAAATTGAACTATTAAGAAAATAAGATTGGTAGCCTTTTGAGTTGCTGGCTTCTACTAATGATTTAGTAGAGTCTTAAAATTTATGTATTTAAAATTACTCCTTATATTTTTCCATATTCGCTGATGATTATTTTAAGTCTACAGAGGTACATCAAAACGATGCTAAAACAGTGCAAGTAAGAGAAATGGCCCAGGAGGCACTACTTGGCAAAATTCCAGGTAATTGTTGAAACAAATCCTATTATGCAAAGGTAAAAGAATTCATATTAGTATTTATTTATCTCTGGTTAGATACTTACTTTGAAAAGTTTTCATAGTTGCTTTTCCTCAACAATGTATTGTCTAAAGTTAATTTCTGTTTTCTGATTGCATCTTCTAGGCATAAAAGCTGAGGGGAACAGAGAAGGATATGATCATATTGGATGATCAGACATTGCAATGTCCCAAATAAAAATATAAAAGCACATTTAAGGATGTTTGCCAACAGTCTAAGTAAGGTATGCCATCTTGTTGCAAAAAGAATGAGCAGTTCATTCTTGAAAAAAAAAAAACAGGATTCTTTTCACATTGTGTTTCTCTGTAGGACAGTGTTACCACCAACTGTGGAGTTGAAAGTAATTGATGATGTGTTTTAGTAATTTTAGTGACACATAATTATCTCTTAATTTCCACAACATCTAAATGAGTGCATACTGCAATTAATTGTACCCTGTGGCCATTTAGTTACAACACCCACCCTCTGATTGTCTGTGGAATGAAAATTGTTGATATAAGCTTTCATGCAGAAACTAGCAGGCTCAGGGGGAGTCAGGGCAGAGAGCATTGAAGAAGGTCCTCAAGCCCTTACCTGCAACATGCTTTGGGCAGATCACTTCTCACTTCTAATCTCCAATTCTGCTGGCTGCCCTGTGTGAATAAGGGTGCCTGTCTCCTCCCCATCATACTCTGAAATCTCATCCAATTCTCCTCCAAGAAATGTACAAACAGTTTAAATTTTGGGGTATGGCATCATAGGAAGGCAAGCAAGTAAAGTCATCAACAAGTGAGCAGAAGGTTTCTCAATGGCATCTGCCCCACTGGCTAGCAAGTCAACTTTGGACAACTCACTTTCCTTTTCCCCTTTGAAATGTGGACATTTCACGAGTTTTTATTTGATTTCTTATCGGTCTCTAAAACATGGACATGTACATAAGTTAGTGCTCTGAATGTTTTCCAAAAATTCTCTGCTCCTTTAAGCATTATATATGTATATATATTATATATACGTGTGTGTGTGTGTGTGTGTGTGTGTGTGTGTGTAGGTCTGTGTAGTGTATGTGTACGTATATGTGTTTGTGTGTGTGCGTGTGTGTGTGTGTGTGTGTGTATATATATATATATATATATATGAGATTGTCACTAAGAAAAACATTAGTCATGTGACTGAATTAAACAGGTTTCTCTAAAGAACTCATGGTAAAGCTTCCACATCCTGTTTGTGACCTAGGATGAATGCATGCTGAGAGTAGGTAACAGGAATGAGGCTTGCAGACTGTAGGTTCTGGATGTGACTGTAAATGTAATGATCTCGAACTCCATCTGCGCTGTCCATGAAGCTGACTACTAATCTTAAAATATCTCGCCAATGTTCAGGTTTTCCTTTATTCTTTTGTGCACAGACTTTTGCATTTTGAAAAAAAATCACTCAGTCATAACTGATAAAAGATTGGAATGGCCCTAGAATTTCCAGTGTGCCCTAAGGTGCTGTATATGCTAAGGCTGAATTGGAATGCGCTTTAAGAGACTATTCTTACATTAGGTCTTATGGGTGAGTGCGTTGTGTCACTGTGATTTATAGTCACCCAGCCTTGCCTGCAGACAGCATAGGTTTTTAGAGGATCTGCAGACTTGTTTTGGGGAATTGGTTTAGGTCTGCTAATTGGAAATTGTCAAAATGCGTTCTCTGGTCCCATGAGGATTTACCAGGCTTACTTACCAAACACCCATGAAGTCTGATAACACCGCCAGTGCACACATTACCACTCATAATTTCTCAATTGGATAATTTGACCGAAGATACTGCAAAGTTGAGTAGCTTTCTTGGACATGGAGCCCTCAGAGTAATTATATAGGATAGAAAAAATGACTGTAAATATATCAGATAGTTTTGAACCTGAGAAAACTCATTTACCCAGTATTTCCAAAGTCACCAAATATATTGTCTTGAACAAGTTATACTCTAAGGCAGGATTTGGTAAAGTATGAGTGTGATAATAAATGCTTCTTTCATAGACTTCTGTATTACATTGTCATTTTCCTTTCCTAAATTTATAGTTGAATTTATTTATTTTGCATGCCTGTGAATTTGTGTGCATGTGGGCATGTGTGGGAGCAAAAGGGCATTTTATGAGAACTGGTTCTCTGTTTTTACCACATGAGTCTTAGGGAACAAATTCCAGATTTGGGAGCTGATTCATTTCAATGATCCCATGTACTATAATGATTTCTATAGCAACTATTCAACTCAGCCTGAATCTATCATTAAGTATTACATATTCAGAATGCACCAACATTTGTGTGTGACTTTGTCTAGTTAAATAGACAATAGTCAGAGAAAGCCAAAAGTACTAAAATATACTCTGGTTGTTGACTTTGTCATTTGATTTACAGTGAAAGATGAAAATGGAGACATATATCAAATAAAGGTAAGTTAAGTCAAACAGAAGAAAATATGAATATATGCATATATACTTTTTGATAAGTATAATGAAATAAGCAAGAAATCAGCAGGGCAAGTTTCTGAGGGCAGAAGTGTTTCTGAGGACTTCAGTAAGGAGAAATGGTTTCTGAACGATATTCTTAAGAAAAACTCAACTTAGACACTTCACAGTGAGTGGGTGACTATATTTTGTAATTCAAGCGATCTCTAAAATATGACCTTAAATTACTCCTTGACCTTATCATTATTCCCAGACAAGGTAAAGACACCCAAGAGTGGGAGGTACATTCTCTGCCAAATGCATGTCTTTGGGGCTCTGTTAGTTTAGTTCTGTGACTCTAATAGTCTTACTAAAATATGCCATAAAAACAAAGGCTTCCAGACTGACCAAACTGTAATTGGTTTGAAATGTTTGTAAATAATCTCATATAGATAACTAGTGTAAGAACTCTACTATATTTCTTTTTCTTTTGAACTTGCTTTGTCATTGCCATTAAATGATCTAGACACTCTTCTAGGATAGTATCCTTGTCATTCTTTATTTTTCCATTTTTTCTTTTTTATAAATTGGGTATTTTATGTATTTACATTTCAAATGTTATTATTTTTCTCCTCCCTCATTCCTCCTCTCCCCTCCCCCAGCTTCTATGAAGATGCTCAAACTCCCACCTACCACCCTGGCATTCCCGTACACTGGGGAAACAAGCCTTCACAGAACCAAGGGCTCCTCCTCCTACTGAGGTCAGACAATTCCATCCTTTGCTACATATGCAGCTGGAGTCATGGCTCCCTCCATGTGTACTCTTTGGTTGGCGGTTTAGTCCCAGGGAGCTCTCTGGTGTCTGATTGATTTATATTGTTCTGCTTGTGGGGTTGCAAACCCTTTCAGCTCCTTCAGTCCTTTCTCTAACTCCTCCATTGCAGTCCCAATGCTCAGTGTTATGATTACCTGCAAGCATCCTCATCTGTATCAGTAAGGCTCTGGCTGAGCCTCTCAGGAGACATCCATATCAGGCTCCTGTCAGCAAGCACTTCTTGGCATCAGCAATAGTGACTGGGTTTGGTGGCTGTATATGGGATGGATTCCCAGGTGGGGCAGTCTCTGGATGACCTTTCATTCAATCCCTGCTCCACTCTTTGTCATTTTATTTCCAACTGTGAGTATTTTTCCACCTTCTAAGAAGGACAGAAGCATCCAATGCCCTTGTCAATCTTGTGCTCCTGTGCTTACCTGAAACAGAAACTAGATTCACAGCTCAGCAAGCTGGTGCATACCAGTTATCTAAGCAGTCATGTATTGGAGGTTGGTTCAGGTGTTCAAGATTACTTAGGATTATCTAATTCCTAATATTAAATTTTCAAAGCCTTGTTTGGACTATCTGAGACCCTATCTCAAAACAAATGAGAAAAATCATAAAAGTAATGTGATTAGAAATAATGTTATCAATAACATAAATAACATATACCTACCTTGCCTCCTCTTCTAAACTACATCAGTGTCATTGTCATGTTTTCTGCTGTCTCCAGGATTGGACTCAGTCATCTGATACACTAGGCAATGCTCACCCATTGAGCTACATTGCATCGTCTGAGCCTGATTGTTTTCCTTCACCATTTATCTTCAGCATGTGAGTTTGCAGTTTCTCAAGCCTGCTCTAGTCAGTTCACACAACTGCAGTTGACCTTGTAATGGGCTTGGCGGGAAGGTGAGCAGATAAGCATCATTATGCAAACAAGTTTAATAACATACCTGAATGCTTCCTTTCACTATTTCTCTTCAGCTGTTATCATGGGAACACACACATAGCCATAAGGGGTGGAGCCAAATATTTTGGATTAACAGGGGTTCTCTGTATTGGCTATGAGCCAGCTTACATCACACTTGGAAGTTGGTGTAGCACAAATGGACTCAATGAAAGCCACCAATTATTTTAAAAATTAGTAATGGCTCTCCCTTTTGTTCTACTGAAGTAAAAGTGATTTATTAGATAGCATGAAAAAGGAATGGTATAAACAATATTGACACAATCTATTATGTACAAACAAAAGATTCCAGTTACACAACACACTAATAATTGTTTCTCACCTGTTATATTTGTGTCATTCATACAAATGACTTGATATGAAAATCTGATAAACACTTTACTATGCAGTAAATCTACTACACCTACACTGTGAATAAAGATCTTAGTGTTTAAGAAAAGATATTTGAAAACAAAAAAAATCTCTTGTCACTCATGACGACAAAAATATAAAGAATCTTTGAAACACATGTCATTTCAAGTATCAAGAGAAAAAAGTACAGAGAGGTGGGGTCCAGTAAACTGGCAGAGATATGAACTCAGGGGTCTAGGTTTCCTTCAAAAGCTAGGACAGATGTATAGCTACCCTGAATTAGCATCCCAGGGATGCTGGAAGATAGCATTGAAATTACAGTAGCACAACAAATGTTTAATCAAGACGAAGAAACATGAAACACAGAAGGACAGCTTTATGGTGTTTGAAAGCACGGTTACCTCACACTTGAGGCATATATGATCCTTTGCTGCTATCAAGAGAAGCAGAAAGCAGGACAGACTGTATTCAAGGTTGGTGGCCCATTTGTCTTGTGAGAATTCCTTCAGGAATCCTTGAAAATATAAATACAAAAATATACACGTTCTGAAATGAGAAGGCAAACAAAGTTTGCCAATGTCAATTAAGCATAAAATACTTCAGTAACAGAGTAAGGAAGAGACAAAACAACCCAGCTGTCCCTCAATCTAAGAATGGGTACAGAAAATGTGGTTCATAAAATAATGGAATAATATGCAGCTATTAAAAACAAGGATATCATGAATTCTGCAGGCAAATGGGTAGAACTAGAAAACACCTGAGTGAGTTAACTCAGACCCAAAAGGGACATGTCTGGTATGTACTCATTTATAAGTGGATATTAGCCATAAAGTACAGGATAATCATAATGCACCACACAGACTTGTTTAAGAAGTTAAACAAGAAGGAAGGTCCAAGCAAGGATACTTGAATTTCATTTAGAAGGGGAAATAAAATAGTCATCAGAGGCAGAGGGAGGGTGATTAAAAACAATGACTTCATAAAATTTGCAGGCAAGTGGATTGAATTAGAAAATACCATCCTGAGTGAGGTAACCCAGACACAAAAGAACATACATAGAATATACTCACAGATAAGTGGATATTAGTTAAAAGCTCACAATGCCAAAAATGTTTTAAGCAACCAAAAATCATTACTTGTATTTTCATAACAATGAAGGAAAATTAAAAATGAATTCAAGGCTGAGAACAGTGAAACTGTAATCCCAGCTGTGTGGGAGGCTGTAACAGAGAAATATCAATTTCAATGACTGCCTTTGCTGTAGTGTAAGTTCAAGGCCAGTATGGGTAATTCACTGAGCTTATATCTTAAATTTTTTAAATAAAGAAAAATGATTTAATTTAATTCATTTTAAAAAAGCATATAATTTTAATTCAGAAGCAGAGTGATTACCTAATAAAAATTAGGCCTTAAATTTAACCATATTCATAATAAACTACATTATGTAATAGTTTAAATAATCAACTTGATTTCAGTTTAGGATGGGACTCTCATTGAAGAATTGTCTTCATTTTGTTGACCTGCGGGCGTGCCTGTGGGAGGTTGCTTGATCATGTACAACCAAAGTTTTGTGGTATTATTTCCTGAATTTGGGTCACAGATTATAAAGAAAATAAAAAGTGAAAAGTATGTATGATAAATTCAACTCTTTTTTCTCTAGAATGTATATCTCAAGAATAGCTGATTTAATATTTTATTGTCTGACTTCTCCTTGATAATATATAACAACTTGGAACTGTTATCTAAAATAAACACTTTCTATCATATGTTGCTTTTATCATGATTTTTTTTAAATCACAACTATAGAAAACATTACTGAGATAGAAATAGACAGATAGATGGTAGTAGATCAGTGATAGATGATAGGTAGGTAGATAGATTGACTGATAATGACATAGAGTGAATTAAAGAAAAAATGTAAGAATTCACAAATATATAAGTATGTGCAAGACAAAATATATTATCTGCCAATCTTTCAAATACATAAGTAATTGTATCCCTTTTAAACAGACATAATGCAATCTTTAGCTTTACTATAGATCTGTTAATATCTTTTAATATTTCTTATAAAATTATACTCCTCTAAATAGCAGTTATTACAGGTAGTCTAGACTGAAACTAAGTATTTGATAGCTAGGCTTAATCTCTATATTAATATATATGAATTCATGAAAAATTTACCATATAAAACTTTTCATTTACTTCATCATAACATGGATTGACATGCATATAATATTAAATGTCTGGGACATTAAAATGAGTCAACATTGGAGGTAGGGAGAGATAGTTTAATTTGTTTATTTATCACTTTTAGCTCTAGGCAGAATTCCATCATAATCCACCTGTTTATTCATAACTAATGCAGATCCATGTTCTGGAAAAAAATACATTTCTTGACAATTTACCTAATGTGCATCAAATTCTGACCTGCCTACTAAGTCCAGATAAGTAACCCACTGTCCTGAAATAACAGGTCCATTTAGAATAAGTTAAAACTCAACAGAACAATATTTATGGAATATGACCTTTGAACAACATACTATGAATCAATCACATACTCATTTACTAACAATGTTAATGTTATTAATGCATTTTATCTCATCCATCATTTGAAATAATGAATCATTGGGCCAGTTCTTTTGGCTTATTTAAGAATGCTAAAGGGAGCTTTGGGGATGACACAGTTGGTAATCTGTTTTTGATGAAAACATTAGAACATGAGGATTTTTTTGTGTGTTTTTTAATTGGATATTTTATATATTTTTATTTCAAATGTTCTCCCCTTTCACAGTTTCCCCTCCAGAACCCTCTTCCACTCCCCCTGCTTCAGTGAGGGTATTCCCCTTCCAAACCACCCATCCCTACCCCACTGCCCTAGGATTGCCCTATGCTGGAGCATTGAGTTTTTCCAGGACAAAGGGCCTACCCGCCCTTTGATGCCAAACAAGGCCCATCCTGAGCTACATGTGCAGCCGGAGCCATGGATCACTCCATGTGTACTCTTTGGTTGGTGTTTTAGCCTCTGGGAGATCTGGGGGGATCTGCTTGATTGATATTGTTGTTCTTCCTATGAGGTTGCAGACCCCTTCAGTTCCTTCAGTCCTTCCTCTAAGTCCTCCATTGGGGTTCCTGTGCTCAGTCCACTAGTTGGCTACAAGCATCCTCAGGAGACATCCATAGCAGACTCTGGTTAGCAAGACTTCTTGGCATCAGCAACAGTACCTGGTTTTGGTGTCTGCATATGGTATGGATCCCCAGGTGGAGCAGACTCTAGAGGCAATTTCCTTCAGTCTCTGCTCCACTCTTTGTCCTTGTATTTCCTTTAGACAGGAACCATTCTGGGTTAAAAATTTAGAGATGAGTGGGTGACCTCTCCTGTGTTGGGCATTTCAGCAAATCTCATTCCTTTTGGGTGTGGGAAGCCTCTTGTTCTCCTGGCATCTGTGACTTGCTGGAGGCTGTCCCCAGTTTCCCATCCCCCATTGCTACACACCTCTGTTAAAATTACTGAGCCTCTGTATATCATACCTGTCTCCTCTCATACCTGATCATACCCCCTTTATTCCCCCTCCTGCTCTCCTCTCTTCCTCCCAACTCCCTCTCAGCTTCTACCTCCCATGAATATTTTGATACCTTTTCTAAAAAGAACTGAGTGACTTAAAAAAATTCCACCAGAGAACTCCAAAACCTGATAAACAACTTCAGCAAAGTGACTGGGTATAAAATTAACTCAAACAAATCAGTAGTCTTCATTTACTCAAAGGATAAGCAGGCTGAGAAAGAAATTAGGGAAATGATACCCTTCACAATAGTCACAAATAATATAAAATATCTTGTGGTGACTCTAACCAAACAAGTGAAAGATCTGTATGACAAAAACTTCAAGTTTCTGAAGAAAGAAAATCAAAGAAGATTGAAAGGTTTCCCTTACTCACATATAGTCAGGATTAATATAGTAAAAATGGCCATCTTGCCAAAAGAAATCTACAGATTCAATGGAATCCTCATCAAAATTCCCACTCAATTCATAGAGTAAGAAAAAACAATTTGCAAATTCTTTTGGAATAACCAAAAGCCCAGGAGAGTGAAAACTCTTCCCAAAAATGAAAGACCTTTTGGGTAAATCACCATCCCTAACCTCAAACTTTATTACATAGCAATCATGATAAAAACTGCATGGTATTGGTACAGAGATAGGCAGGTAGATCAATGGAAAAGAATTGAAGACCCAGAAATGATCCCATACACCAATGGTCACTTGATCTTTAACAAAGGAACCAAAACCATCCATTGGAAAAAAGACAGCATTTTCAACAAATGGCAATGGTTCAACTGGTGGTCAGCATATAGAAGAATGCAAATTGATCCATTTTTATCTCTTGTACAAACCTCAAATCCAAGTAGATCAAGGACTTCCACATAAAGCCAGATACACTGAAACTAATAGAAGAGACAGTGGGACGAGCCTCAAACACGTGGACACAGGGGAAATTTTCCTGAACAGAAAATTAATGCCTTATGCTCTAAGATCAACAATCAACAAATCGGACCTCACAGCACCAATGGGGGGAGAAGACCCTGGTCCTGCCAAAGCTGGACACCACCCCCACCATGTAGGAAAATGTCAGGACAGGGCTGGGTGGCAGGAAGGGTTGGGTGGGTGGGTGGGGAAACACCCTCATAGAAAAAGAGGTAGAGGTGATGAGATAGGGAGTTTATGGATAGAAAACTGGGAAAAAGGATAACATTTGAATTCTAAATAAAAATATATCCAATAAAATATTTACAAAGCTTCTGTAAGTCAAAGGACACTGTCAATAGGACAAAATAGCAACCAATAGATTGGGAAAGGTCTTTATCAACCCTTCATCTGATAAATGGCTAATATCCAATATGTACAAAGAACTCAAGATGTTAGACTCCAGAGAGTCAAATACCCCTACTAAAAATGGCATACAGAGCTAAACAAAGAATTCTCAATGGAGGAAAACTGAATGGTCAAGAAGCACCTAAAGAAATGTTAAACATCCTTAGTCATCAGGGAAATGCAAATCAAAACAACCCTGAGATTCCACCTTACACCAGTCAGAATGGCTAAGATTAAAAACTCAGGTTACAGCAAATGCTGATGAGAAAGTGGAGAAAGAGGAACACTCCTCCATTGTTGGAGGGAATTGCAAACAGGTACAACCACTGTGGTCTAGTGGTTCCTCAGAAAATTGGATAGCGTTACCTGGGAACCCAGCTATACCAATCCTGAGCATATACCTAAAGGATGCTCCAACATATAACAAGGTCATGAATTTTGACCCTCAGGATCCACATAAAAGTTTCACATGGCAGCACATATCTGTCACCAAGTTGTAGAGTCAAATGGTTTCCCATGCAAACAAAGTCAATGAGTTCCAGGAAAATTTTATCTCAATTTTTAAGAAGGAAAAGTAACAGAAACAATAGAAACACATTTTAGAAAGTGTAAGAGTTTTCAAAACAGTAAAGTGTCCAGGAGATGAGAAACCTGACAGATGAAGATTATATGATTAAAATACTGTTCAAAGGAGATATGGAGAGATGATGGTTCATGGTTAAGAGCACTGACTGACACTTATGCAACTCTTGTCCCAGAAGTCCTGACACTTTCTTCTGGCCTCTTTGGACACTGCATCCATCTTGTGTTCACATACACAAGCAACCAAAGCATCCATACACATTAATTTGCTTTAAAACTTATTTTAATCGTTTATAGTAGTTCATGATTAAATTAGGAGAAAAGGGTGAAGCTTAAAATTTTCATGCCCTTTCAGTCAAAATGCAAATCTATATATGTATAAAACAAGATGCATTGGGGTGATATTTAAGTAATTAATTTTATAACTTCAAAACTCAAAAGCTTTTCGCAGTTCATCAATATCTGCCTGAAGCAAAAAGTGCACTCTATTGGGAAGCCAGGAATGTCTCCTCTTATAAGTAGTTCCCTAAAGGCAAAAAAGCAAAAAGAAGAGAAAACCAGAACAATCAATAAAATGCAGAGTCTGGTCCACATGGAAATGCGTATATCAGGAACATGCAGGATTTAGGTTTTGGTGAGGAATCCCTAAGACTTTGTTTGTATATCTCAGTCTGGTCTCTGCAACTGTCTAATGTTCTGTGACATTTCTTTAATTTCATTAAACAGGACTTTGGGAGAGGAGCAAAGTGTTCGGATAATCAGTAAAGATAATCTCTGGATGAGATCTATTGCTCTGTATTTGACAGTTCTATAGAGGGCACTGAGCACGGCACTTTTTTTTTTTTTTTTTTTTGCTGGGTCAAGCAATTTTAATCAAGCTCATGGTCAGCTAAGTCCTGCACTAGCCCGGAAATGCTAGGAACAATGTTCACTGTTGTCACTTGTAAGGTGTGGAGGGCGGCACCCATTCTTGAATCTTCTTTCTAGTGGTAGAATAAGGAACGTATCGCTCTGGAGTGGCACTCACATTGAATTTATGGTTTGTCCAGATGAATTTACGAGCAGTCAGTGGTTTTGTTGTTGGAGGGTCGTCAGTCATGCAGTGAAGCCAGCAGTGCCATTCAGGAGGCACCATGCTTCCATCCACATCCCAGAATGTGTTTTGCCATTCATTTTTGTGGTATATATGACCCATCGGTGACGGCCAAAAAACTGCTCGTTGTCCTCATAGTATTTGTTTCCGTATTCGTCTTCCCCCACCAAGGTACCAAGCCTTATATCCTTTGCCCTGAAGAAAACCCATAGGAGGCCCTGCAGGCCGCCATGGCCGGTGACCTGCTGCAGCCCGCGCTTCAGGACCTGCACTAGCTCCATTCTCAACTGCATCGAGCACGGCACTTTTGATGACGTATACAACTGACATCACAGTGAAGCAACTACTGGTTGGGAACACTCAGTCTCTTCAGTTCAGGCCAGACTCACTATTTTGCTCCATTCTGTGAGAGCAAGTTGTTCTTGAAGGTATAAAATGAGTCATCACAGCATATCATCAGTAATGCTAACTATAATTTTAATAAATTGATTGGATTTAGGTGCAAGTTCTTCAGTCCTGCTATGCATAACATATAGAAGCTTATGCTTTACTAAGAAGATTTTTATATTAAAAAATGAAAACAATTCTTTAAGGTATAAAATTTGCCCATACACTTCAAATATTTATGTTTGAATGTCACGTCTTTTGAAAAGCATCACCATGCTTTCTACAATAAAAATAACAACCTATTTCAATGTAATTGTAAGATAAACACTATAAAAAACAGATTGTTTATTTAGAAAGAATTTGGGTTTAAAGTTATTACGAACAATGAAATCTGTAATCACAATGTAGATTTTTCTTTCTTCTGTTCTTACTGAATTTGCCTATAGGTCTGAATAAACTGATGATCAGGCTAGCTTGACAATCACATATAATTACATATTGATCATCTGTTCTTTTGTGGCACATAAGAATACCAAATAAGGTGTATATTTAAAAAAATATAGAAACCACAGCTGAAAGTCATAATCAGAGAATTGAGAATCCCTTTTCTTAAGGTATTCTTAAACTCGAATTTTCAAATTCTAGCTTCAAAATGAGAAACATCTTTTTATAAACATCTATAGCAGTATATCAGTGTATAAACTGTAAAACTTTCAACTACACACTAGTCATCGTTATTTGATTAGTGTGTTTTTTGCTCTGGGTATTCTGCTATGGTTCTGTATGTGTAGGTATAATATTTTCATACACTGTGTGGAGTTTACCCTTGTGTTATTAAAATGCTGATTTCTCTGCCCCCTTATTTTCTTTCAATCTTGACATGGTTTGTCTATGTTTATTTTTAGAAGCTACTTTCTCAATTTGGCATAAAAATTGCTTCTCATTCATTCTTTTCCTTGCCAATACAGAGCTTTAGAGAGAGAACAGGTGGCTCTTCTGATTCTAAGAGGGGTGGAGAAGGAGACATGAAGAGGAAAAAGAAGCTACGAGGAAGATGGAGAAAATATCAGGATAGAGAGTAGAATAAAGAAAAGTTAAAAATCTTTCAAGTAATATGGGAATCCAGTATGGGAGGAGGCCTGATTAGCTTGGAGGTTGAGAATGGAGGAATAATTAATTGCTCAGTATTTGACTCGAGGCAATTTTAATAAATTTTAGTCTCTATGTGTGGTTGTTGGGTAATTAGATGTTAAAAAAATACGGCCACTGAATAGTATACCAGTGTGCAGATATACTGTATTTTCTTGTCCATTCTTGAGTTGAGAGACATGTAGGTTGTTTCCTGTTAAGGACTATTAAGAGTAAAGCTGCTGTGATCATAGTTGAGCATATGTCCCTCTGCTTTAGTGGGTCATCCTTCGGGTATATGTGTTGGAGTGGTATAGCTGGTTCTTGAGGTAGAACTATTCCCACTTTTATGAGAAACCACAAAACTGATTTCCAGAATCGTTATATAGGCTTGCACACCCACCAGCAATGGAGGAGTGTCCCCACATGCTCCATATCCTCACCAGCATTGTGTTGTCACTTGTGCTTTTTTTATTTTAGCCATTCTGATGAATAGAAGATGGAATTTCAGAGTTGTTTTGATTTGTATTTTTTTCTGAAGTCGAAGCACACCGAACATTTCCTTAACTGATTCACAGGTACTAGAGATTCATCTGTTGAGAATTTGCTGCTTAGTTCTGTGACCTAATTTTCAATATAATGATTTGGTTTGTTGAAGTCCGAATTCTTGAGTTCTTTATATATTTTGGATATTAGTCCTCTAGCAGATAGAGGGTTGGTGAAATCTTCCCAGTTTGTAGGCTGAAATTTTGTCCCATCAACGGTGTCCTTAGCCTTGCAAAAGCTTCTCAGTTTTGTGAGATCACATTTGTTATTTTTTTATCTTAGTGCCTGTGTTATGACTCTTCTGTTCAGAAATCTATCTTCTTGCCAATGGGTTTAGGTAATTCCCTTCTTCAGTTAAATCTAGTGTGTCCGGTTTTATGTTGAGGCTGCTGATACACTTGGACTTCAATTTCATGTAAACCATTTGTTGAATATATTTTCAATTTTCCATTGTATGGTTTTGACTTCTTTGTCAAATATCAAGAACACTCAGCCATGTGGATTCTGGGTCTTTAGTTCTATTTCATGGATCAGCTTGTCTTTTTTAATGCCAACAGCATGCAGTTTTTATGACGATTGCTCTGTAGTATAACTTGATATTCTAGAAATTATTTTATTATACATTGTTCTTTTAGCTATCCTTGTTTTTTTTTGCTTTAGTATATGAAAGTAAGAATTGTTCCTTCAAGGTCTGTAAAAAGATTGTGGTAGGATATTGAAGGTAATTGCTTTGAATCTGTTGACTGCCTCATTTGTAGTAGCTGGAAACTGGCAAAAACAAAACAAAACAAAACAAAAACAGGTATTCCTTAATGATTAATGGATAAATTAAACATGGTACATCTACACAATGAAATACTGTTCTGCTATTAAAAATTTTGTAGAAAAATGTATAGAACTCGAGAATATCATCCTACATGAGGTAACACAAACCTAGAAAGCCAAGTATGGTATGTACTCACTTATAATTGGACATTAGTCATAAAATGTAAGATAACTAAGCTGTGCTACCATCCATGGACCTAAAGAAACTGAGTACTATGGAGGGTTCAAGAGAGGATGTGTGAATCTCACTCAGAAGGGGAAACAAGTATTTATCAAAAGTGAATTGAGAGAGGGAATTGGGTGGAACAGAGTATGAGGAGGGGTAAAGGTATGGAGATACAGTATGAGGGGAAGGGGAGGGGAGAAGTGGTCTAGGAGTGAGTTGGAAAGAGGTGGGTGCATTTCTGGCACTAAGTGGAGACCTTGGATGACAGAGGTTACAGGGAGTCCATGGGGTGACCCTACATGAGATTCCTAACAATGGGGGATATAGAAACTGATATGGCTATCTCCTGTATCCAGGCAAGACTTTCAGTAGAGGAAGGTTACATAAAACTACCCACAAAACCTTCAGCCAAAAACTTCTCCTGCTTACAAGATATTCAGGGATAGAAATGAGGCAGATTGAGGAAACAGCAAATAATGACTGTCCCATCTCAAGACCTATCCTAAGGGAGAAATCAGATCCCTGACACTAATAATGATATTCTACTATGCTGCAGACAGAAATCTATCAAAACTGTCTCCTGAGTGGCTTCATCCAGCAGCTGATAGTATCATATACCCATATCCTGATATCAACTGGAGCTCAGGGAGTCTTGTGGAAGAGTGGGAGACAGAATTGAGACAGCCAGAGGAGGGATAAAGGACTCCACCAAGAAGACCTACAAAGTCAAATAACCTGGGCCCATGACGGTTCACAGAGGCCAAAGAGCATGCTGGGGCTAAACCTATGCCATCTTATGTAGGATATGCACAGCTTGAACTTCATGTGGATTCTCTAACAACTGAACAGGGGCTGTCTTCAACTATGTTGCCTGCCATTGGATCTTTTCTCCCTACCTGGACTTCCTGGTTGAGCCTCAGTGGGAGCATAGGTGCTTAGTCCTGCTAGGAATAGATGTTCCTGGGTGAGGTGGTACCCAAAGGGGACTTCCCCTCCTCTGAGGAAAAGAGGAGGGGTAATGGAAAAAGAGATTAATAAGGGGGAAACTGGAATAAGAGGGGTGAGAAGGGTTCTGACCGGGATGTAACTTGAATATTTTAAATATATAAAAAAGAAATCCACCCCCCAGATTAATACACTGTACACATTAATAGAGGTAAATTCTTTTACATACATGAGCTGCTTTTAAACCCTAATCAGCTTTGAAAATTGGTCATTTTTTTACAGGTGACAAAACTGAGTCAGATAAAGAAAGATCGTACATCCAATTTCCTATGGAAAATACTCACCAGGACTTTTAAACTATATTCTGATTTCTAACCCATACTAGTCTAAATAAGCTGTCTCTGTCACACATATTATCAATTGTCACATGGGCACTGGTATATTTGCATACGTATTTTGTATCCCTTCTTAGACTAGACGACCTAGAAAGCCTGTGGGAGAGTTTTTTGTTACTCATTAGATATATGAGGTATCTAGGAATCCTGTTAAATGCAGTTTGTGATTAAGGTGGTTTGAGTCAGACCCTGTTAATATGCACTGCTAACAAGCACCTAGGTGATATATACATTTCTTGTCCCATGGAAACATTTTGAGATAAAAAGCCTTACAGAGTCAGCTATGCATATATCTGCATAAATATTCACTGAAATGCATTTGAACGCCAAAAAAGCATGACTTCATGGATGAAGAAAAATCTTTCCTAAGGTTAATTATACAAATTTCCTATAGAGCTGTCAAGTCTCTAAGGACATTTCTATCCAAAAATACTACAAACACTTTACATCTTGGAAAGGTGGGGGGTAACTAGTATATGTCCTCAAGCATTTGCAGTGTAGGTAATTCCAGAAGCAAGGTCTTATATGAATGTCAGTACCAATCTACAGACAACCCTCTAAGACTTAGGCCACCTCCTCCTGAGTCTCTGATGTTATTCTCCTAAAATGCTCAAAACTTATTTCTAGACATTTCTTTCTAGAATAAATATTTCCTAAATATTGGTCTGAACATAGACTTTGCCAGTCATAGAATTCATTTTATTTTAATAAGCATCCAGTGCTTAATTATTCATTATCAACATGCTTTACAGCAAGTACATATTTATCATACCTCAAAGATCATTGCAATCTATTTGATGTTAGTTGTTTTATCCATATTTTAAGCCTACTGAGAATACAAAGTTTTATACTCTTACAACATTAGCGTTATGAGATTGCCTCAGACTAAATAAAAATTTCATGCTTGCTCAATAAAGTCTGGTGGTTTAAAAAAAAAACTTCACTGTTTTAAAATGATCCAGTAATGATATACAGCCAGTATTTTGATGCTACTGAAGTGAGTTTTGACTAGTAAATATTAATTGCCTATATTTTTGTGGAACCATGAGAAGTTTTGTTTAAAATTTTAGGCATTCAGTGAGACCCTTTCATACAATCACATGACTTCACATTGCTCCTCAGTTGTCCCACTTTTCAAAAATCTCTTTCCTTGTATTTCTTTTCATTGTTTTTTATTAGATCTGTGTGCATTCCTTATTTGAAAGAAGCACACAAGTTATCAGGAACATTTCTGTCACTGCAAATATTGAGGTAGACCCATGAGAATATATGCACTGCACACTTTGAGGTTAAAGTGTGATTGTTCTTTCCCTCAGCAAGAATCAGTCACCTATAGTGTGATTGTGCACGCTGGCCTGTATATAGAATGGCAGTGACTTATATTTTGAGAACTAGTTTGAGGACAAACAAAAAAAGAAAAATTAAGAAATTGTGAACTTTAATACAAACATATCATCTATGTTTTTACTTGGAATAATGTAGCAGTTCTCACCCTGAGAGTTGTGATCTCTGTGGTTGTCAAATAACCCTTTAACAAGGGTTGCCTAAGATCATAGGAAAACATAGATATTTACATTACAATTCATAACTATAGCAAAATTTCAGTTATGAAGTAGCAAAGGAAAATAGTATTATGGTTGGGATCACCACAAGATGAGAAACTGTATTAAAGAGCTGCAGCATTAGGAAGATTGAAAACCAGTGATTAAAAGTGTCTGTTATATCCTAAACTTCCTTGTAGATAGATTATAATCTATCCTAATATATAGGATTATACATACAGTAAACATTCTATGCTATTTCAATGATAGGTATTCCCTACCAGACATGTTCTACTGTAGCCCGTGGGTAGCATATACTCCAGAATAGTGGCCAGACAATGCTGGCCAAAAACCAAAATGTGAAACTTGTAATACTTAAAACATAATGATATTCTACATTTTATTTTTATTTAATTTTTCTTTGACTTGATTGCAAGGTTCTTGAACATGAAGTTTGAAGATGACATCATGATGCCAAAGAAGTTTATACTTATACACTATTTGTATGGATAGTTGGCACTAATTGAAAACATGGGGTACAGAGCTAAACAAAATATTCTCAACTGAGGAATCTCGAAAGGCCGAGAATTACCTAAAGAAATGTTCAACATCCTTAATCAGCACGGAAACACAAATCAAAACAACCCTGAGATTCCACTTCACACCAGTCAGAATGGCTAAGATAAAAAACTCAGGGGACAGCAGATGCTGGCAAGGATGTGGAGAAAGAGGAACACTCCTCCATTGTTGGCAGGATTGCAAGCTGGTACAACCAGTCTGGAAATCAGTCTGGAGGTTCCTCAGAAAATTAGACATAGTATTACCTGAGGACCCAGCTTTACCACTCCTGGGCATATACCCAAAAGGTACTCCAACATACAACAAGGACACACGATCCATTATGTTCATAGCAGCCTTATTTATAATAGCCAGAGCTGGAAAGAACCCAGATGCCCTGTAACAGAGGAATGGATATGGTACATCTACACAATGGAGTACGACACAGCTATCAAAAACAATGACTTCATGAAATTCTTAGGCAAGTACATGGAACTAGAAAATATCCTGAGTGAGGTAATGCAATCACAAAAAACACACACACATGTTATGCACTCACTGATAAGTAGATAGAAGCCCAAAAGCTTGGAATCCCCAAGATAGAGTTCACAGAACATGTGAAGCTCAAGAAGAAAGACCAAAATGTGGATGCTTCAGTCCTTTTCAGAAGCAAAAACAAAATACTCAGGGGAGGTAGAAGGTGGGAGGGACTTGGAAGGAAGGGAGGAGAGGGAGAGGGGAAGGGTGGCTGGATCAGATATGGAGGAGACAGGGATGACATACAGACAGTCAGACATTTGAAGAGAGGTGTATAGCAATTGGAGATGGGGAACTGGGCGTAACCAAGCAGCAAGTTCTAGATGACAGGAAAGCAAGAGGCTCCCAGCATTCAACACAGATGAGATTAACCTGTAGAGACCATATCCAGAGGTTAAGCAAGGTGCCTGATTGGGGGATGCGGCCACTTACTCATCTCCAAATTTTTAATCCAGAATGGCTCCTGTCTAAAGGAAATATTAAGGAAAAAGTTTAGAGCAGCGACTGAAGGAAAGGGAGTCCAAGATACAGTCCACAGACTTCAAAAGGGTCAACAAGCTGAAGGACCCAAGTGAGGATGCCTCAGTCCCACTTGGGAGGGAGAAGAAAGCATCCACAAGGGGGGAAGGGAGGAAGGAAAAAGGGAGGACAAGAGGATAAGGGTTGGGGTAGAGGGGAACATGATCTGGTATTGCATCGGGGGAAAGGACTGAAGCCCTGAAGGCCTGCAGAAAGAAAGAAAACAGGTAGCCTCGGGAGGAAGGAATTTGAGAGGACCCTCTAGAATGCACAAGGGACCTGGGAAGTGAGAGACTCTCAGGACTCAAAGGGGGGGAGTCCTAGATGAAATGCCCTACAGTGGGAGAGGGAACTTATTGAACCCACCTCCAGCAGAAACACAGGGAGGGCAGCAAGTATCCCACAGTCAAAGCTCTGACCCATAATTCTTCCCGTCTGAAAGAAATGCAGAGATGGAAATGGAGAAGAGCCTGAGGAAAAGAAAGTCCAGTGACAGGCCCAAAGTGGAATCCAGGTTAAGGGGAGGCCCCAAGATATGACACCATTACTGAGGCTATGGAGCACTCACAAAAAAGAGACCGATCATGCCTGTTCTCCGTCAGACCCAACAAGCAGCTGAAAGAGTCAGATGCAGATATGTGCACCCAACTAATGAACAGAAGCTACCGACCCCCCTGGCTGAATTAGGGAAAAGTTTGAGGAAGCTTAGGAGGAGGGCAACCCTGTAGGGGGATCAGCAGTCTTAACCTGGACCCTGGAGATCTCTTAGACACTGAATCACCAACCAGGCAGCATACACCAGCTGAGATGAGGCCTCCAACACGTATGCAGAAGAGGACTCCCGGGTCTAGGTTCAGTCAGAGAAGATGCACCTAACCCTCAAGAGACTGGAGGCCCCAGGAAATTTAAAGATCTGGTAAGGTAGGGTGGATGGGGATATCCTTGTGGGGACACAGGGGCATGTTGAACTGTGTGTGGGGGGACTGAAAGGGGAGTAAAATCTGGAGTGTAAAAGTAAATAAATAAGTAAAAATTTTAAAGAAAAGAAAAGAAAACAAGGGACACTGCCAGGCTTGATACCATTCCACCAATGACAAAAGAACAAACACACTAATTACAGTAGGTGATCTATGAACTTGGCCCTTATGAAATATCATATACAGTATTCTGAGTATTCCGTGGATTCTGTGGATTTCTCATCTCTCTGTGGCATAAAGACATTGTCAGGGATCCTGCAACTTCGGAATTAAGCTTAATTATGAGTTAAGGTATATATGATAATGCTGTGGGTAATTTCTCAGAGGTCAGAGTACTTCAAGAGCAGGAGTCATTTTCTCAGTTATAAAAATTAGTTCCGGGTTGTTAGTGACTCATCCTGATCACTGAAGAACATCCTAGTAGAACATAGCTGGCCTGAGATGCACAGTCCTCAACTATAGCCTCATTTGCATCATGGTTTATCACAAATGTGAGATTTTAGATGAATTCAATTGAAAAGTTTTCTAACAAAAGAATTCAGAGTGTTTAGATAATGTTGTTTTCAGTCTACGGTCTTTTATAAGGTACTGAAAGTGAATGCCTTGATTTCGTACAGAATGAGAGTATCTCTGGAAGAAGTGAAATTATGTTTCTCTTGGTGCACATTTATAGAGATTTATCTAGTAGGAGGCTTTGGACTGAAAATAATAGGCTACTCAACCAAAAGTGACATTACAGATAAAGAAATTTGTTATTTCAAATAGTACTTCTGGTGGTAGGTGGTATTTCCAGAACTAGTTCAACATCACAGAAAATTCAGTCAAGGACCATAATTCCTAGAGTTATCATCACCCAGTCTAAATGTTGTGCTTGATTACCCTCTCATTTTCAAAGGATGGCTTCTTCATAAGAGACATGGACACATCAGTAAATTGGAAGATGCACAGTGGAGAGAGAGAACAGAGTGGGCAGGGTGGGAGAAGAATACAGACCCATGGGACCATAGCCCTTGATACCAGATGGAAACAGCCACTGGTTTGTATCTTCTGGAGAAAAAACTTTCCTATACAGTAATAAGTTGCCTGTTTTTCCTATTTATCTTAAAGAATTATCCATTATAAAAATTATAGGTAAAATAATATGAAATTTTGACCTTTAAAACAATGGATATATACTCTAGCTGATAGTAAAGCAATGTAATGTAAATGTCAATGAAGTAGGTTGCAATGTCCATTCAAAGGGAAGTCACTCTTTACCCAGACCAGCAGTTCTCAACCTGTGGTTTGCGACATGTTTGGGAGGGGGTCACAAATCAGATATACTACATATCATATATTTACATTATGATTTATGAGAGTAGCAAATTACAGTTATGAAGAAGCAATGCAATAATATTATGGTTGGGGGTTGCAGCATTAGGAAGGTTGAGGATCACTGACATAGATTAATGTCAAAACCTATCTTTATTATTGATAAGGGTAGCTTCAAGATACATCAAAGTTTCACATTTTCATATGACTCTTATGGCTGATCTGTGAAAAATAACCCTGTTACAAATAAATTAAAAAGAACAATAATAAAAACCCGGTTAGATAAGTCACACACTTTTAATTTGGCTTACATTTCAGCTGATAATCAGCAAATGGACTCCGGTAGATGTTAAATGTATTTATTAAGATAATGTATAACACTGTTATTTTTATTAATGAAGAAAAACTAAAAGTAACGATTTTCTACTCTATAGTCTGCTGATTACGATAGATATAACTTGTTTTTCTTTTTGAAGTCCTTTTCTCAGATGACTGTAACATATGCATGTTATGACAAAGGCACCAGTCACGTCTAATCATTTAAACGGAAAATGAAGATATAAAAGGAAAGATAAGGTTGGTTAAGTGTCATTACCTGGTCTTGAGACTGAGTATGAGACCATGGTAACTGCTGAAAAGAGGTTTAGACAAGAGAAAGTGCTGGAAGTGCAGTGTGAGAATATTGCCACCTTGTCTTTGATAATTAACAAAGGTACATGATTATGTAAATGGAGAAAAGAGTCTTTTCAATGAATACTAACATATAGATATAATTTTCAAGTGTGTTGCAGATATAAATCATGTCAGGAGGGTATTTCAGATAAAATATCATGATTTGTAATTAGAAATCGAGTGATAACACCAAGACTATTTGATAATGGAAATCATAAACCATACATGTGAATTCTATTCCTTTGCTCTACTCATGACACTAAGATTAGGAGAATAAACAGATAAATTAAATGTAGATGGGAACATCACAGTTGCTAATTACATGTGTAGGAAGGACTGTGTATAGACTGCATGAAGACTGAAATGTAAGAAGAGCAGTAGCATAAACACTTTTGAACACATACCACATCAAAAAGAATATCAGGATAGCATGCGTTTACATGAAAATATGGGCAGCACATAGTCAAATAACAAAAACCACTATTAGTAACACTGAAATTATGGCTACATTGCAGTATCATTAGAAAGATCCATAGCTGATCAAAATGCTGAGAAGAGGCCTAGTGTTCAACCCAAACGTGACATGGGTACTCAGCCCCCAACAGGACACCTACATTAAATCTCCTCACCGCCAATGAGACCCAAGGAACATTGCAGAAATGATGGTAGAAAACACTGAGAGGCAGAGGGTGGTGAGGAATATTCTGAAATGTCATCCGCTGGACAGAGCATGGCTAGCACAATTATGGTCTCAGAATAGTGTGGTTATCTACATAGGACTTTCATAGGATCAAGCCAATCAAAATCTCTTATTGATATTCTGTTGGCAGTTGGTTGTTTATTGGAATAGGAAAATTTATTTATGAGGATTCCCCATGTATTAGGGAATAGTTGAACATCCATGCACACATAGGCAGCATTAACTGGACTTAGTGGGTTTTCAGAACAATCAAGAAAAAGAAAGAATGAAAGGATGATGAACAGTTGGGAGAGGGTAACATGTTTAAATGGATATAGGGGAACTTAGAAAGATGGAATACATAATCATATTTCATTGTATACCTATATGAAATATTAATATAATAATGAAAAATTAAAAAGCAGTTTATATAGTGATAAGATATTTTATAAATTAAAATATACATGATAACAACATCAAAAGTGTAAAATAAACATGTTCTGATAATATTTTCCATCCCTTGTTTCTATATGGTGCAAAGAGAATGGAGTTTTGCAAGATGCCTTCTGACCTATACACACAGGATCTGGCATGCATGTGCAATTATTTTCAACCCCAAATAAATAAATTCATATCATAGTAGTGCTGTCCTTCATAAACTCACAGATCATTTTTGGGAAATGTAAGTATAACTTAATGTTTAGCAAACAAAACAAAAACAAATCTTAGGTACATTAAGTAGGAATTAGAATAATTTCTAATTACAATTTACCTAGCAAAATATAGCCTACTATGAATGATATATTTTAAGTACATATAACAACTTGGGACTGCTGTGACTATACAGAATATAGATTTAGTATCGCAAATATGCATGACTTTCTCTCATGCATATAAATTTCTTCTTTCCCAAAAAAATCCTCATGCTTATATTTTTTGTGTGTTTGTTTTATGTATAAATGTTAAAGTAAAGGGATTAATACCATGTAATGTATGTTGGATAAAAACGAACCCAATATATTTCACTTTTATAAAATCTATAAAAACACAATAACAATGACTAGCAATTTATTTTCCTAAAAATGTAGATCTGCGATGTTCTTGTAAAATTACCTACAATGGAAATATATTATTTATATTGTTAAGACACTTTACTGCTGACAAAGTAACATTTGCTAGCAGCAAATCTGAAATAAGATTTTTAAAATAAACATGAATTACTTAAACAGTATTAATATATGATTATGATCATTCCTAATGGAAATTTATTTTTTTATAAATATGTTTATCCATACAGTAAGAAAGTGGATGTTGAGTTAAATTTTCTTAGAAATAATTGCAATATTCTACATGAAAATATTATGGTAGTTTTAACCATCTTTTTACACATTTCAATAATGATGCCGTACATAAATTAAAAGATAAATATTTTAAATTAGCGCCTGTAGATGGAGATTATCACTGATATACATTGATAATATTATTTTATAAGTTATATTAACACATATGTAAGCCTTTGGTAAACTGTACTTCATATATGTATATATATATATATAGATATATATATATAGGTTATTTTGTTTATTTACTTTTAATTGGATATTTTTTATTTACACTTCGAATGTTTTCCCTTTCCCAGGCTCCCATCAATAAGCTCCCTATCACATCCCCTTCCGCCTTCTTCCATAAGGGTGCTTCCCTCTCCTAAACCAGACTACCTTCCCTCTGCCTCCCCACTCTGACATTCTCCTGCTCTGGGGGTACAGCCTTGGCAGGACCGAAAGCTTCTCCTCCCACTGGTGCCCAACAAGGCCATCCTCTGCTACATATTCAGCTGGAGACATGGTTCTGTCCATCTGTACTCTTTGGAGCACTGGTTGGTTGGTATTGTTGATCTTACGGAGTTGCAAGTCCCTTCAGCTCCTTCAATCATTTCTCTAACTCATACAAAGGGGACTCCATTCTCAGTTCAATGGTTTGCTGCTAGGATTCGCCTCTGTGCCTGGCTAAGCCTCTCAGGAGACAGCTACATCAAGCTCCTGTCATCATGCACTTCTTGGTTTCATCAGTATTGTCTAGGTTTGGTGGCTGAATGTATATATATATCATTCGATATTCCTCAACTGAGAATTCTTTGTTTAGCTCTGTACCCTATTTTAATAGGGTTATTTGACTCTTTGGAATCTAAAATCTTGAGTTCTTTGTATATATATTGGATATTAGCCATCTATCAGATGTAGAATTGGTAAAGATTGTTTCCCAATCTATTGGATGCCAGTTTGGCCTAATGACAGTGTTCTTTGCCTCACAGAAGCTTTGTAATTTTGTGAGGTTCTGTTTGTTTATTCTTCATCTTAGAGCATAAGCCATTGAAGTTCTGTTCAGGAAAATTTCCCCAGTGCCTATGGGTTTGAGGCTCTTCCCTACTTTTTCCTCTATTAGTTTGTGTGTATCTGATCTTATATGGATGTCCTTCATCCACTTGGACTTAAGCTCGTACAGGATGATGATAATGATTCAGTTTTCATTCTTCCACATGATGACCTCCAGTTCAACAAGCACCATTTGTTGAAAATGCTATCTATTTTCTGCTGGATGGTTTCAACTTTCTTGTCAAAAATCAAGTGACCATAAGTGTATGGGTTAATTTTTGGGTCTTCAATTCTATTCAGTTTATGTACCTGCCTGTCTGTGTAACAACACTATACAGTTTTTATTATTATTGCTTTATAATACTGCTTGAGGTCAGGGATGGTGGTTCTCCCAGAAGTTCTTGTATTGTTGAGGATAGTTTTCACTATCCAGGGTTTTTGTTATTCTAAATGAATTTGCAAATTCCTTTTGTATTTCTATAAGGAATTGAGTTGGAATTTTGATGGACATTGCACTGAATCTGTAAACTGCTTTTGGCAAAATGGCCATTTTTACTATATTAATCCTGCCAATCCATGGGCATGAGAGGTCTTTTCATGTTCTGAGATCTTCTTCAATTTCATTCTTCAGAGACTTGAAGTTCTTGTCATATAGATCTTTCGCTTGCTTGGCTAAGGTCACACTAAGGTATTTTATGTTATTTGGGACTAGTGTGAAGGGTGTCATTTCCATAATTTCTTTCTCAGCCTGTTTATCCTTTGAATAGAGAAAGGATACTGACTTGTTTGAGTTAATTTTATACCCAGCCACTTTGCTGAAGGTTTTTATCAGGCTTAGTAGTTCTCTGGTGGAACTTTTGGCTCACTTGAGTATACTATCCTATCATTTGCAAATAGTGATATTTTGACTTCTTCCTTTTCCATTTGTATCCTTTTGACCTCTTTTGCTGTCTGATTGCTCTGGGTAGGACTTTGAGTACTACATTGAATAAGTAGGGAGAGAGTGGGCAGCCTTGTCTAGTGCCTGGTTTTAGTGGGATTGCTTCAAGTTTCTCTCCATTTAGTTTGATATTGGCTATTGTTTTGCTATATATTGTTTTTTCTATGTTGAAATATGGGCTTTGAATTCCTGATCTTTCCAAGATTTTTAACATGAAAGAGTATTGAATTTTGCTGAATGCTTTCTCAGCATCTAATGAGATGATTGTGTGTTTTTTTCCTCTTTCATTTTGTTTTCATAGTGGTTTACAGTGATGGCTTTCTGTATATTAAACCATCCCTGGATCCCTAGGATTAAGTCCACTTATTATGATGGATGATCTTTTGATGTGTTCTGGGATTCAGTTTGCAAGATATTAATTATGTTTTTTTGTATAGACACTCATAAGGGAATTTGGTCTGAAGTTCTTTTTCTTTGTTGGGTGTTTGTACAGTTTCCGTGTAAGTGTAATTGTGGCTTCATAGGAGGAATTCAGTAGCGCTCCTTCTGTTTCTATTTTGTGGAATAGTTTGGACAGTATTGGTATGAGGTCTTCTATGATAAAATCCTGCACTAAACCCATCTGACCTGGGATAACTGCTTCTATTTCTTTAGGAGTTATGGGACTGTTGAGATCATTTAACTGATCCTAATTTAACTTTGATACATGGAATCTCTTCTGAACTTTGTCTATTTCATCCATATTCTCCAGTTTTGTTGAAATAGGCTTTTTTAGTAGGATCTGGTGAATTTCTGAATTTCCTCTGATTCTGTAGTTATGTCTCCCGTTTCATTTCTGATTTTCTTAATTTGGATACTCTCTCTGTGTCCTGGCTAAGGATTTAATCTATCTTGTTGTTATTCTCACAGGACAAACTCATGGTTTTGTTGATTTTTTTGTATAGCTCTTTTTGTTTGTACTTGGTTCATTTCAGCCCTGAATTTGAAAATGTCCTGCCATCTATTCCTCGTGGGTGCATTTGCTTTTTTGTTTGTTTGTTTGTTTTGTTTTGTTTTGTTTTGTTTTATAGCTTTCAAGTGTGCTGTCAAGCTGCTAGAGTATGTTCTCTCCAGTTTCTTTTTGGAGGCACTCAAAGCTATGAGTTTTCCTCTTAGCACTGCTTTCATTGTGTCCCATAAGTTTGGGTATGTTGTGACTTTATTTTCATTAAATTCTAAAGTGTCTTTAATTTCTTTCGTATTTCATCCTTTACCAGGTTATCATTGAGTAGAGTGTTGTTCAGTTTCCATGTGTATACAGCCTTTCTGTCTTTTTTTTTGTTTGTTGTTGTTGTTGTTGTTATTGAAGACCAACCTTAGTTCATGGTGATCTGATAGATGTATGGGATTATTTCAATGTTTTTGTATCTGTTGAGGCCAGTTTTGTAACCAATTATATGGTCAGTTTTGGCGAAGATACTATGAGGTGCTGAGAAGAAGGTATATTCTTTTGTTTTAGGATGAAACGATCTATAAATATTTGTTAATTGCATGTGGTTCATAACTTCTGTTCATTTCTCTATTTGTCTGTTTAGTTTCTGTTTCCATGATCTGTCCTTTGATGAGAGTGAGGTGTCGAAATCTTCCACTATTATTGTGTGAGGTGCAATGTATGCTTTGAGCTTTAGTAAGGTTTCTTTCAAGCATAGATATTCACAACTGAGACTTCATCTTGGTAGTTTTTTTCACTGATGAATAGTAAGTGTCCTTCTTTATCTTTTTTGATAACTTTTGGTTGAAAGTTGATTTTATTGGATATTAGAATAGCTACTCCAGCTTGTTTCTTTGGACCATTTGCATGGAAAATTGTTTTTCAACCGTTTACTCCAAGGTACTGTCTGTCTTTGTAACTGGAGTGTGTTTCCTGTATGCAGCAAAATGCTAGGTCCTATTTACCCATCCAGTCTATTAGTCTACATTTTTTTTTCTTATTGGAGAATCGAGACTATTGGTATTAAGGGATATTGAGGAATAGTGATTGTTGTTTCTTGTTATTTTTGTTGTTAGAGTTGAAATTATTATTTTCTGTGGCTCTCTTCTTTTGGTTTCATTGCACGGAGATTACTTATTTGCTTATTCTAGGATATAGTTTCCCTCCTTGTGTTATAGTTTCCCATGTATTATCCTTTGTGGTTTGCACTTGTGGAAAAATATTGTATAAATTTGGCTTTGTCATGGAATACCTTGGTTTCTCTGTCTATGCTAATTCAGAGTTTTGCTGGATGTAGGAGTCTGGGCTGGCATTTGTGTTCTCTTAGGGTCTGTATCACATCTGCCCAGTATCTTCTTTCTTTCATAGTCTCAGGTGAGCAGTTTGGTGTAATTCTGATAAGTCTGCCTGTATATGTTACTTGATCTTTTTCCCTTACTGTTTTTAATATTCATTCTTTGTATTGTGCATTTAGTGTTTTGACTATTATGTGATGGGAGGAATTTTTTCTGGTTCTATCTATTTGGAGTTCTGTAGGCTTCTTGTATGTTTATGGGCATCTCTTTCTTTAGGTTAGAGAAGTTTTCTTTTATAATTTTGTTGATGATATTTACTGGCCCTTTAAGTTGGGAGTCTTCCCTCTTCTATACCTATTATCCTTAGGTTTCATCTTCTCATTGTGTCCTGGATTTCCTGTATGTGTTCAGCTAGGATCTTTTTGTGTTTTACATTATCTTTGACAGTTTTGTCAATGTTTTCTATGGTATCTTCTGCCTCTGAGATTCTGTCTTCTATCTCTTGTGTTCTGTTTTATCCATAACCCCTGTTTTCTTACCTAGGTTTTCTGTCTCCAGGGTTGTCTCCCTTTGTTCTTTCTTTATTGTTTCTATTTCCTTCTTTGAATCCTGGATGGTTTTGTTCAATTCTTTCACCTGTTCAGATTGTGCTTTCCTGTAATTCTTTAAGGGATTTTTATATTTTCTCTTTAAAGGCTTCTACTTGTTTACCTGTATTGCTTCCTATTTCTTTAAGGGAGTTATTTATATCTTTCTTGAAGTCCTCTATCATCACCCTGAGATTTGATTTTAAATCCAAATATTCCTTTTCCAGTGTGTTTGGATATCCACTATTTGTTTTGGTGGTTGAACTGGGCTCTGAGAATGCCAAGTAGTCTTGGTTTCTGTTGCTTAGGTCCTGTGCTTGCCTCTTGCTATCAGGTTGGGTCCCTTGTTAGGTTGTCTAGTTGTCTCTGACAGTGGACTGACCCTCCTGTAAGCCTGTGTGTCAGCACTCCTATAGACCTGTTTTCTTTCAGGTGGATCTGGTAACAGAGAGCTGCTCTGGGTTTGTATGTCCTGAAGCCTCCAGGCAGGTTGCTTGGATCAGTAGAGTTGCTCTTACCTCTGCTTTCAAGTGGGTCAGTACTCCTGATGATTGGCTTTCAGGTCTGGGCTCAGGCAGAAACCTGATGTGTCCTGCCCCTCACTGCTCCTAGGTTCCTGTGACCAGATGGTACTATGTGGTTTCCTCTTGGGTCAGGAATGTGAGCAGAAATAGTTGTGTCCTCTGAGCTCTCAGGATTATTCACACTTCTGTGTGTCCAGCTTTCTCTCCCATGGGATTCAGGTACAAAGAGCTGTGGTTTATCTCTGGGTGCAGGCAGATACTAGAAGGTTCCTGCCGCTGCTCTACTTTTTGTTAATAATATAAAAAGTCTAATATAAAAGGGCAAAGGATGAAGCAGGCATATTTTAATTATATATATATAAAACTGATCCTTCAAAAGTTATTCCGTAGCTGTTTGGAAGTGTGAATAAATAATATGAACTGATATTTTTCCATAAAACGTATTTATTTAGTGGAAAAAAGACATGAAATTTAATAATCTAGACCTTTCCGGCTCTAACTGGATGAGGGTAAGTTAGTAACTCACTGAATAATACCATGGCAGAGTCAAAAGTAGACAATTGATTATCCAAGGAAAAAACTATCATCCAAGTGGGAAAAAATAATAGTAAAGAACTACCCAACCAACTGTGGGTTTATAAATACCCTTTATTTATCCGCAGATCTCCTAACAATCATTGGAATCAGTGTAAATCCCAGAAGCTTACAATTGCATACACAATGAGAGATCTTGGAAAACCAGTGTATAGACTCTAGAGAATCTCAGTGATCTCACAATGCTCAAAGAAAATTGGAAATTCAGTTCATGGTCCAGCCCTTAAGCAATGCTATTGATGCAGCACACCAATCATAACTGAAAATCATGCATATTCATTAGCAATGAAGGATTATTCATTGTCTAGTAGATCTTCCAAGAAGATAGTCTATTTTTATTAATATTCTTCCATTCCCTCTCTCCATCTTCTCCCTACTCTGTTCTTTTGCCCTATTATTGCTAAAATTTTACTAAGAAAATATCAAATACATATTGGTAATTCAAAGTTTCATAGGAATTATAGGTTTACGCCACTAATTATTGAATTATAGATTCTACACCACTAGGTATGCATGTGTGTATTAGACATTTATTGAGAGCAAAACTTTGAGAT